>NW_026044115.1:0-334213 GCF_937001465.1 Orcinus orca
GGGCGGGATGTAAATTGCCAACAGCCACTCAGGAGAAGTGTATGGTGTTTCCTGGAACATTTAAAACGAAGCGACCGAGCCTAGGGCACTTCCACTTATAGTCCTATAGCTTAGGGAAATTAAAATCAAAAAGACACAGACACCCCAAAGTATGGGACGGCTCTGTTTACAAGAAACTCTTTTACGGGACAAGTTCAATATCGCAGAAAGTGAAAAATGGATAAAGAAGTTGTGGTACTTACATACAATGCAATATCACTCAGCAATGAAATCTATGTCATCATGCCCATAGCAGCATAATGAGTGGATTCAGGTATGATGATTCTAACTGAAATAAGTCACAGAGAAAAAGAAACATCATAAGATATCACTAATACACGGAATGTAAACTTGGCTACACAGAACTGGATTACAAAACAGAACAGGGTCTCAAATTTAGAAAACCAACTTATGCTTGCTTAAGGGGAAAGGTGAGTTGGGGTGCTGCAAAAAACCAGAGATTGAAATGAGCACAGATAAATTTCCTTAAGCGAAATATGTAATAGACAAGAGCTACTCCTTGCTCAACGAAATGGACTCAACACCCCATATTAAACGCCTAAGAATGTACCTGACTAGTAAGTATCTTAAAACCTATGGATCGCTATGTCTCCGAAACAGAATCAAGCTTGTGTACAGGGGCATAAACGCAGCAGTGATAGGATTGGAGAGGTTCGGTGAGCAAATGAAGACCCTTTGAAGTCATATTGCATGGTACCCATTCCACGGGTCTCAACTCTCCAGGTTTAAGGGATTCTTCCTTCAGCTAAAGCATGCATGTGGAATCCAGAGTATGATCAACCGTGTGATCGGGAGACGTGTTCAAATATGTCTCAGTTTTCGTCCCCTGGTACTCGGGTGCAACATTCCAGATGCTTTACTAACACTCTCCCGACTTGGAGAGTCAGTGCCTTTAACCTCTTGTTTAGCCCAGTTTGCAATTTCTGTGGAAGATGAACAGGAATAGGGAGAACCGATGAGAGACTAGCTGGAGCTGCCTGGACGGGCAAATTTAACTCTCATTTCCCACCAGGAAGAGGAATTAACCAAAGGCTCAGCGTGCCGTGCCGGAACCAGATTAGGGCCTGAAGCAATCCTGCGGTGTTGCGGCCAGCTCACAAGAAAGCGAGTTGAAGAAAGGAGCTCAGGGGCACTGTAATTCACATACCTGCAGAGTTATAAATGACAGCTCTCGTCCAAAAATATACTGAAGTAAGGCTGCTAAGAGGACTTGAAAGCGGGGCAGAATTGCAGGAAACTGATTTCAGGAGGTAGACTGGAATTGCATTTAAAGCATAGGAAAAGAGGCAGAACGTCCACAATGATGCACTTGGCCAAAAAGGGCGTATGCGTTTTTTCCTGAATATATTCAGGAAAAAACGCATACGCACTTTTTGCCCAACCAAGCAAGCTTGCAAAGGAAATCTGCACTACAATGAAATCTCACTTCCCCCCGGTCAAAAGGGCCATCTGAAAAAAGTGTAAAATCCAGAAAGGCAGGACAGGCCATGGAGAACTGGGAGCCTTGTTATGCTGATGGGCGGGATGTAAATTGCCAACAGCCACTTGGGAGAAGTGTATGGTGTTTCCTGAAACATCTAAAAAACAAAGCAACAGAGCCTAGGGCACTTCCACTTATGGTCCTATAGCTTAGGGAAATTAAAATCCAAAAGACACAGCCACCCCAAAGTTTGGGACGGCTCTGTTTACAAGAACCTCGTTTACGGTACAAGTTCAATATCGCAGAAAGTGAAAACTTGATAAAGAAGTTGTGGTACTTAGGTACAATGCAATATCCCTCAGCAATGAAATCTATGTCATCAGGCCCATAGCAGCATAATGAGTGGATTCAGCTATGATGATTCTAACTGAAATAAGTCACACAGAAAAAGAAATATCATAAGATATCACTAATACACGGAATGTAAACTTGGCTACAAGGGAACTGGATTACAAAAGAGAACAGGGTCTCAAATTTAGAAAATCAACTTATGCTTGCTTAAGGGGAAAGGTGAGTTGGGGTGCTGCATAAAACCAGAGATTGAAATGAACACAGATAAAGTTCCTTAAGCCAAATACGTAATAGACAAGAGCTACTCCTTGCTCAACGAAATGGACTCAACACCCCATATTAAACGCCTAAGAATGTACCTGACTAGTAAGTATCTTAAAACCTATGGATTGCTATGTCTCCGAAAGAGAATCAAGCGTGTGTACAGGGGCATAAATGCAGCAGTGATAGGATTGGAGAGGTTCGGTGAGCAAACGAAGACCCTTTGAAGTCATATTGCATGGTACCCATTCCACGGGTCTCAACTCTCCAGGTTTAAGGGATTCTTCCTTCAGCTAAAACATGCATGTGGAACCCAGAGTATGATCAACCATGTGATCGGGAGACGTGTTGAAATATGTCTCAGTTCTCGTCCCCTGGTACTCGGGTGCAACATTCCAGATGCTTTACTAACACTCTCCCGACTTGGAGAGTCAGTGCCTTTAACCTCCTGTTTGGCCCAGGTTGCAAATTCCACGGAAGATGAACAGGAATAGGGAGAACCAATGAGAGACTAGCTGGAGGTGTCTGGACGGGAAAATTTAACTCTCATTTCCCACCAGGAAGAGGAATTAACCAAAGGCTCAGCGTGCCATGCCGGAACCAGATTTGGGCCTGAAGCAATCCTGCGGTGTTGCGGCCAGCTCACAAGAAAGCGAGTTGAAGAAAGGAGCTCAGGGGCACTGTAATTCACAAACCTGCAGAGTTATAAATGACAGCTATCGTCCAAAAGTATACTGAAGTAAGGCTGCCAAGAGGACTTGAAAGCGGGGCAGAATTGCAGTAAACCGATTTCAGGAGGTAGACTGGAATTGCATTTAAAGCATAGGAAAAGAGGCAGAACGTCCACAATGATGCATTTGGCCAAAAATGGCATATGCGTTTTTTCCTGAATATATTCAGGAAAAAACGCATACGCACTTTTTGGCCAACCAAGCAAGCTTGCAAAGGAAATCTGCACTACAATGTAGTCTCACTTTCCCCCGGTCAAAAGGGCCATCTGAAAAAAGTGTAAAATCCAGAAAGGCAGCACAGGCCATGGAGACCTGGGAGCCTTGTTATGCTGATGGGCGGGATGTAAATTGCCAACAGCGACTTGGGAGAAGTGTATGGTGTTTCCTGAAACATCTAAAAAACAAAGCAACAGAGCCTAGGACACTTCCACTTATAGTCCTATAGCTTAGGGAAATTAAAATCAAAAAGACACAGCCACCCCAAAGTTTGGGACCTCTCTGTTTACAAGAACCTCATTTACGGTAGAAGTTCAATATCGCAGAAAGTGAAAAATGGATAAAGAAGTTGTGGTAGTTACGTACAATGCAATATCACTCAGCAATGAAATCTATGTCATCAGGCCCGTAGCAGCATAGACTGGATTCAGGTATGATGATTCTCACTGAAATAAGTCACACAGAAAAAGAAACATCATAAGATATCACTAATACACGGAATGTAAACTTGGCTACACAGGAACTGGATTACAAAACAGAAGAGGGTCTCAAATTTAGAAAAGCAACTTACGCTTGCTTAAGGGGAAAGGTGAGTTGGGGTGCTACATAAAACCAGAGATTGAAATGAGCACAGATAAATTTCCTTAAGCCAAATATGGAATAGACAAGAGCAACTCCTTGCTCAACGAAATGGACTCAACACCCCCTATTAAACGCCTAAGAATGTACCTGACTAGTAAGTATCTTAAAACCTATGGATTGCTATGTCTCCAAAAGAGAATCAAGCGTGTGTACAGGGGCATAAACGCAGCAGTGATAGGATTGGAGAGGTTCGGTGAGCACATGAAGACCCTTTGAAGTCATATTGCATGGTACCCATTCCACAGGTCTCAACTCTCCAGGTTTAAGGGATTCTTCCTTCAGCTAAAGCATGCATGTGGAACCCAGAGTATGATCAACCATGTGATCGGGAGACGGGTTCAAATATGTCTCAGTTCTTGTCCCCTGGTACTCAGGTGCAACATTCCACACGCTTTACTAAGACTCTCCCGACTTGGAGAGTCAGTGCCTTTAACCTCCTGTTTGGACCAGTTTGCAATTTCTGCGGAAGATGAACAGGGATAGGGAGGACCAATGAGAGACTAGCTGGAGGTGTCTGGACGGGCAAATTTAACTCTCATTTCCCACCAGGAAGAGGAATTAACCAAAGGATCAGCGTGCCGTGCCGGAACCAGATTAGGGCCTGAAACAATCCTGCGGTGTTGCGGCCAGCTCACAAGAAAGCGAGTTGAAGAAAGGAGCTCAGGGGCACTGTAATTCACAAACCTGCAGAGTTATAAATGAGAGCTATCGTCCAAAAATATACTGAAGTAAGGCTGCCAAGAGGACTTGAAAGCTGAGCAGAATTGCAGGAAACCGATTTCAGGAGGTAGACTGGAATTGCATTTAAAGCATAGGAAAAGAGGCAGAACGTCGACAATGATTCACTTGCCCAAAAAGGGCGTATGCGTTTTTTCCTGAATATATTCAGGAAAAAACGCATATGCCCTTTTTGGCCAACCAAGCAAGCTTGCAAAGGAAATCTGCACTACAATGAAGTCTCACTTCCCCCCGGTCAAAAGGGCCATCTGAAAAAAGTGTAAAATCCAGAAAGGCAGGACAGGCCATGGAGAACTGGGAGGCTTGTTATGCTGATGGTCGGGATGTAAATTGCCAACAGCCACTTGGTAGAAGTGTATGGTGTTTCCTGAAACATCTAAAAAACAAAGCAACAGAGCCTAGGGCACTTCCACTTATAGTCCTATAGCTTAGGGAAATTAAAATCAAAAAGACACAGACACCCCAAAGTATGGGACGGCTCTGTTTATAAGAACCTCGTTTACAGTACAAGTTCAATATCGCAGAAAGTGAAAAATGGATAAAGAAGTTGTGGTAGTTACGTACAATGCAATATCACTCAGCAATGAAATCTATGTCATCAGGCCCGTAGCAGCATAGACTGGATTCAGGTATGATGATTCTCACTGAAATAAGTCACACAGAAAAAGAAACATCATAAGATATCACTAATACACGGAATGTAAACTTGGCTACACAGGCACTGAATTACAAAACAGAACAGGGTCTCCAATTTAGAAAACCAACTTATGCTTGCTTAAGGGGAAAGGTGAGTTGGGGTGCTGCATAAAACCAGAGATTGAAATGAGCACAGATAAATTTCCTTAAGCCAAATATGTAATAGACAAGAGCTACTCCTTGCTCAACGAAATGGACTCAAAACCCCATGTTAAATACCTTATAATGTACCTGACTTGTAAGTATCTTAAAACCTAAAGATTGCTATGTCTCTGAAAGAGAATCAAGCGTGAGTACAGGGGCATAAACGCAGCAGTGATAGGATTGGAGAGGTTTGGTGAGCAAATGAAGACCCTTTGAAGTCATATTGCATGGTACCCATTCCACGGGTCTCAACTCTCCAGGTTTAAGGGATTCTTCCTTCAGCTAAAACATGCATGTGGAACCCAGAGTATGATCAACCATGTGATCGGGAGACGTGTTCAAATATGTCTCAGTTCTCGTACCCTGGTACTCGGGTGCAACATTCCAAACGCTTTATTAACACTCTCCCGAATTGGAGAGTCAGTGCCTTTAATCTCCTGTTTGGCCCAGTTTGCAATTTCTGCGGAAGATGAACAGGAATAGGGAGAACCAATGAGAGACTAGCTGGAGGTGTCTGGACGGGTAAATTTAACTCTCATTTCCCACCAGGAAGAGGAATTAACCAACGGCTCAGCGTGCCGTGCCGGAACCAGATTAGGGCCTGAAGCAATCCTGCGGTGTTGCGGCCAGCTCACAAGAAAGCGAGTTGAAGATAGGAGCTCAGTGGCACTGTAATTCACAAACCTTCAGAGTTATAAATGACAGCTATCGTCCAAAAATATACTGAAGTAACGCTGCCAAGAGGACTTGAAAGCAGGGCAGAATTGCAGGAAACCGATTTCAGAAGGTAGACTGGAATTGCATTTAAAGCATAGGAAAAGAGGCAGAACGTCGAAAATGATGCACTTGGCCAAAAAGGGCGTATGCGTTTTTTCCTGAATATATTCAGGAAAAAACGCATACGCCCTTTTTGGCCAACCAAGCAAGCTTGCAAAGGAAATCTGCACTACATTGAAGTCTCACTTCCCCCCTGGTCAAAAGGACCATCTGAAAAAAGTGTAAAATCCAGAAAGGCAGGAAAGGCAATGGAGAACTGGGAGCCTTGCTATGCTGATGGGCGGGATGTAAATTGCCAACAGCCACTAGGGAGAAGTGTATGGTGTTTCCTGAAACATCTAAAAAACAAAGCAACAGAGTCTAGGGCACTTCCACTTATGGTCCTATAGCTTAGGGAAATTAAAATCAAAAAGACACAGCCACCCCAAAGTTTGGGATGGCTCTGTTTACAAGAACCTCTTTTATGGTACAAGTTCAATATCACAGAAAGTGAAAAATGGATAAAGAAGTTGTGGTACTTACATACAATGCAATATCACACAGCAATGAAATCTATGTCATCAGGCCTGTAGCAGAAAATGACTGGGTTCTGGTATGATGATTCTAACTGAAATAAGTCACACAGAAAAAGAAACATCATAAGATATCACTAATACACGGAATATAAACTTGGCTACAAAGGAACTGGATTACAAAACAAAACAGGGTCTCAAATTTAGAAAACCAACTTATGCTTGCTTAAGGGGAAAGGTGAGTTGGGGTGCTGCATAAAACCAGAGATTGAAATGAGCACAGATAAAGTTCCTTAAGCCAAATATGTAATAGACAAGGGCTACTCCTTGCTCAACGAAATGGACTCAAAACCCCATATTAAACGCCTGATAATGTCCCTAACTAGTAAGTATCTTAAAACCTATGGATTGCTATGTCTCCGAAAGAGAATAAAGCATGTGTACAGGGGCATAAACGCAGCAGTGATAGGATTGGAGAGGTTCGGTGAGCAAATAAAGACCCTTTGAAGTCATATTGCATGGTACCCATTCCACGGGTCTCAACTCTCCAGGTTTAAGGGATTCTTCCTTCAGCTAAAACATGCATGTGGAACACAGAGTGTGATCAACCGTGTGATCGGGAGACGTGTTCTAATATGTCTCAGTTCTCATCCCCTGGTACTCGGGTGCAACATTGCAGACGCTTTACTAACATTTTCCCGACTTGGAGAGACAGTGCCTTTAACCTCCTGTTTGGCCCAGTTTGCAATTTCTGCGGAAGATGAACAGGAATAGGGAGAACCAATGAGAGACTAGCTGGAGGTGTCTGGACGGGCAAATTTAACTCTCATTTCCCACCAGGAAGAGGAATTAACCAAAGGCTCAGCGTGCCGTGCCAGAACCAAATTAGGGCCCGAAGCAATCGTGCGGTGTTGCGGCCAGCTCACAAAAAAGCGAGTTGAAGAAAGGAGTTCAGGGGCACTGTAATTCACAAACCTGCAGAGTTATAAATGACAGCTATCGTCCAAAAATCTACTGAAGTAAGGGTGCCAAGAGGACTTGAAAGCGGGGCAGATTTGCAGGAAACCGATTTCAGGAGGTAGACTTGATTTGCATTTAAAGCATAGGAAAAGAGGCAGAACGTCGACAATGATGCACTTGCCAGAAAGGGCATATGCGTTTTTTCCTGAATATATTCAGGAAAAAACGCATATGCCCTTTTTGGCCAACCAAGCAAGCTTGCAAAGGAAATCTGCACTACAATGAAGTCTCACTTCCCCCCAGTCAAAATGGCCATCTGAAAAAAGTGTAAAATCCAGAAAGGCAGGACAGGCCATGGAGAACTGGGAGCCTTGTTATGCTGATGGGCGGGATGTAAATTGCCAACAGCCACTCAGGAGAAGTGTATGGTGTTTCCTGGAACATTTAAAACGAAGCGACCGAGCCTAGGGCACTTCCACTTATAGTCCTATAGCTTAGGGAAATTAAAATCAAAGAGACACAGCCACCCCAAAGTTTGGGACGGCTCTGTTTACAAGAAACTCTTTTACGGGACAAGTTCAATATCGCAGAAAGTGAAAAATGGATAAAGAAGTTGTGGTACTTACATACAATGCAATATCACTCAGCAATGAAATCTATGTCATCATGCCCATAGCAGCATAATGAGTGGATTCAGGTATGATGATTCTAACTGAAATAAGTCACAGAGAAAAAGAAACATCATAAGATATCACTAATACACGGAATGTAAACTTGGCTACACAGAACTGGATTACAAAACAGAACAGGGTCTCAAATTTAGAAAACCAACTTATGCTTGCTTAAGGGGAAAGGTGAGTTGGGGTGCTGCAAAAAACCAGGGATTGAAATGAGCACAGATAAATTTCCTTAAGCGAAATATGTAATAGACAAGAGCTACTCCTTGCTCAACGAAATGGACTCAACACCCCATATTAAACGCCTAAGAATGTACCTGACTAGTAAGTATCTTAAAACCTATGGATCGCTATGTCTCTGAAACAGAATCAAGCTTGTGTACAGGGGCATAAACGCAGCAGTGATAGGATTGGAGAGGTTCGGTGAGCAAATGAAGACCCTTTGAAGTCATATTGCATGGTACCCATTCCACGGGTCTCAACTCTCCAGGTTTAAGGGATTCTTCCTTCAGCTAAAGCATGCATGTGGAACCCAGAGTATGATCAACCGTGTGATCGGGAGACGTGTTCAAATATGTCTCAGTTTTCGTCCCCTGGTACTCGGGTGCAACATTCCAGATGCTTTACTAACACTCTCCCGACTTGGAGAGTCAGTGCCTTTAACCTCTTGTTTAGCCCAGTTTGCAATTTCTGTGGAAGATGAACAGGAATAGGGAGAACTGATGAGAGACTAGCTGGAGCTGCCTGGACGGGCAAATTTAACTCTCATTTCCCACCAGGAAGAGGAATTAACCAAAGGCTCAGCGTGCCGTGCCGGAACCAGATTAGGGCCTGAAGCAATCCTGCGGTGTTGCGGCCAGCTCACAAGAAAGCGAGTTGAAGAAAGGAGCTCAGGGGCACTGTAATTCACATACCTGCAGAGTTATAAATGACAGCTCTCGTCCAAAAATATACTGAAGTAAGGCTGCTAAGAGGACTTGAAAGCGGGGCAGAATTGCAGGAAACCGATTTCAGGAGGTAGACTGGAATTGCATTTAAAGCATAGGAAAAGAGGCAGAACGTCCACAATGATGCACTTGGCCAAAAAGGGCGTATGCGTTTTTTCCTGAATATATTCAGGAAAAAACGCATACGCACTTTTTGCCCAACCAAGCAAGCTTGCAAAGGAAATCTGCACTACAATGAAATCTCACTTCCCCCCTGTCAAAAGGGCCATCTTAAAAAAGTGTAAAATCCAGAAAGGCAGGACAGGCCATGGAGAACTGGGAGCCTTGTTATGCTGATGGGCGGGATGTAAATTGCCAACAGCCACTTGGGAGAAGTGTATGGTGTTTCCTGAAACATCTAAAAAACAAAGCAACAGAGCCTAGGGCACTTCCACTTATGGTTCTATAGCTTAGGGAAATTAAAATCCAAAAGACACAGCCACCCCAAAGTTTGGGACGGCTCTGTTTACAAGAACCTCGTTTACGGTACAAGTTCAATATCGCAGAAAGTGAAAACTTGATAAAGAAGTTGTGGTACTTATGTACAATGCAATATCCCTCAGCAATGAAATCTATGTCATCAGGCCCATAGCAGCATAATGAGTGGATTCAGCTATGATGATTCTAACTGAAATAAGTCACACAGAAAAAGAAATATCATAAGATATCACTAATACACGGAATGTAAACTTGGCTACAAGGGAACTGGATTACAAAACAGAACAGGGTCTCAAATTTAGAAAATCAACTTATGCTTGCTTAAGGGGAAAGGTGAGTTGGGGTGCTGCATAAAACCAGAGATTGAAATGAACACAGATAAAGTTCCTTAAGCCAAATACGTAATAGACAAGAGCTACTCCTTGCTCAACAAAATGGACTCAACACCCCATATTAAACGCCTAAGAATGTACCTTACTAGTAAGTATCTTAAAACCTATGGATTGCTATGTCTCCGAAAGAGAATCAAGCGTGTGTACAGGGGCATAAACACAGCAGTGATAGGATTGGAGAGGTTCGGTGAGCAAATGAAGACCCTTTGAAATCATATTGCATGGTACCCATTCCACGGGTCTCAACTCTCCAGGTTTAAGGGATTCTTCCTGCAGCTAAAACATGCATGTGGACCCCAGAGTATGATCAACCATGTGATCGGGAGACGTGTTCAAATATGTCTCAGTTCTCGTCCCCTGGTACTCGGGTGCAACATTCCAGACGCTTTAATAACACTCTCCCGACTTGGAGAGTCAGTGCCTTTAACCTCCTGATTGGCCCAGTTTGCAATTTCTGCGGAAGATGAACAGGAACAGGAAGGACCAATGAGAGACTAGCTGGAAGTGTCTGGACGGGCAAATTTAACTCTCATTTCCCCCCAGGAAGAGAAATTAACAAAAGGCTCAGCGTGCCGTGCCAGAATCAGATTAGGGCCTGAAGCAATCCTGCGGTGTTGCGGCCAGCTCACAAGAAAGCGAGTTGAAGAAAGGAGCTCAGGGGCACTGTAATCACAAACCTGCAGAGATATAAATGACAGCTATCATCCAAAAATATACTGAAGTAAGGCTGCCAAGAGGACTTCAAAGCGGGGCAGAATTGCAAGAATCCAATTTCAGGATGTAGACTGGAATTGCATTTAAAGCATAGGAAAAGAGGCAGAACGTCGACAATGATGCACTTGGCCAAAAAGGGCGTATGCTTTTTTTCCTGAATATATTCAGGAAAAAGTGCATACGACCTTTTTGGCCAACCAAGCAAGCTTGCAAAGGAAATCTGCACTACAATGAAGTCTCACTTCCCCCCAGTCAAAAGGGCCATCTGAAAAAAGTGTAAAATCCAGAAAGGCAGGACAGGCCATAGAGAACTGGGAGCCTTGTTATGCTGATGGGCGGGATGTAACTTGCCAACAGCCAATCAGGAGAAGTGTATGGTGTTTCCTGGAACATCTAAAACAAAGCAACAGAGCCTAGGGCACTTCCACTTATGGTCCTGCAGCTTAGGGAAATTAAAATCAAAAAGACACAGCCACCCCAAAGTTTGGGACGGCTCTGTTTACAAGAACCTCGTTAGGGTACAAGTTCAATATCACAGAAAGTGAAAAATGGATAAAGAAGTTGTGGTACTTACGTACAATGCAATATCACTCAGCAATGAAATCTATGTCATCAGGCCCGTAGCAGCATAGAGTGGATTCAGGTATGATGATTCTAACTGAAATAAGTCACACAGAATAAGAAACATCATAAGATATCACTAATAAACGGAATGTAAACTTGGCTACACAGGAACTGGATTATAAAACACAACAGGGTCTCAAATTTAGAAAACCAACTTATGCTTGCTTAAGGGGAAAGGTGAGTTGGGGTGCTGCATAAAACCAGAGATTGAAATGAGCACAGATAAAGTTCCTTAAGCCAAATATGTAATAGACAAGAGCTACTCCTTGCTCAACAAAATGGACTCAAAACCCCATATTAAACGCCTAATAATGTACCTGACTAGTAAGTATCTTAAAACCTATGGATTGCTATGTCTCTGAAAGTGAATCAATCGTGAGTACAGGGGCAAAAACGCAGCAGTGATAGGATTGGAGAGTTTTGGTGAGCAAATGAAGACCCTTTGAAGTCATATTGCATGGTACCCATTCCACGGGTCTCAACTCTCCAGGTTTAAGGGATTCTTCCTTCAGCTAAAACATGCATGTGGAACCCAGAGTATGATCAACCATGTGATCGGGAGACGTGTTGAAATATGTCTCAGGTCTCGTCCCCTGGTACTCGGGTGCAACATTCCAGATGCTTTACTAACACTCTCCCGACTTGGAGAGTCAGTGCCTTTAACCTCCTGTTTGGCCCAGTTTGCAAATTCCGCGGAAGATGAACAGGAATAGGGAGAACCAATGAGAGACTAGCTGGAGGTGTCTGGACGGGAAAATTTAACTCTCATTTCCCACCAGGAAGAGGAATTAACCAAAGGCTCAGCGTGCCATGCCGGAACCAGATTAGGGCCTGAAGCAATCCTGCGGTGTTGCGGCCAGCTCACAAGAAAGCGAGTTGAAGAAAGGAGCTCAGGGGCACTGTAATTCACAAATCTGCAGAGTTATAAATGACAGCTATCATCCAAAAATATACTGAAGTAAGGCTGCCAAGAGGACTTGAAAGCCGGGCAGAATTGCAGGAAACCGATTTCAGGAGGTAGACTGGAATTGCATTTAAAGCATAGGAAAAGAGGCAGAAGGTCGACAATGATGCACTTGGCCAAAAAGGGCGTATGCGTTTTTTCCTGAATATATTCAGGAAAAAAAGCATACGAACTTTTTGGCCAACCAAGCAAGCTTGCAAAGGAAATCTGCACTACAATGAAGTCTCACTTCTCCCCGGTCACAAGGGCCATCTGAAAAAAGTGTAAAATCCAGAAAGGCAGGACAGGCCATGGAGAACTGGGAGCCTTGTTTTGCTGATGGGCGGGATGTAAATTGCCAACAGCCACTCGGGAGAAGTGTATGGTGTTTCCTGAAACATCTAAAAAACAAAGCAACAGAGCCTAGGACACTTCCACTTATGGTCCTATAGCTTAGGGAAATTAAAATCAAAAAGACACAGCCACCCCAAAGTTTGGGATGGCTCTGTTTACAAGAAACTCGTTTACGGTACAAGTTCAATATCGCATAAAGCGAAAAATGGATAAAGAAGTTGTGGTACTTACGTACAATGCAATATCACTCAGCAATGACATCTATGTCATCAGGCCCATAGCAGCATAATGAGTGCATTCAGGTATGATGATTCTAACTGAAATAAGTCACACAGAAAAAGAAACAACATAAGATATCACTAATACACGGAATGTAAACTTGGCTACACAGGAACTGAATTTCAAAACAGAACATGGTCCCAAATTTAGAAAATCAACTTATGCTTGCTTAAGGGGAAAGGTGAGTTGGGGTGCTGCATAAAACCAGAGATTGAAATGAGCACAAATAAAGTTCCTTAAGCCAAATATGTAATAGACAAGAGCTACTCCTTGCTCAACGAAATGGACTCAAAACCCCATATTAAACGCCTAAGAATGTACCTGACTAGTAATATCTTAAAATCTATGGATTGCTATGTCTCCGAAAGAGAATCAAGCATGTGTAGAGGGGCATAAACGCAGCAGTGATAGGATTGGAGAGGTTCGGTGAGCAAACGAAGACCCTTTGAAGTCATATTGAATGGTACCCATTCCACGGGTCTCAACTCTCCAGGTTTAAGGGATTCTTCCTTCAGCTAAAACATGCATGTGGAACCCAGAGTATGATCAACCGTGTGATCGGGAGACTTGTTCAAATATGTCTCAGTTTTCCTCCCCTGGTACTTGGGTGCAACATTCCAGATGCTTTACTAACACTCTCCCGACTTGGAGAGTCAGTGCCTTTAACCTCCTGTTTGGCCCAGTTTGCAATTTCTGCGGAAGATGAACAGGAATAGGGAGAACCAATGAGAGACTAGCTGGAGGTGTCTGGACGGGCAAATTTAACTCTCATTTCCCACCAGGAAGAGGAATTAACCAAAGGCACAGCGTGCCGTGCCCGAACCAGATTAGGGCCTGAAGCAATCCTGCGGTGTTGCGGCCAGCTCACAAGAAAGCTAGTTGAAGAAAGGAGCTCAGGGGCACTGTAATTCACAAACCTGCAGAGTTATAAATGACAGCTATCGTCCAAAAATATACTGAAGTAAGGCTGCCAAGAGGACTTGAAAGTGGGGCAGAATTGCAGGAAACCGATTTCAGGAGGTAGACTGGAATTGCATTTAAAACATAGGAAAAGAGGCAGAACGTTGACAATGATGCACTTGGCCAAAAAGGCCATATGCGTTTTTTCCTGAATATATTCAGGAAAAAGCGCATACGACCTTTTTGGCCAACCAAGCAAGCTTGCAAAGGAAATCTGCACTACAATGAAGTCTCACTTACCCCTGGTCAAGAGGGCCATCTGAAAAAAGTGTAAAATCCAGAAAGGCAAGACAGGCCATGGAGAACTGGGAGCCTTGTTATGGTGATGAGCGTGATGAAAATTGCCAACAGGCACTCAGGAGAAGTATATGGTGTTTCCTGAAATATCTAAAAAACAAAGCAACAGAGCCTAGGGCACTTCCACTTATGGTCCTATAGCTTAGGGAAATTAAAATCAAAAAGACACATCGACACCAATGTTTGGGACAGCTCTGTTTACAAGAACCTCGTTTACGGTGCAAGTTCAATATCGCAGAAAGTGAAAACTTGATAAAGAAGTTGTGGTACTTACGTACAATGCAATATCCCTCAGCAATGAAATCTATGTCATCAGGCCCATAGCAGCATAATGAGTGGATTCAGGTATGATGATTCTAACTGAAATAAGTCACACAGAAAAAGAAACATCATAAGATATCACTAATACACGGAATGTAAACTTGGCTACACGGGAACTCGATTGCAAAACAGAACAGGGTCTCAAATTTAGAAAATCAACTTATGCTTGCTTAAGGGGAAAGGTGAGTTGGGGTGCTGCATAAAACCAGAGATTGAAATGAACACAGATAAAGTTCCTTAAGCCAAATACGTAATAGACAACAGCTACTCCTTGCTCAACAAAATGGACTCAACACCCCATATTAAACGCCTAAGAATGTACCTGACTAGTAAGTATCTTAAAACCTATGGATTGCTATGTCTCCGAAAGAGAATCAAGCGTGTGTACAGGGGCATAAACACAGCAGTGATAGGATTGGAGAGGTTCGGTGAGCAAATGAAGACCCTTTGAAGTCATATGGCATGGTACCCATTCCACGGGTCTCAACTCTCCAGGTTTAAGGGATTCTTCCTTCAGCTAAAACATGCATGTGGAACCCAGAGTATGATCAACAGTGTGATCGGGAGACGTGTTCAAATATGTCTCAGTTTTCCTCCCCTGGTAAACGGGTGCAACATTCCAGATGCTTTACTAACACTCTCCCGACTTGGAGAGTCAGTGCCTTTAACCTCCTGTTTGGCCCAGTTTGCAAATTCCACGGAAGATGAACAGGAATAGGGAGAACCAATGAGAGACTAGCTGGAGGTGTCTGGACGGGAAGATTTAACTCTCATTTCCCACCAGGAAGAGGAATTAACCAAAGGCTCAGCGTGCCATGCCGGAACCAGATTAGGGCCTGAAGCAATCCTGCGGTGTTGCGGCCAGCTCACAAGAAAGCGAGTTGAAGAAAGGAGCTCAGGGGCACTGTAATTCACAAACCTGCAGAGTTATAAATGACAGCTATCATCCAAAAATATACTGAAGTAAGGCTGCCAAGAGGACTTGAAAGCCGGGCAGAATTGCAGGAAACCGATTTCAGGAGGTAGACTGGAATTGCATTTAAAGCATAGGAAAAGAGGCAGAACGTCCACAATGATGCACTTGGCCAAAAAGGGCATATGCTTTTTTTCCTGAATATATTCAGGAAAAAACGCATACGCCCTTTTTGGCCAACCAAGCAAGCTTGCAAAGGAAATCTGCACTACAATGAAGTCTCACTTCCCCCCAGTCAAAAGGGCCATCTGAAAAAAGTGTAAAATCCAGAAAGGCAGGACAGGGCATAGAGAACTGGGAGCCTTGTTATGCTGATGGGCGGGATGTAACTTGCCAACAGCCACTCAGGAGAAGTGTATGGTGTTTCCTGGAACATCTAAAACAAAGCAACAGAGCCTAGGGCACTTCCACTTATGGTCCTGCAGCTTAGGGAAATTAAAATCAAAAAGACACAGCCACCCCAATGTTTGGGACAGCTCTGTTTACAAGAACCTCGTTTACGGTACAAGTTCAATATCACAGAAAGTGAAAAATGGATAAAGAAGTTGTGGTACTTACGTACAATGCAATATCACTCAGCAATGAAATCTATGTCATCAGGCCCGTAGCAGCATAGAGTGCATTCAGGTATGATGATTCTAACTGAAATAAGTCACACAGAAAAAGAAACATCATAAGATATCACTAATACACGGAATGTAAACTTGGCTACACAGGAACTGGATTACAAAACAGAACAGAGTCTCAAATTTAGAAAACCAACTTATGCTTGCTTAAGGGGAAAGGTGAGTTGGGGTGCTGCATAAAACCAGAGATTGAAATGAGCACAGATAAAGTTCCTTAAGCCAAATATGTAATAGACAAGAGCTACTCCTTGCTCAACAAAATGGACTCAAAACCCCATATTAAACGCCTAATAATGTACCTGACTAGTAAGTATCTTAAAACCTATGGATTGCTATGTCTCTGAAAGTGAATCAATCGTGAGTACAGGGGCAAAAACGCAGCAGTGATAGGATTGGAGAGTTTTGGTGAGCAAATGAAGACCCTTTGAAGTCATATTGCATGGTACCCATTCCACGGGTCTCAACTCTCCAGGTTTAAGGGATTCTTCCTTCAGCTAAAACATGCATGTGGAACCCAGAGTATGATCAACCATGTGATCGGGAGACGTGTTCAAATATGTCTCAGGTCTCGTCCCCTGGTACTCGGGTGCAACATTCCAGATGCTTTACTAACACTCTCCCGACTTGGAGAGTCAGTGCCTTTAACCTCCTGTTTGGCCCAGTTTGCAAATTCCGCGGAAGATGAACAGGAATAGGGAGAACCAATGAGAGACTAGCTGGAGGTGTCTGGACGGGAATATTTAACTCTCATTTCCCACCAGGAAGAGGAATTAACCAAAGGCTCAGCGTGCCATGCCGGAACCAGATTAGGGCCTGAAGCAATCCTGCGGTGTTGCGGCCAGCTCACAAGAAAGCGAGTTGAAGAAAGGAGCTCAGGGGCACTGTAATTCACAAATCTGCAGAGTTATAAATGACAGCTATCATCCAAAAATATACTGAAGTAAGGCTGCCAAGAGGACTTGAAAGCCGGGCAGAATTGCAGGAAACCGATTTCAGGAGGTAGACTGGAATTGCATTTAAAGCATAGGAAAAGAGGCAGAAGGTCGACAATGATGCACTTGGCCAAAAAGGGCGTATGCGTTTTTTCCTGAATATATTCAGGAAAAAAAGCATACGCACTTTTTGGCCAACCAAGCAAGCTTGCAAAGGAAATCTGCACTACAATGAAGTCTCACTTCCCCCCGGTCACAAGGGCCATCTGAAAAAAGTGTAAAATCCAGAAAGGCAGGACAGGCCATGGAGAACTGGGAGCCTTGTTATGCTGATGGGCGGGATGTAAATTGCCAACAGCCACTCGGGAGAAGTGTATGGTGTTTCCTGAAACATCTAAAAAACAAAGCAACAGAGCCTAGGGCACTTCCACTTATGGTCCTATAGCTTAGGGAAATTAAAATCAAAAAGACACAGCCACCCCAAAGTTTGGGATGGCTCTGTTTACAAAAAACTCGTTTACGGTACAAGTTCAATATCGCATAAAGCGAAAAATGGATAAAGAAGTTGTGGTACTTACGTACAATGCAATATCACTCAGCAATGACATCTATGTCATCAGGCCCATAGCAGCATAATGAGTGGATTCAGGTATGATGATTCTAACTGAAATAAGTCACACAGAAAAAGAAACATCATAAGATATCACTAATACACGGAATGTAAACTTGGCTACACAGGAACTGAATTTCAAAACAGAACATGGTCCCAAATTTAGAAAATCAACTTATGCTTGCTTAAGGGGAAAGGTGAGTTGGGGTGCTGCATAAAACCAGAGATTGAAATGAGCACAAATAAAGTTCCTTAAGCCAAATATGTAATAGACAAGAGCTACTCCTTGCTCAACGAAATGGACTCAAAACCCCATATTAAACGCCTAAGAATGTACCTGACTAGTAATATCTTAAAATCTATGGATTGCTATGTCTCCGAAAGAGAATCAAGCGTGAGTACAGGGGCATAAACGCAGCAGTGATAGGATTGGAGAGCTTCGGTGAGCAAATGAAGACCCTTTGAAGTCATATTGAATGGTACCCATTCCACGGGTCTCAACTCTCCAGGTTTAAGGGATTCTTCCTTCAGCTAAAAGATGCATGTGGAACCCAGAGTATGATCAACTGTGTGATCGGGAGACTTGTTCAAATATGTCTCAGTTTTCCTCCCCTGGTACTCGGGTGCAACATTCCAGATGCTTTACTAACACTCTCCTGACTTGGAGAGTCAGTGCCTTTAACCTCCTGTTTGGCCCAGTTTGCAATTTCTGTGGAAGATGAACAGGAATAGGGAGAACCAATGAGAGACTAGCTGGAGGTGTCTGGACGGGCAAATTTAACTCTCATTTCCCACCAGGAAGAGGAATTAACCAAAGGCTCAGCGTGCCGTGCCGGAACCAGATTAGGGCCTGAAGCAATCCTGCGGTGTTGCGGCCAGCTCACAAGAAAGCGAGTTGAAGAAAGGAGCTCAGGGACACTGTAATTCACAAACCTGCACAGTTATAAATGACAGCTATCGTCCAAAAATATACTGAGGTAAGGCTGCCAAGAGGACTTGAAAGCGGGGCAGAATTGCAGGAAACCGATTTCAGGAGGTAGACTGGAATTGCATTTAAAGCATAGGAAAAGAGGCAGAACGTTGACAATGATGCACTTGGCCAAAAAGGGCGTATGCGTTTTATCCTGAATATATTCAGGAAAAAGTGCATACGACCTTTTTGGCCAACCAAGCAACCTTGCAAAGGAAATCTGCACTACAATGAAGTCTCACTTCCCCCCAGTCAAAAGGGCCATCTGAAAAAAGTGTAAAATCCAGAAAGGCAGGACAGGCCATAGAGAACTGGGAGCCTTGTTATGCTGATGGGCGGGATGTAACTTGCCAACAGCCACTCAGGAGAAGTCTATGGTGTTTCCTGGAACATCTAAAACAAAGCAACAGAGCCTAGGGCACTTCCACTTATGGTCCTGCAGCTTAGGGAAATTAAAATCAAAAAGACACAGCCACCCCAATGTTTGGGACGGCTCTGTTTACAAGAACCTCATTTACGGTGCAAGTTCAATATCGCAGAAAGTGAAAACTTGATAAAGAAGTTGTGGTACTTACGTACAATGCAATATCCCTCAGCAATGAAATCTATGTCATCAGGCCCATAGCAGCATAATGAGTGGATTCAGCTATGATGATTCTAACTGAAATAAGTCACACAGAAAAAGAAACATCATAAGATATCACTAATACACGGAATGTAAACTTGGCTACAAGGGAACTGGATTACAAAACAGAACAGGGTCTCAAATTTAGAAAATCAACTTATGCTTGCTTAAGGGGAAAGGTGAGTTGGGGTGCTGCATAAAACCAGAGATTGAAATGAACACAGATAAAGTTCCTTAAGCCAAATACGTAATAGACAAGAGCTACTCCTTGCTCAACGAAATGGACTCAACACCCCATATTAAACGCCTAAGAATGTACCTGACTAGTAAGTATCTTAAAACCTATGGATTGCTATGTCTCCGAAAGAGAATCAAGCGTGAGTACAGGGGCATAAACACAGCAGTGATAGGATTGGAGAGGTTCGGTGAGCAAATGAAGACCCTTTGAAATCATATTGCATGGTACCCATTCCACGGGTCTCAACTCTCCAGGTTTAAGGGATTCTTCCTTCAGCTAAAACATGCATGTGGAACCCAGAGTATGATCAACCATGTGATCGGGAGACGTGTTCAAATATGTCTCAGTTCTCGTCCCCTGGTACTCGGGTGCAACATTCCAGACGCTTTAATAACACTCTCCCGACTTGGAGAGTCAGTGCCTTTAACCTCCTGATTGGCCCAGTTTGCAATTTCTGCGGAAGATGAACAGGAACAGGAAGGACCAATGAGAGACTAGCTGGAAGTGTCTGGACGGGCAAATTTAACTCTCATTTCCCACCAGGAAGAGAAATTAACAAAAGGCTCAGCATGCCGTGCCAGAATCAGATTAGGGCCTGAAGCAATCCTGCGGTGTTGCGGCCAGCTCACAAGAAAGCGAGTTGAAGAAAGGAGCTCAGGGGCACTGTAATTCACAAATCTGCAGAGTTATAAATGACAGCTATCATCCAAAAATATACTGAAGTAAGGCTGCCAAGAGGACTTGAAAGCCGGGCAGAATTGCAGGAAACCGATTTCAGGAGGTAGACTGGAATTGCATTTAAAGCATAGGAAAAGAGGCAGAAGGTCGACAATGATGCACTTGGCCAAAAAGGGCGTATGCGTTTTTTCCTGAATATATTCAGGAAAAAAAGCATACGCCCTTTTTGGCCAACCAAGCAAGCTTGCAAAGGAAATCTGCACTACAATGAAGTCTCACTTCCCCCCGGTCACAAGGGCCATCTGAAAAAAGTGTAAAATCCAGAAAGGCAGGACAGGCCATGGAGAACTGGGAGCCTTGTTATGCTGATGGGCGGGATGTAAATTGCCAACAGTCACTCGGGAGAAGTGTATGGTGTTTCCTGAAACATCTAAAAAACAAAGCAACAGAGCCTAGGGCACTTCCACTTATGGTCCTATAGCTTAGGGAAATTAAAATCAAAAAGACACAGCCACCCCAAAGTTTGGGATGGCTCTGTTTACAAGAAACTCGTTTACGGTACAAGTTCAATATCGCATAAAGCGAAAAATGGATAAAGAAGTTGTGGTACTTACGTACAATGCAATATCACTCAGCAATGACATCTATGTCATAAGGCCCATAGCAGCATAATGAGTGCATTCAGGTATGATGATTCTAACTGAAATAAGTCACACAGAAAAAGAAACATCATAAGATATCACTAATACACGGAATGTAAACTTGGCTACACAGGAACTGAATTTCAAAACAGAACATGGTCCCAAATTTAGAAAATCAACTTATGCTTGCTTAAGGGGAAAGGTGAGTTGGGGTGCTGCATAAAACCAGAGATTGAAATGAGCACAAATGAAGTTCCTTAAGCCAAATATGTAATAGACAAGAGCTACTCCTTGCTCAACGAAATGGACTCAAAACCCCATATTAAACGCCTAAGAATGTACCTGACTAGTAATATCTTAAAATCTATGGATTGCTATGTCTCCGAAAGAGAATCAAGCATGTGTAGAGGGGCATAAACGCAGCAGTGATAGGATTGGAGAGGTTCGGTGAGCAAACGAAGACCCTTTGAAGTCATATTGAATGGTACCCATTCCACGGGTCTCAACTCTCCAAGTTTAAGGGATTCTTCCTTCAGCTAAAACATGCATGTGGAACCCAGAGTATGATCAACCGTGTGATCGGGAGACTTGTTCAAATATGTCTCAGTTTTCCTCCCCTGGTACTTGGGTGCAACATTCCAGATGCTTTACTAACACTCTCCCGACTTGGAGAGTCAGTGCCTTTAACCTCCTGTTTGGCCCAGTTTGCAATTTCTGCGGAAGATGAACAAGAATAGGGAGAACCAATGAGAGACTAGCTGGAGGTGTCTGGACGGGGAAATTTAACTCTCATTTCCCACCAGGAAGAGGAATTAACCAAAGGCTCAGCGTGCCGTGCCGGAACCAGATTAGGGCCTGAAGCAATCCTGCGGTGTTGCGGCCAGCTCACAAGAAAGCGAGTTGAAGAAAGGAGCTCAGGGGCACTGTAATTCACAAACCTGCAGAGTTATAAATGACAGCTATCGTCCAAAAATATACTGAAGTAAGGCTGCCAAGAGGACTTGAAAGCGGGGCAGAATTGCAGGAAACCGATTTCAGGAGGTAGACTGGAATTGCATTTAAAACATAGGAAAAGAGGCAGAACGTTGCCAATGATGCACTTGGCCAAAAAGGGCGTATGCGTTTTTTCCTGAATATATTCAGGAAAAAACGCATACGAACTTTTTGGCCAACCAAGCAAGCTTGCAAAGGAAATCTGCACTACAATGAAGTCTTACTTACCCCTGGTCAAAAGGGCCAACTGAAAAAAGTGTAAAATCCAGAAAGGCAAGACAGGCCATGGAGAACTGGGAGCCTTGTTATGCTGATGGGCGGGATGTAAATTGCCAACAGGCACTCGGGAGAAGTGTATGGTGTTTCCTGAAATATCTAAAAAACAAAGCAACAGAGCCTAGGGCAGTTCCACTTATGGTCCTATAGCTTAGGGAAACTAAAATCAAAAAGACACAGCGACCCCAAAGTTTGGGACGGCTCTGTTTACAAGAACCTCGTTTACGGTGCAATTTCAATATCGCAGAAAGTGAAAACTTGATAAAGAAGTTGTGGTACTTACGTACAATGCAATAACCCTCAGCAATGAAATCTATGTCATCAGGCCCATAGCAGCATAATGAGTGGATTCAGCTATGATGATTCTAACTGAAATAAGTCACACAGAAAAAGAAACATCATAAGATATCACTAATACACGGAATGTAAAGTTGGCTACACGGGAACTGGATTACAAAACAGAACAGGGTCTCAAATTTAGAAAATCAACTTATGCTTGCTTAAGGGGAAAGGTGAGTTGGGGTGCTGCATAAAACCAGAGATTGAAATGAACACAGATAAAGTTCCTTAAGCCAAATACGTAATAGACAAGAGCTACTCCTTGCTCAACGAAATGGACTCAACACCCCATATTAAACGCCTAAGAATGTACCTGACTAGTAAGTATCTTAAAACCTATGGATTGCTATGTCTCCGAAAGAGAATCAAGCGTGTGTACAGGGGCATAAATGCAGTAGTGATAGGATTGGAGAGGTTCGGTGAGCAAATGAAGACCCTTTGAAATCATATTTCATGGTACCCATTCCACGGGTCTCAACTCTCCAGGTTTAAGGGATTCTTCCTTCAGTTAAAACATGCATGTGGAACCCAGAGTATGATCAACCGTGTGATCGGGAGACGTGTTCAAATATGTCTCAGTTCTCGTCCCCTGGTACTCGGGTGCAACATTCCAGATGCTTTACTAACACTCTCCCGACTTGGAGAGTCAGTGCCTTTAACCTCTTGTTTAGCCCAGTTTGCAATTTCTGTGGAAGATGAACAGGAATAGGGAGAACCAATGAGAGACTAGCTGGAGGTGTCTGGACGGGGAAATTTAACTCTCATTTCCCACCAGGAAGAGGAATTAACCAAAGGCTCAGTGTGCCGTGCCGGAACCAGATTAGGGCCTGAAGCAATCCTGTGGTGTTGCGGCCAGCTCACAAGAAAGCGAGTTGAAGAAAGGAGCTCAGGGGTACTGTAATTCACTAATCTGCAGAGTTATAAATGACAGCTATCATCCAAAAATATACTGAAGTAAGGCTGCCAAGAGGACTTGAATGCAGGGCAGAATTGCAGGAAACCGATTTCAGGAGGTAGACTGGAATTGCATTTAAAGCATAGGAAAAGAGGCAGAACGTCCACAATGATGCACTTGGCCAAAAAGGGCGTATGTGTTTCTTCCTGAATATATTCAGGAAAAAACGCATACGCCCTTTTTGGCCAACCAAGCAAGCTTGCAAAGGAAATCTGCACTGCAATGAAGTCTCACTTCCCCCCGGTCAAAAGTGCCATCTGAAAAAAGTGTAAAATCCAGAAAGGCAGGACAGGCCATGGAGAACTGGGAGCCTTGTTATGCTGATGGGCATGATGTAAATTGCCAACAGCCACTTGGGAGAAGTGTATGGTGCTTCCTGAAACATCTAAAAAACAGAGGAACAGAGCCTAGGGCACTTCCACTTATGGTCCTATAGCTTAGGGAAATTAAAATCAAATAGGCACAGCCACGTCAAAGTTTGGGACGGCTCTGTTTACAAGAACCTCGTTTACGGTACAAGTTCAATATCTCAGAAAGCGAAAAATGGATAAAGAAGTTTTGGTACTTACGTACAATGCAATATCACTCAGCAATGAAATCTACGTCATCAGGCCCATAGCAGCATAATGAGTGGATTCAGGTATGATGATTCTAACTGAGATAAGTCACACAGAAAAAGAAACATCATAAGATATCACTAATACACGGAATGTAAACTTGCTACACAGGAACTGAATTACAAAACAAAACAGGGTCTGAAATTTAGAAAACCAACTTATGCTTGCTTAAGGGGAAAGGTGAGTTGGGGTGCTGCATAAAACCAGAGATTGAAATGAGCACAGATAAAGTTCTTTAAGCCAAATATGTAATAGACAAGAGCTACTACTTGCTCAACAAAATGGACTCAACACCCCATATTAAATGCCTAAGAATGTGCCTGACTAGTAAGTATCTTAAAACCTATGGATTGCTATGTCTCCGAAAGAGAATCAAGCGTGTGTACAGGGGCATAAACGCAGCAGTGATAGGATTGGAGAGGTGCGGTGAGCAAATGAAGACCCTTTGAAGTCATAATGCATGGTAACGGTTCCACGGGTCTCAACTCTCCAGGTTTAAGGGATTCTTCCTTCAGCTAAAGCATGCATGTGGAACCCAGAGTATGATCAACCGTGTGATCGGGAGACGTGTTCCAATATGTCTCAGTTCTCGTCCCCTGGTACTCGGGTGCAACATTCCAGACGCTTTACTAACGCTCTGCCGACTTGGAGAGTCAGTGCCTTTAACCTCCTGTTTGGCCCAGTTTGCAATTTCTGCGGAAGATGAACAGGAATAGGGAGAACCGATGAGAGACTAGCTGGAGGTGTCTGGACGGGCAAATTTAACTCTCATTTCCCACCAGTTAGAGGAATTTACCAAAGGCTCAGCGGGCCGTGCCGGAACCAGATTAGGGCCTGAAGCAATCCTGCGGTGTTGCAGCCAGCGCACAAGAAAGCGAGTTGAAGAAAGGAGCTCAGGGGCACTGTAATTCACAAACCTGCAGAGTTATAAATGACAGCTATCGTCCAAAAATATACTGAAGTAAGGCTGCCAAGAGGACTTGAAAGCGGGGCAGAATTGCAGGAAACCGATTTCAGGAGGTAGACTGGAATTGCATTTAAAGCATAGGAAAAGAGGCAGAACGTCGACAATGATGCACTTGGCCAAAAAGGGCGTATGCGTTTTTTCCTGAATATATTCAGGAAAAAGCGCATACGCCCTTTTTGGCCAACCAAGCAAGCTTGCAAAGGAAATCTGCACTACAATGAAGTCTCACTTCCCACCGGTCAAAAGGGCCATCTGAAAAAAGTGTAAAATCCAGAAAGGCAGGACAGGCCATGGAGAACTGGGAGCCTTGTTATGCTGATGGGCAGGATGTAAATTGCCAACAGCCACTTGGGAGAAGTGTATGGTGTTTCCTGAAACATCTGAGAAACAAAGCAACAGAGCTTAGGGCAATTCCACTTATGGTCCTATAGCTTAGGGAAATTAAAATCAAAAAGACACAGCCACCCCAAAGTTTGGGACAGCTCTGTTTACAAGAACCTCGTTTACGGTACAAGTTCAATATCGCAGAAAGTGAAAAATGGATAAAGAAATTTTGGTACTTACGTACAATGCAATATCACTCAGCAATGAAATCTATGTCATCAGGCCCGTAGCAGCATAATGAGTGAATTCAAGTATGATGATTCTAACTGAAATAAGTCACAAGAAAAAGAAACATCATAAGATATCATTAATACACGGAATGTAAACTTGGCTACACAGGAACTGGATTACAAAACAGAACAGGGTCTCAAATTTAGAAAACCAACTTATGCTTGCTTAAGGGGAAAGGTGAGTTGGGGTGCTGCATAAAACCAGAGATTGAAATGAGCACAGATAAAGTTCCTTAAGCCACTTATGTATTAGACAAGAGCTACTCCTTGCTCAACTAAATGGACTCAACACCCCATATTAAACACCAAAGTATGTACCTGACTAGTAAGTATCTTAAAACCTATGGATTGCTATGTCTCCGAAAGAGAATCAGGCATGTGTACAGGGGCATAAATGCAGCAGTGATAGGATTGGAGAGGTTCGGTGAGCAAATGAAGACCCTTTGAAGTCATATTGCATGGTACCCATTCCACGGGTCTCAACTCTCCAGGTTTAAGGGATTCTTCCTTCAGCTAAAACATGCATGTGGAACCCACAGTATGATCAACCGTGTGATCGGGATACGTGTTCCAATATGTCTCAGTTCTCGTCCCCTGGTACTCGGGTGCAACATTCCAGACGCTTTACTAACGCTCTGCCAACTTGCAGAGTCAGTGCCTTTAACCTCCTGTTTGGCCCAGTTTGCAATTTCTGCGGAAGATGAACAGGAATAAGGAGAACCAATGAGAGACTAGCAGGAGGTGTCTGGACGGGCAAATTTAACTCTCATTTCCCACCAGGAAGAGGAATTAACCAAAGGCTCAGCGTGCCGTGCTGGAACCAGATTAGGGCCTGAAGCAATCCTGCGGTGTTGCGGCCAGCTCACAAGAAAGCGAGTTGAAGAAAGGAGCTCAGGGGCACTGTAATTCACAAACCTGCAGAGTTATAAATGACAGCTATCGTCCAAAAATATACTGAAGTAAGGCTGCCAAGAGGACTTGAAAGCGGGGCAGAATTGCAGGAAACTGATTTCAGGAGGTAGACTGGAATTGCATTTAAAGCATAGGAAAAGGGGTAGAATGTCGACAATGATGCACTTGGCCAAAAAGGGCGTATGCGTTTTTTCCTCAATATATTCAGGAAAAAACGCATACGCACTTTTTGGCCAACCAAGCAAGCTTGCAAAGGAAATCTGCACTACAATGAAGTCTCACTTCCCCCCGGTCAAAAGGACCACTGAAAAAAGTGTAAAATCCAGAAAGGCAGGATAGGCCATGGAGAACTGGGAGCCTTGTTATGCTGATGGGCGGGATGTATATTGCCAACAGCCACTTTGGAGAAGTGTATGGTGTTTCCTGAAACATCTGAGAAACAAAGCAACAGAGCTTAGGGCACTTCCACTTATGGTCCTATAGCTTAGGGAAATTAAAATCAAAAAGACACAGCCACCCCAAAGTTTGGGACAGCTCTGTTTACAAGAACCTCGTTTACGGTACAAGTTCAATATCGCAGAAAGTGAAAAATGGATAAAGAAATTTTGGTACTTACGTACAATGCAATATCACTCAGCAATGAAATCTATGTCATCAGGCCCGTAGCAGCATAATGAGTGAATTCAAGTATGATGATTCTAACTGAAATAAGTCACAAGAAAAAGAAACATCATAAGATATCATTAATACACGGAATGTAAACTTGGCTACACAGGAACTGGATTACAAAACAGAACAGGGTCTCAAATTTAGAAAACCAACTTATGCTTGCTTAAGGGGAAAGGTGAGTTGGGGTGCTGCATAAAACCAGAGATTGAAATGAGCACAGATAAAGTTCCTTAAGCCACTTATGTATTAGACAAGAGCTACTCCTTGCTCAACTAAATGGACTCAACACCCCATATTAAACGCCAAAGTATGTACCTGACTAGTAAGTATCTTAAAACCTATGGATTGCTATGTCTCCGAAAGAGAATCAGGCATGTGTACAGGGGCATAAATGCAGCAGTGATAGGATTGGAGAGGTTCGGTGAGCAAATGAAGACCCTTTGAAGTCATATTGCATGGTACCCATTCCACGGGTCTCAACTCTCCAGGTTTAAGGGATTCTTCCTTCAGCTAAAACATGCATGTGGAACCCAGAGTATGATCAACCGTGTGATCGGGATACGTGTTCCAATATGTCTCAGTTCTCGTCCCCTGGTACTCGGGTGCAACATTCCAGACGCTTTACTAACGCTCTGCCAACTTGCAGAGTCAGTGCCTTTAACCTCCTGTTTGGCCCAGTTTGCAATTTCTGCGGAAGATGAACAGGAATAAGGAGAACCAATGAGAGACTAGCAGGAGGTGTCTGGACGGGCAAATTTAACTCTCATTTCCCACCAGGAAGAGGAATTAACCAAAGGCTCAGCGTGCCGTGCTGGAACCAGATTAGGGCCTGAAGCAATCCTGCGGTGTTGCGGCCAGCTCACAAGAAAGCGAGTTGAAGAAAGGAGCTCAGGGGCACTGTAATTCACAAACCTGCAGAGTTATAAATGACAGCTATCGTCCAAAAGTATACTGAAGTAAGGCTGCCAAGAGGACTTGAAAGCGGGCCAGAATTGCAGGCAACCGATTTCAGGAGGTAGACTGGAATTGCATTTAAAGCATAGGAAAAGAGGCAGAACGTGGACAATGATGCACTTGGCCAAAAAGGGCGTATGCATTTTTTCTTGAATATATTCAGGAAAAAACGCATACGCCCTTTTTGGCCAACCAAGCAAGCTTGCAAAGGAAATCTGCACTACAATGAAGTCTCACTTTCCCCCGGTCAAAAGGGCCATCTGAAAAAAGTGTAAAATCCAGAAAGGCAGGACAGGCCATGGAGAACTGGGAGCCTTGTTATGCTGATGGGCGGGATGTAAATTGCCAACAGCCACTCGGGAGAAGTGTATGGTGTTTCCTGAAACATCTAAAAAACAGAGGAACAGAGCCTAGGGCAATTCCACTTATGGTCTTATAGCTTAGGGAAATTAAAATCAAAAATACACAGCCACCCCAAAGTTTGGGACGGCTCTGTTTACAAGAACCGCGTTTATGGTACAAGTTCAATATCGCAGAAAGCGAAAAATGGATAAAGAAGGTGTGGTACTTACGTACAATTCAATATCACTCAGCAATGAAATCTTTGTCATCAGGCCCATAGCAGCATAATGAGTGGATTCAGGTATGATGATTCTAACTGAAATAAGTCACACAGAAAAAGAAACATCATAAGGTATCACTAATACACGGAATGTAAACTTGGCTACACAGGAACTGGATTACAAAAGAGAACAGAGTCTCAAATTTAGAAAACCAACGTATGCTTGTTTAAGGGGAAAGGTGAGATGGGCTGCTGCATAAAATCAGAGATTGAAATGAGCACAGATAAAGTTCCTTAAGCGAAATATGTAATAGACAAGAGCTACTCCTTGTTCAACGAAATGGACTCAACACCCCATGTTAAACGTCTAAGAATGTACCTGACTAGTAAGTATCTTAAAACCTATGGATTGCTATGTCTCTGAAAGAGAATCAAGCATGTGTACCGGGGCATAAACGCAGCAGTGATAGGATTGGAGAGGTTCGGTGAGCAAACAAAGACCCTTTGAAGTCATATTGCATGGTACCCATTCCACGGGTCTCAGCTCTCCAGGTTTAAGGGATTCTTCCTTCATCTAAAACATGCATGTGGAACTCAGAGTATGATCAACCGTGAGATTGGGAGACATGTTCCAATATGTCTCAGTTCTCGCCCCTGGTACTCAGGTGCAACATTCCAGACGCTTTAGTAAAACTCTCCCGACTTGGACAGTCAGTGCCTTTAACCTCCTGTTTGGCCCAGTTTGCAATTTCTGCGGAAGATGAACAGGAATAGGGAGAACCAATGAGAGACTAGCTGGAGGTGTCTGGACGGGCAAATTTAACTCTCATTTCCCACCAGGAAGAGGAATTAAGCAAAGGCTCAGCGTGCCGTGCCAGAACCTGATTTGGGTCTGAAGCAATCCTGCGGTGTTGCGGCCAGCTCACAAGAAAGCGAGTTGAAGAAAGGAGCTCAGGGGCATTGTAATTCACAAACCTGCAGAGTTATAAATGACAGCTATCGTAAAAAATATACTGAAGTAAGGCTGCCAAGAGGACTTGAAAGTGGGGCAGAATTGCATGAAACTGATTTCAGGAGGTAGACTGGAGTTGCATTTAAAGCATAGGAAAAGAGGAAGAATGTCGACAATGATGCACTTGGCCAAAAAGGGCGTATTCGTTTTTTCCTGAATATATTCAGGAAAAAACGCATACGCCCTTTTTGGCCAACCAAGCAAGCTTGCAAAGGAAATCTGCACTACAATGAAGTCTCACTTCTCCCCGGTCAAAAGGGCCATCTGAAAAAAGTGTAAAATCCAGAAAGGCAGGACAGGTCATGGAGAACTGGGAGCCTTGTTATGCTGATGGGCGGGATGTAAATTGCCAACAGCCACTCGGGAGAAGTGTATGGTGTTTCCTGAAACATCTAAAAAACAGGTGAACAGAGCCTAGGGCACTTCCACTTATGGTCCTATAGCTTAGGGAAATTAAAATCAAAAAGACACAGCCACCCAAAACTTTCGGATGGCTCTGTTTACAAGAACCGCTTTTATGGTACAAGTTCAATATCGCAGAAAGCGAAAAATGGATAAAGAAGGTGTGGTACTTACGTACAATGCAATATCACTCAGCAATGAAATCTATGTCATCAGGCCCATAGCAGCATAATGAGTGGATTCAGGTATGATGATTCTAACTGAAATAAGTCACACAGAAAAAGAAACATCATAAGGTATCACTAATACACGGAATGTAAACTTGGCTACAGAGGAACTGAATTACAAAACAGAACAGGGTCTCAAATTTAGAAAACCAACTTATGCTTGCTTAAGGCGAAAGGTGAGTTGGGGTGCTGCATAAAACCAGAGATTGAAATGAGCACAGATAAAGTTCCTTAAGCCAAATATGGAATAGACAAGAGCTACTCCTTGCTCAACGAAATGGACTCAACACCCCATATTAAACGCCTGAGAATGTACCTGACTAGTAAGTGTCTTAAAACTTATGGATTGCTATGTCTCCGAAAGAGAATCAAGCGTGTGTACAGGGGCATAAACGCAGCAGTGATAGGATAGGAGAGGTTCGGTGAGAAAATGAAGACCCTTTGAAGTCATATTGCATGGTACCCATTCCATGGGTCTCAACTCTCCAGGTTTAAGGGATTCTTCCTTCAGCTAAAACATGCATGTGGAACCCACAGTATGATCAACCGTGTGATCGGGAGACGTGTTCCAATGTCTCAGTTCTCGTCCCCTGGTACTCGGGTGCAACATTCCAGACGCTTAACTAACACTCTCCCGACTTGGAGAGTCAGTGCCTTTAACCTCCTGTTTGGCCCAGTTTGCAATTTCTGCGGAAGATGAACAGGAATAGGGAGAACCAATGAGAGACTAGCTGGAGGTTTCTGGACAGGTAAATTTAACTCTCATTTCCCACCAGGAAGAGGAATTAAGCAAAGGCTCAGCGTGCCGTGCCGGAACCAGATTAGGGCCTGAAGCAATCCGGCGGTGTTGCGGCCAGCTCACAAGAAAGCGAGTTGAAGAAAGGAGCTCAGGGGCACTGTAATTCACAAACCTGCAGAGTTATAAATAACAGCTATCGTCCAAAAATATACTGAAGTAAGGCTGCCAAGAGGACTTGAAAGCGGGGCAGAATTGCAGGAAACCGATTTCAGGAGGTAGACTGGAATTGCATTTAAAGCATAGGAAAAGGGGTAGAATGTCGACAATGATGCACTTGGCCAAAAAGGGCGTATGCGTTTTTTCCTCAATATATTCAGGAAAAAAAGCATACGCCCTTTTTGGCCAACCAAGCAAGCTTGCAAAGGAAATCTGCACTACAATGAAGTCTCACTTCCCCCCAGTCAAAAGGGCCATCTGAAAAAAGTGTAAAATCCAGAAAGGCAGGACAGGCCATGGAGAACTGGGAGCCTTGTTATGCTGATGGGTGGGATGTAAATTGCCAACAGCCACTCGGGAGAAGTATATGGTGTTTCCTGAAACATCTAAAAAACAAAGCAACAGAGCCTAGGTCAATTCCGCTTATGGTCCTATAGTTTAGGAAAATTAAAATAAAAAAGACACAGCCACCCCAAAGTTTGGAACGGCTCTGTTTACAAGAACCTCGTTTACGGTACAAGTTCAATATCGCAGAAAGCGAAAAATGGATAAAGAAGGTGTGGTACTTACGTACAATGCAATATCACTCAGCAATGAAATCTATGTCATCGGCCCATAGCAGCATAATGAGTGGATTCAGGTATGATGATTCTAACTGAAATAAGTCACATAGAAAAAGAAACATCATAAGATACCACTAATACACGGAATGTAAACTTGGCTACACAGGAACTGGATTACAAAAGAGAACAGGGTCTCAAATTTAGAAAACCATCTTATGATTGCTTAAGGGGAAAGGTGAGTTGGGGTGCTGCATAAAACCAGAGATTGAAATGAGCACAGATAAAGTTCCTTAAGCCAAATATGTAATAGACAAGAGCTACTCCTTGCTCAACGAAATGGACTCAACACCCCATATTAAACACCTAACAATGTACCTGACTAGTAAGTATCTTAAAACCTATGGATCGCTATGTCTCCGAAAGAGAATCAAGCGTGTGTACAGGGGCATAAACGCAGCAGTGATAGGATTGGAGAGGTTCGGTGAGCAAATGAAGACCCTTTGAAGTCATATTGCATGGTACCCATTCCACGGGTCTCAACTCTCCAGGATTAAGGGATTCTTCCTTCAGCTAAATCATGCATGTGGAACCCACAGTATGATCAGCCTTGTGATCGGGAGACGTGTTCCAATATGTCTCAGTTCTCATCCCCTGGTATTCGGGTGCAACATTCCAGACGCTTTACTAACACTCTCCCGACTTGGAGAGTCAGTGCCTTTAACCTCCTGTTTGGCCCAGTTTGCAATTTCTGCGGAAGATGAACAGGAATAGGGAGAACCAATGAGAGACTAGCTGGAGGTGTCTGGACGGGCAAATTTAACTCTCATTTCCCACCAGGAAGAGGAATTAACCAAAGGCTCAGCGTGCCGTGCCGGAACCAGATTAGGGCCTGAAGCAATCCTGCGGTGTTGCGGCCAGCTCACAAGAAAGCGAGTTGAAGAAAGGAGCTCAGGGGCACTGTAATTCACAAACCTGCAGAGTTATAAATGACAGCTATCGTCCAAAAATATACTGAAGTAAGGCTGCCAAGAGGACTTGAAAGCAGGGCAGAATTGCAGGAAACCAATTTCAGGAGGTACACTGGAATTGCATTTAAAGCATAGGAAAAGAGGCAAAACGTCGACAATGATGCACTTGGCCAAAAAGGGCGTATGCGTTTTTTCCTGAATATATTCAGGAAAAAACGCATACGCCCTTTTTGGCCAACCAAGCAAGCTTGCAAAGGAAATCTGCACTACAATGAAGTCTCACTTCCCCCGGTCAAAAGGACCACTGAAAAAAGTGTAAAATCCAGAAAGGCAGGAAAGGCCATGGAGAACTGGGAGCCTTGTTATGCTGATGGGCGGGATGTATATTGCCAACAGCCACTCGGGAGAAGTGTATGGTGTTTCCTGAAACATCTAAAAAACAGACGAACAGAGCCTAGGGCAATTCCACTTATAGCCCTATAGCTTAGGGAAATTAAAATCAAAAAGACACAGCCACCCCAACGTTTGGGACGGCTCTGTTTACAAGAAACTCGTTTACGGGACAAGTTCAATATCACAGAAAGTGAAAAATGGATAAAGAAGTTGTGGTACTTACGTACAATGCAACATCACTCAGCAATGAAACCTATGTCATCAGGCCCGTAGCAGCATAATGAGTGGATTCAGGTATGATGATTCTAACTGAAATAAGTCACACAGAAAAAGAAACATCATAAGATATCACTAATACACGGAATGTAAACTTGGCTACAGAGGAACTGAATTACAAAACAGAACAGGGTCTCAAATTTAGAAAACCAACTTATGCTTGCTTAAGGGGAAAGGTGAGTTGGGGTGCTGCATAAAACCAGAGATTGAAATGAGCACAGATAAAGTTCCTTAAGCCAAATATGGAATAGACAAGAGCTACTCCTTGCTCAACGAAATGGACTCAACACCCCATATTAAACGCCTAAGAATGTACCTGACTACTAATTATCTTAAAACCTATGGATTGCTATGTCTCCGAAAGAGAATCAAGCATGTGTACAGGGGCATAAACGCAGCAGTGATAGGATTGGAGAGGTTCGGTGAGCAAACAAAGACCCTTTGAAGTCATATTGCATGGTACCCATTCCACGGGTCTCAACTCTCCAGGTTTAAGGGATTCTTCCTTCAGCAAAATCATGCATGTGGAACCCAGAGTATGATCAACCGTGTGATCAGGAGACGTGTTCCAATATGTCTCAGTTCTATTCCCCTGGTACTCGGGTGCAACTTTCCAGACGCTTAACTGACACTCTCCCGACTTGGAGAGTCAGTGCCTTTAACCTCCTGTTTGGCCCAGTTTGCAATTTCTGCGGAAGATGAACAGGAATAGGGAGAACCAATGAGAGACTAGCTGGAGGTGTCTGGACGGGCAAATTTAACTCTCATTTCCCACCAGGAAGAGGAATTAACCAAAGGCTCAGCGTGCCGTGCCGGAACCAGATTAGGGCCTGAAGCAATCCTGCGGTGTTGCGGCCAGCTCACAAGAAAGCGAGTTGAAGAAAGGAGCTCAGGGGCACTGTAATTCACAAACCTGCAGAGTTATAAATGACAGCTATCGTCCAAAAATATACTGAAGTAAGGCTGCCAAGAGGACTTGAAAGCAGGGCAGAATTGCAGGAAACCAATTTCAGGAGGTACACTGGAATTGCATTTAAAGCATAGGAAAAGAGGCAAAACGTCGACAATGATGCACTTGGCCAAAAAGGGCGTATGCGTTTTTTCCTGAATATATTCAGGAAAAAACGCATACGCCCTTTTTGGCCAACCAAGCAAGCTTGCAAAGGAAATCTGCACTACAATGAAGTCTCACTTCCCCCGGTCAAAAGGACCACTGAAAAAAGTGTAAAATCCAGAAAGGCAGGAAAGGCCATGGAGAACTGGGAGCCTTGTTATGCTGATGGGCGGGATGTATATTGCCAACAGCCACTCGGGAGAAGTGTATGGTGTTTCCTGAAACATCTAAAAAACAGACGAACAGAGCCTAGGGCAATTCCACTTATAGCCCTATAGCTTAGGGAAATTAAAATCAAAAAGACACAGCCACCCCAACGTTTGGGACGGCTCTGTTTACAAGAAACTCGTTTACGGGACAAGTTCAATATCACAGAAAGTGAAAAATGGATAAAGAAGTTGTGGTACTTACGTACAATGCAACATCACTCAGCAATGAAACCTATGTCATCAGGCCCATAGCAGCATAATGAGTGGATTCAGGTATGATGATTCTAACTGAAATAAGTCACACAGAAAAAGAAACATCATAAGATATCACTAATACACGGAATGTAAACTTGGCTACACAGGAATTGAATTACAAAACAGAACAGGGTCTCAAATTTAGAAAAGCAACTTATGCTTGCTTAAGGGGAAAGGTGAGTTGGGGTGCTGCATAAAACCAGAGATTGAAATGAGCACAGATAAAGTTCCTTAAGCCAAATATGGAATAGACAAGAGCTACTCCTTGCTCAACGAAATGGACTCAACACCCCATATTAAACGCCTAAGAATGTACCTGACTACTAATTATCTTAAAACCTATGGATTGCTATGTCTCCGAAAGAGAATCAAGCATGTGTACAGGGGCATAAACGCAGCAGTGATAGGATTGGAGAGGTTCGGTGAGCAAACAAAGACCCTTTGAAGTCATATTGCATGGTACCCATTCCACGGGTCTCAGCTATCCAGGTTTAAGGGATTCTTCCTTCAGCAAAATCATGCATGTGGAACCCAGAGTATGATCAACCGTGTGATCAGGAGACGTGTTCCAATATGTCTCAGTTCTATTCCCCTGGTACTCGGGTGCAACTTTCCAGACGCTTAACTGACACTCTCCCGACTTGGAGAGTCAGTGCCTTTAACCTCCTGTTTGGCCCAGTTTGCAATTTCTGCGGAAGATGAACAGGAATAGGGAGAACCAATGAGAGACTAGCTGGAGGTGTCTGGACGGGCAAATTTAACTCTCATTTCCCACCAGGAAGAGGAATTAACCAAAGGCTCAGCATGCCGTGCCGGAAGCAGATTAGGGCCTGAAGCAATCCTGCGGTGTTGCGGCCAGCTCACAAGAAAGTGAGTTGAAGAAAGGAGCTCAGGGGCACTGTAATTCACAAACCTGCAGAGTTATAAATGACAGCTATCGTCCAAAAATATACTGAAGTAAGGCTGCCAAGAGGACTTGAAAGCAGGGCAGAATTGCAGGAAACCGATTTCAGGAGGTAGACAGGAATTGCATTTAAAGCATAGGAAAAGAGGCAGAAAGTCGACAATGATGCACTTGGCCAAAAAGGGCATATTTGTTTTTTCTTGAATATATTCAGGAAAAAAGGCATAGGTCCTTTTTGGCCAACCAAGCAAGCTTGCAAAAGAAATCTGCACTACAATGAAGTCTCACTTCTCCCCGGTCAAAAGGGCCACTGAAAGAAGTGTAAAATCCAGAAAGGCAGGACAGGCCATGGAGAACTGGGAGCCATGTTATGCTGATGGGCGGGATGTAAATTGCCAACAGCCACTCGGGAGAAGTGTATGGTGTTTCCTGAAACATCTAAAAAACAGATGAACAGAGCCTAGGGCACTTCCACTTATGGTCCTATAGCTTAGGGAAATTAAAATCAAAAAGACACAGCCACCCAAAAGTTTCGGATGGCTCTGTTTACAAGAACCTCGTTTATGGTACAAGTTCAATATCGCAGAAAGTGAAAAATGGATAAAGAAGTTGTGGTACTTACGTAAAATACAATATCACTCAGCAATGAAATCTATGTCATCAGGCCCGTAGCAGCATAATGAGTGGATTCAGGTATGATGATTCTAACTGAAATAAGTCACACAGAAAAAGAAACATCATAAGATATCACTAATACACGGAATGTAAACTTGGCTACACAGGAACTGGATTACAAAACAGAACAGGGTCTCAAATTTAGAAAACCAACTTATGCTTGCTTAAGGGGAAAGGTGAGTTGGGGTGCTGCATAAAACCAGAGATTGAAATGAGCACAGATAAAGTTCCTTAAGCCAAATATGGAATAGACAAGAGATACTCCTTGCTCAACGAAATGGACTCAACACCCCATATTAAACGCCTGAGAATGTACCTGACTAGTAAGTATCTTAAATCCTATGGATTGCTATGTCTCCGAAAGAGAATCAAGCGTGTGTACAGGGGCATAAACGCAGCAGTGATAGGATTGGAGAGGTTCGGTGAGAAAATGAAGACCCTTTGAAGTCATATTGCATGGTACCCATTCCACGGGTCTCAACTCTCCAGGTTTAAGGGATTCTTCCTTCAGCTAAAACATGCATGTGGAACCCACAGTATGATCAACCGTTTGATCGGGAGACGTGTTCCAATGTCTCAGTTCTCATCCCCTGGTACTTGGGTGCAACATTCCAGACGCTTTACTAACACTCTCCTGACTTGGAGAGTCAGTGCATTTAAACTCCTGTTTGGCGCAGTTTGCAATTTCTGCGGAAGATGAACAGGAATAGGGAGAACCAATGAGAGACTAGCTGGAGGTTTCTGGACGGGCAAATTTAACTCTCATTTCCCACCAGGAAGAGGAATTAACCAAAGGCTCAGCGTGCCGTGCCGGAAGCAGATTAGGGCCTGAAGCAATCCTGCGGTGTTGCGGCGAGCTCACAAGAAAGCGAGTTGAAGAAAGGAGCTCAGGGGCACTGTAATTCACAAACCTGCAGAGTTATAAATGACAGCTATCGTCCAAAAATATACTGAAGTAAGGCTGCCAAGAGGACTTGAAAGTGGGGCAAAATTGCAAGAAATCGATTTCAGGAGGTAGACTGGAATTGCACTTAAAGCATAGGAAAAGAGGCAGAACGTTGACAATGATGCACTTGGTCAAAAAGGGCGTATGCGTTTTTTCCTGAATATATTCAGGAAAAAACGCATACGCCCTTTTTGGCCAACCAAGAAAGCTTGCAAAGGAAATCTGCACTACAATGAAGTCTCACTTCCCCCCGGTCAAAAGGAACACTGAAAAAAGTGTAAAATCCAGAAAGGCAGGACAGGCCATGGAGAACTGGGAGCCTTGTTATGCTGATGGGCGGGATGTATATTGCCAACAGCCACTTGGGCGAAGTGTATGGTGTTTCCTGAAACATCTAAAAAACAAAGCAACAGAGCCTAGGGCACTTCCACTTATGGCCCTATAGCTTAGGGAAATTAAAATCAAAAAGACACAGCCACCCCAACGTTTGGGACGGCTCTGTTTACAAGAAACTCGTTTACGGGACAAGTTCAATATCACAGAAAGTGAAAAATGGATAAAGAAGTTGTGGTACTTACGTACAATGCAATATCACTCAGCAATGAAATCTATGTCATCAGGCCCGTAGCAGCATAATGAGTGGATTCAGGTATGATGATTCTAACTGAAATAAGTCACACAGGAAAAGAAACATCATAAGATATCACTAATACACGGAATGTAAACTTGGCTACACAGGAACTGGATTACAAATAGAACAGGGTCTCCAATTTAGAAAACCAACTTATGATTGCTTAAGGGGAAAGGTGAGTTGGGGTGCTGCATAAAACCAGAGATTGAAATGAGCACAGATAATGTTCCTTAAGCCAAATATGTAATAGACAAGAGCTACTCCTTGCTCAACGAAATGGACTCAACACCCCATATTAAACGCCTAAGAATGTACCTGACTAGTAAGTATCTTAAAACCTATGGATCGCTATGTCTCCGAAAGAGAATCAAGCGTGTGTACAGGGGCATAAACGCAGCAGTGATAGGATTGGAGAGGTTCGGTGAGAAAATGAAGACCCTTTGAAGTCATATTGCATGGTACCCATTCCACGGGTCTCAACTCTCCAGGTTTAAGGGATTCTTCCTTCAGCTAAAACATGCATGTGGAACCCAGAGTATGATCAACCATGTGATCGGGAGACGTGTTCCAATGTCTCAGTTCTCATCCCCTTGTACTCGGGTGCAACATTCCAGACGCTTTACTAACACTCTCCCGACTTGGAGAGTCAGTGCCTTTAACCTCCTGTTTGGCCCAGTTTGCAATTTCTGTGGAAGATGAACAGGAATAGGGAGAACCAATGAGAGACTAGCTGGAGGTTTCTGGACGGGCAAATTTAACTCTCATTTCCCACCAGGAAGAGGAATTAACCAAAGGCTCAGCGTGCCATGCCAGAACCAGATTAGGGCCTGAAGCAAACCTGCGGTGTTGCGGCCAGCTCACAAGAAAGCGAGTTGAAGAAAGGAGCTCAGGGGCACTGTAATTCACAAACCTGCAGAGTTATAAATGACAGCTATCGTCCAAAAATATACTGAAGTAAGGCTGCCTAGAGGACTTGAAAGCGGGGCAGAATTGTAGGAAACCGATTTCAGGAGGTAGACTGGAATTGCATTTAAAGCATAGGAAAAGAGGCAGAACGTCGACAATGATGCACTTGCCAAAAAGGGCGTATGGTTTTTTCCTGAATATATTCAGGAAAAAAGCATACGCCCTTTTAGGCCAACCAAGCAAGCTTGCAAAGGAAATCTGCACTACAATGAAGTCTCACTTCCCCCCAGTCAAATGGGCCATCTGAAAAAAGTGTAAAATCCAGAAAGGCAGGACAGGCCATGGAGAACTGGGAGCCTTGTTATGCTGATGGGCGGGATGTAAATTGCCAACAGCCACTCAGGAGAAGTGTATGGTGTTTCCTGGAACGTCTAAAACAAAGCAACAGAGCCTAGGGCACTTCCACTTATGGTCCTATAGCTTAGGGAAATTAAAATAAAAAAGACACAGCCACCCCAAAGTTTGGGACGGCTCTGTTTACAAGAACCTCGTTTACGGTACAAGTTCAATTTCACAGAAAGCGAAAAATGGATAAAGAAGTTGTGGTACTTACGTACAATGCAATATCACTCAGCAATGAAATCTATGTCATCAGGCCCATAGCAGCATAATGAGTGGATTCAGGTATGATGATTCTAACTGAAATAAGTCACACAGAAACAGAAACATCATAAGATATCACTAATACACGGAATGTAAACTTGGCTACACAGGAACTGGATTACAAAACAGAACAGGGTCTCAAATTTAGAAAACCAACTTATGCTTGCTTAAGGCGAAAGGTGAGTTGGGGTGCTGCATAAAACCAGAGATTGAAATGAGCACAGATAAAGTTCCTTAAGGCAAATATGCAATAGACAAGAGCTACTCCTTGCTCAACGAAATGGACTCAACACCCCATATTAAACGCCTAAGAATGTACCTGACTAGTAGGTATCTTAAAACCTATGGATCGCTATGTCTCCGAAAGAGAATCAAGCGTGTGTACAGGGGCATAAACGCAGCAGTGATAGGATTGGAGAGGTTCGGTGAGCAAATGAAGACCCTTTGAAGTCATATTGCATGGTACCCATTCCACGGGTCTCAACTCTCCAGGTTTAAGGGATTCTTCCTTCAGCTAAATCATGCATGTGGAACCCAGAGTATGATCAACCGTGTGATCGGGAGACGTGTTCCAACATGTCTCAGTTCTCGTCCCCTGGTACTCGGGTGCAACATTCCAGACGCTTTACTAACACTCTCCCGACTTGGAGAGTCAGTGCCTTTAACCTCCTGTTTGGCCCAGTTTGCAATTTCTGCGGAAGATGAACAGGAATAGGGAGAACCAATGAGAGACTAGCTGGAGGTGTCTGGACGGGCAAATTTAACTCCCATTTCCCACCAGGAAGAGGAATTAACCAAAGGCTCAGCGTGCCATGCCGGAACCAGATTAGGGCCTGAAGGAATCCTGCGGTGTTGCGGCCAGCTCACAAGAAAGCGAGTTTAAGAAAGCAGCTCAGGGGCACTGTAATTCACAAACCTGCAGAGTTATAAATGAAAGCTTTCGTCCAAAAATATACTGAAGTAAGGCTGCCAAGAGGACTTGAAAGCGGGGCAGAATTGCAGGAAACCGATTTCAGGAGGTAGACTGGAATTGCATTTAAAGCATAGGAAAAGAGGCAGAACGTCCACAATGATGCACTGGCCAAAAAGGGCGTATGCGTTTTTTCCTGAATATATTCAGGACAAAACGCATACGCCCTTTTTGGCCAACCAAGCAAGCTTGCAAAGGAAATCTGCACTACAATGAAGTCTCACTTCCCCCCGGTCAAAAGGGCCATCTGAAAAAAGTGTAAAATCCAGAAAGGCAGGACAGGCCATGGAGAACTGGGAGCCTTGTTATGCTGATGGGCAGGATATAAATTGCCAACAGCCACTCGGGAGAAGTGTATGGTGTTTCCTGAAACATCTAAAAAACTGAGGAACACAGCCTAGGGCACTTCCAATTATGGTACTATAGCTTAGGGAAATTAAAATAAAAAAGACACAGACACCCCAAAATTTGGGACAGCTCTGTTTACAAGAACCTCAGTCACGGTACAAGTTCAATATCGCAGAAAGCGAAAAATGGATAGAGAAGTTGTGGTACTTACGTACAATGCAATATCAATCAGCAATAAAATCTATGTCATCAGGCCTGTAAAGCATAGAGTGGATTCAGGTACGATGAGTCTAACTGAAATAAGTCACACAGAAAAAGAAACGTCATAAGATATCACTAATACACGGAATGTAAACTTGGCTACACAGGCACTGAATTACAAAACAGAACAGGGTCTCAAATTTAGAAAACCAACTTATGCTTGCTTAAGGGGAAAGGTGAGTTGGGGTGCTGCATAAAATCAGAGATTGAAATGAGCACACATAAAGTTCCTTAAGCCAAATATGTAATAGACAAGGGCTACTCCTTGCTCAACGAAATGGACTCAAAACCCCATATTAAACGCCTAATAATGTACCTGACTAGTAAGTATCTTAAAACTTATGGATTGGTATGTCTCTGAAAGAGAATCAAGCGTGAGTACAGGGGCATAAACGCAGCAGTGATAGGATTGGAGAGGTTCGGTGAGCGAATGAAGACCCTTTGAAGTCATATTGCATGGTACCCATTCCACGGGTCTCAACTCTCCAGGTTTAAGGGATTCTTCCTTCAGCGAAAACATGCATGTGGAACACAGAGTGTGATCAACCGTGTGATCGGGAGACGTGTTCTAATATGTCTCAGTTCTCATCCCCTGGTACTCGGGTGCAACATTGCAGACGCTTTACTAACATTCTCCCGACATGGAGAGACAGTGCCTTTAACCTCCTGTTTGGCCCAGTTTGCAATTTCTGCGGAAGATGAACAGGAATAGGGAGAACCAATGAGAGACTAGCTGGAGGTGTCTGGACGGGCAAATTTAACTCTCATTTCCCACCAGGAAGAGGAATTAACCAAAGGCTCAGCGTGCCATGCCGGAACCAGATTAGGGCCTGAAGCAATCCTGCGGTGTTGCGGCCAGCTCACAAGAAAGCGAGTTGAAGAAAGGAGCTCAGGGGCACTGTAATTCACAAACCTGCAGAGTTATAAATGAAAGCTATCGCCCAAATATCTACTGAAGTAAAGCTGCCAAGAGGGCTTGAAACCAGGGCAGAATTGCGGGAAACCGATTTCAGGAGGTAGACTTGATTTGCATTTAAAGCATAGGAAAAGAGGCAGAACGTCGTCAATGATGCACTTGCCAAAAAGGGCGTATGCGTTTTTTCCTGAATATATTCAGGAAAAAACGCATACGCCCTTTTTAGCCAACCAAGCAAGCTTGCAAAGGAAATCTGCACTACAATGAAGTCTCACTTCCCCCCAGTCAAAAGGGTCATCTGAAAAAAGTATAAAATCCAGAAAGGCAGGACAGGCCATGGAGAACTGGGAGCCTTGATATGCTGATGGGCGGGATGTAAATTGCCAACAGCCACTAGGGAGAGGTGTATGGTGTTTCCTGAAACATAAAAAAACAAAGCAACAGAGCCTAGGGCACTTCCACTTATGGTCCTATAGCTTAGGGAAATTAAAATCAAAAAGACACAGCCACCCCAAATCTTGTGACGGCTCTCTTTACAAGAACCTCGTTTACGGTACAAGTTTAATATCGCAGAAAGCAAAAAATGGATAAAGAAGTTGTGGTACTTATGTACAATGCAATATCACTCAGCAATGAAATCTATGTCATCAGGCCCGTAGCAGCATAATGAGTGGATTCAGGTATGATGATTCTAACTGAAATAAGTCACACAGAAAAAGAAACATCATAAGATATCACTAATACACGGAATGTAACCTTGGCTACACAGGCACTGAATTACAAAACAGAACAGGGTCTCAAATTTAGAAAACCAACTTATGCTTGCTTAAAGGGAAAGGTGAGTTGGGGTGCTGCATAAAACCAGAGATTGAAATGAGCACAGATAAAGTTCCTTAAGCCAAATATGTAATAGACAAGAGCTACTCCTTGCTCAACGAAATGGACTCAACACCCCATGTTAAACGCCAATGAATGTACCTGTCTAGTAAGTATCTTAAAACCTATGGATTGCTATGTCTCTGAAAGAGAATCAAGCGTGTGTACAGGGGCATAAACGCAGCAGTGATAGGTTTGGAGAGGTTCGGTGAGCAAATGAAGACCCTTTGAAGTCATATTGCATGGTACCCATTCCACGGGTCTCAACTCTCCAGGTTTAAGGGATTCTTCCTTCAGCTGAAACATGCATGTGGAACCCAGAGTATGATCAACCGTGTGATCGGGAGACGTGTTCAAATATGTTTCAGTTTTCGTCCCCTGGTACTCGGGTGCAACATTCCAGATGCTTTACTAACACTCTCCCGACTTGGAGAGTCAGTGCCTTTAACCTCCTGTTTGACCCAGTTTGCAATTTCTGCGGAAGATGAACAGGGATAAGGAGGACCAATGAGAGACTAGCTGGAGGTGTCTGGACGGGCAATTTTAACTCTCATTTCCCACCAGGAAGAGGAATTAAGCAAAGGCTCAGCGTGCGGTGCCGGAACCAGATTAGGGCCTGAAGCAATCCTGCGGCGTTGCGGCCAGCTCACAAGAAAGCGAGTTGAAGAAAGGAGCTCAGGGGCACTGTAATTCACAAACCTGCAGAGTTATAAATGACAGCTATCGTCCAAAAATATACTGAAGTAAGGCTGCCAAGAGGACTTGAAAGCGGGGCAGAATTGCAGGAAACCGATTTCAGGAGGTAGACTGGTATTGCATTTAAAGCATAGGAAAAGAGGCAGAACTTCCACAATGATGCACTTGCCCAAAAAGGGCGTATGCGTTTTTTCCTGAATATATTCAGGAAAAAACGCATACGCCCTTTTTGGCCAACCAAGCAAGCTTGCAAAGGAAATCTGCACTACAATGAAGTCTCATTTCCCCCCGGACAAAAGGGCCATCTGAAAAAAGTGTAAAATCCAGAAAGGCAGGACAGGCCATGGACAACTGTGAGACTTGTTATGCTAATGGGTGGGATGTAAATTGCCAACAGCCACTGGGGAGAAGTGTATGGTGTTTCCTGAAACATCTAAAAAACAAAGCAACAGAGCCTAGGGCACTTCCACTTATGGTCCTATAGCTTAGGGAAATTATAATCAAAAAGACTCAGCCACCCCAAAGTTTGGGATGGTTCTGTTTACAAGAACCTCGTTTACGGTACAAGTTCAATATCGCAGAGAGTGAAAAATGGATAAAGAAATTGTGCTACTTACGTACAATGCAATATCACTCAGCAATGAAATCTAAGGCATCAGGGCCATAGCAGCATAATGAGTGGATTCAGGTATGATGATTCTAACTGAAATAAGTCACACAGAAAAAGAAACATCATAAGATATCACTAATACACGGAATGTAAACTTGGCTACACAGGAACTGGATTACAAAACAGAACAGGGTCTCAAATTTAGAAAACCAACTTATGCTTGCTTAAGGGGAAAGGTGAGTTGGGGTGCTGCATAAAACCAGAGATTGAAATGAGCACAGATAAAGTTCCTTAAGCCAAATATGGAATAGACAAGAGCTACTCCTTGCTCAACGAAATGGACTCAAAACCCCATGTTAAACACCTTATAATGTACCTGACTAGTAAGTATCTTAAAACCTAAAGATTGCTATGTCTCTGAAAGAGAATCAAGCGTGAGTACGGGGCATAAACGCAGCAGTGATAGGATTGGAGAGGTTCGGTGAGCAAATGAAGACCCATTGAAGTCATAATGCATGGTACCCATTCCACGGGTCTCAACTCTCCAGGTTTAAAGGATTCTTCCTTCAGCTAAAACATGCATGTGGAACCCAGAGTACGATCAACCGTGTGATCGGGAGACGTGTTGAAATATGTCTCAGTTCTCGTCCCCTGGTACTCGGGTGCAACATTCCTGAAGCTTTACTAACACTCTCCCGCCTTGGAGAGTCAGTGCCATTAACCTCCTGTTTGGCCCAGTTTGCAAATTCCGTGGAAGATGAACAGGAATAGGGAGAACCAATGAGAGACAAGCTGGAGGTGTCTGGACGGGCAAATTTAACTCCCATTTCCCACCAGGAAGAGGAATTAACCAAAGGCTCAGCGTGCCGTGCCGGAAGCAGATTAGGGCCTGAAGGAATCCTGCGGTGTTGCGGTCAGCTCAAAAGAAAGCGAGTTTAAGAAAGCAGCTCTGGGGCACTGTAATTCACAAACCTGCAGAGTTATAAATGACAGCTATCGTCCAAAAATATACTGAAGTAAGGCTGCCAAGAGGACTTGAAAGCCGGGCAGAATTGCAGGAAAACGATTTCAGGAGGTAGACAGGAATTGCATTTAAAGCATAGGAAATGAGGCAGAACGTCCACAATGATGCACTTGGCCAAAAAGGGCGTATGCGTTTTTTCCTGAATATATTCAGGAAAAAAAGCATACGCACTTTTTGGCCAACCAAGCAAGCTTGCAAAGGAAATCTGCACTACAATGAAGTCTCACATCCGCTGGGTCAAAACGGCCATCTGAAAAAAGTGTAAAATCCAGAAAGGCAGGACAGGCGTTGGAGAACTGGGAGCCTTGTTATGCTGATGGGCGGGATGTAAATTGCCAACAGCCACTGGGGAGAAGTGTATGGTGTTTCCTGAAACATCTAAAAAACAAAACAACAGAGCGTAGGGCACTTCCACTTATGGTCCTATAGCTTAGGGAAATTAAAATCAAAAAGACACAGCCACCCCAAAGTTTGGGATGGCTCTGTTTACAAGAACCTCGTTTACGGTACAAGTTCAATATCGCAGAAAGTGAAAAATGGATAAAGAAGTTGTGGTACTTACGTACAATGCAATATCACTCAGCAATGAAATCTATGTCATCAGGCCCGTAGCAGAAAATGAGTGGGTTCAGGTATGATGATTCTAACTGAAATAAGTCACACAGAAAAAGAAACATCATAAGATATCACTAATACACGGAATGTAAACTTGGCTACACAGGAACTGGATTACAAAACAGAACAGGGTCTCCAATTTAGAAAACCAACTTATGCTTGCTTAAGGGGAAAGGTGAGTTGGGGTGCTGCATAAAACCAGAGATTGAAATGAGCACAGATAAAGTTCCTTAAGCCAAATATGTAATAGACAAGGGTTACTCCTTGCTCAACGAAATGGACTCAAAACCCCATATTAAACGCCTAATAATGTACCTGACTAGTAAGTATCTTAAAACTTATGGATTGCTATGTCTCTGAAAGAGAATCAAGCGTGAGTACAGGGGCATAAACACAGCAGTGATAGGATTGGAGAGGTTTGGTGAGCAAATGAAGACCCTTTGAAGTCATATTGCATGGTACCCATTCCACGGGTCTCAACTCTCCAAGTTTAAGGGATTCTTCCTTCAGCTAAAAAATGAATGTGGAACACAGAGTGTGATCAACCGTGTGATCGGGAGATGTGTTCTAATATGTCTCAGTTCTCATCCCCTGGTACTCGGGGGCAAAATTGCAGACGCTTTACTAATATTCTCCCGACTTGGAGAGACAGTGCCTTTAAACTCCTGTTTGGCCCAGTTTGCAATTTCTGCGGAAGATGAACAGGAATAGGGAGAACCAATTAGAGACTAGCTGGAGGTGTCTGGACGGGCAAATTTAACTCTCATTTCCCACCAGGAAGAGGAATTAACCAAAGGCTCAGCGTGCCGTGCCAGAACCAGATTAGGGCCTGAAGCAATCCTGCGGTGTTGAGGCCAGCTCACAAGAAAGCGAGTTGAAGAAAGGAGCTCAGGGGCACTGTAATTCACAAACCTGCAGAGTTATAAATGACAGCTATCGTACAAAAATCTACTGAAGTAAGGCTGCCAAGAGGGCTTGAAACCGGGGCAGAATTGCAGGAAACCGATTTCAGGTGGTAGACTTGATTTGCATTTAAAGCATAGGAAAAGAGGCAGAACGTCGACAATGATGCACTTGCCAAAAAGGGCGTATGCTTTTTTTCCTGAATATATTCAGGAAAAAAAGCATACGCCCTTTTAGGCCAACCAAGCAAGCTTGCAAAGGAAATCTGCACTACAATGAAGTCTCACTTCCCCCCAGTCAAATGGGCCATCTGAAAAAAGTGTAAAATCCAGAAAGGCAGGACAGGCCATGGAGAACTGGGAGCCTTGTTATGCTGATGGGCGGGATGTAAATTGCCAACAGCCACTCAGGAGAAGTGTATGGTGTTTCCTGGACCATCTAAAACAATGCAACAGAGCCTAGGGCACTTCCACTTATGGTCCTATAGCTTAGGGAAATTAAAATAAAAAAGACACAGCCACCCCAAAGGTTGGGACGGCTCTGTTTACAAGAACCTCGTTTACGGTACAAGTTCAATTTCACAGAAAGCGAAAAATACATAATGGAGTTGTGGTACTTACGTACAATGCAATATCACTCAGCAATGAAATCTATGTCATCAGGCCCATAGCAGCATAATGAGTGGATTCAGGTATGATGATTCTAACTGAAATAAGTCACACAGAAAAAGAAACATCATAAGATATCACTAATACACGGAATGTAAACTTGGCTACACAGGAACTGGATTACAAAACAGAACAGGGTCTCAAATTTAGAAAACCAACATATGCTAGCTTAAGGCGAAAGGTGAGTTGGGGTGCTGCATAAAACCAGAGATTGAAATGAGCACAGATAAAGTTCCTTAAGCCAAATATGGAATAGACAAGAGCTACTCCTTGCTCAACGAAATGGACTCAACACCCCATATTAAACGCCTAAGAATGTACCTGACTAGTAAGTATCTTAAAACCTATGGATCGCTATGTCTCCGAAAGAGAATCAAGCATGTGTACAGGGGCATAAATGCAGCAGTGATAGGATTGGAGAGGTTCGGTGAGCAAATGAAGACGCTTTGAAGTCATATTGCATGGTACCCATTACACGGGTCTCAACTCTCCAGGTTTAAGGGATTCTTCCTTCGGCTAAATCATGCATGTGGAACCCGGAGTATGATCAACCGTGTGATCGGGAGTCGTGTTCCAATATGTCTCCATTCTCGTCCCCTGGTACTCGGGTGCAACATTCCAGACGCTTTACTAACACTCTCCCGACTTTGAGAGTCAGTGCCTTTAACCTCCTGTTTGGCCCAGTTTGCAATTTCTGCGGAAGATGAACAGGAATAGGGAGAACCAATGAGAGACTAGCTGGAGGTGTCTGGACGGGCAAATTTAACTCTCATTTCCCACCAGGAAGAGGAATTAACCAAAGGCTCAGCGTGCCGTGCCAGAACATGATTAGGGCCTGAAGCAATCCTGCGGTGTTGCGGCCAGCTCACAAGCAAGCGAGTTGAAGAAAGGAGCTCAGGGGCACTGTAATTCACAAACCTGCAGAGTTATAAATGACAGCTATCGTCCAAAAATATACTGAAGTAAGGCTGCCAAGAGGACTTGAAAGCGGGGCAGAATTGCAGGAAACCGATTTCAGGAGGTAGACTGGAATTGCATTTAAAGCATAGGAAAAGAGGCAGAACGTCGAAAATGATGCACTTGGCCAAAAAGGACGTATGCGTTTTTTCCTGAATATATTCAGGAAAAAACGCATACGCACTTTTTGGCCAACCAAGAGAGCTTGCAAAGGAAATCTGCACTATAATGAAGTCTCACTTCCCCATGGTCAAAAGGGCCATCTGAAAAAAGTGTAAAATCCAGAAAGGCAGGACAGGCCATGGAGAACTGGGAGCCTTGTTATGCTGATGGGCGGGATGTAAATTGCCAACAGCCACTCAGGAGAAGTGTATGGTGTTTCCTGAAACATCTAAAAAACTGAGGAACAGAGCCTAGGGCACTTCCACTTATGGTCCTATAGCTTAGGTAAATTAAAATCAAAAAGACACAGCCACCCCAAAGTTTGGGACAGCTCTGTTTACAAGAACCTCGTTTACGGTACAAGTTCAATATCGCAGAAAGCAAAAAATGGATAAAAAAGTTGTGGTACTTACGTAGAATGCAATATCACTCAGCAATGAAATCTATGTCATCATGCCCGTAGCAGCATAATGAGTGGATTCAGGTATGATGATTCTAACTGAAATAAGTCACACAGAAAAAGAAACGTCATAAGATATCACTAATACACGGAATGTAAACTTGGCTACACAGGCACTGAATTACAAAACAGAACAGGGTCTCAAATTTAGGAAACCAACTTATGCTTGCTTAAGGGGAAAGGTGAGTTGGGGTGCTGCATAAAACCAGAGATTGAAATGAGCACAAATAAAGTTCCTTAAGCCAAATATGTAATAGACAAGAGCTACTCCTTGCTCAACGAAATGGACTCAACACCCCATATTAAACGCCTAAGAATGTACCTGACTAGTAAGTATGTTAAAACCTATGGATTGCTATGTCTCCAAAAGAGAACCAAGCGTGTGTACAGGGGCATAAACGCAGCAGTGATAGGATTGGAGAGGTTCGGTGAGCAAATGAAGACCCTTTGAAGTCACATTGCATGGTACCCATTCCACGTGTCTCAACTCTCCAGGTTTAAGGGATTCTTCCTTCAGCAAAAACATGCATGTGGAACCCAGAGTATGATGAACCATGTGATCGCGAGACGTGTTCAAATATGTCTCAGTTCTCGTACCCTGGTACTCGGGTGCAACATTCCAAATGCTTTATTAACACTCTCCCGACTTGGAGAGTCAGTGCCTTTAACCTCCTGTTTGGCCCAGTTTGCAATTTCTGCGGAAGATGAACAGGAATAGGGAGAACCAATGAGAGACTAGCTGGAGGTGTCTGGACGGGCAAATTTAACTCTCATTTCCCACCAGGAAGAGGAATTAACCAAAGGCTCAGCGTGCCGTGCCGGAACCAGATTAGGGCCTGAAGCAATCCTGCGGTGTTGCGGGCAGCTCACAAGAAAGCGAGTTGAAGAAAGGAGCTCAGGGGCACTGTAATTCACAAACCTGCAGAGTTATAAATGACAGCTATCGTCCAAAAATATACGAAGTAAGGCTGCCAAGAGTCCTTGAATGCGGGGCAGAAATGCAGGAAACCGATTTCAGGAGGTAGACTGGAATTGCATTTAAAGCATAGGAAAAGAGGCAGAACGTCGACAATGATGCACTTGGCCAAAAAGGGCATATGCGTTTTTTCCTGAATATATTCAGGAAAAAACGCATATGCACTTTTAGGCCATCAAGCAAGCTTGCAAAGGAAATCTGCACTACAATGAAGTCTCACTTCCCCCGGGTCAAAAGGGCCATCTGAAAAAAGTGTAAAATCCAGAAAGGCAGGACAGGCCATGGAGAACTGGGAGCCTTGTTATGCTGATGGGTGGGATGTAAATTGCCAACAGCCACTCGGGAGAAGTGTATGGTGTTTCCTGGAACATCTAAAACAAAGCAACAGAGCCTAGGGCACTTCCACTTATGGTCCTGTAGCTTAGGGAAATTAAAATCAAAAAGACACAGCCACCCCAATGTTTGGGACGGCTCTGTTTACAAGAACCTCGTTTACGGTACAAGTTCAATATCACAGAAAGTGAAAAATGGATAAAGAAGTTGTGGTACTTACGTACAATGCAATATCACTCAACAATGAAATCTATGTCATCAGGCCCTTAGCAGCATAGAGTGGATTCAGGTATGATGATTCTAACTGAAATAAGTCACACAGAATAAGAAACAACATAAGATATCACTAATACACGGAATGTAAACTTGGCTACACAGGAACTGGATTACAAAACAGAACAGAGTCTCAAATTTAGAAAACCAACTTATGCTTGCTTAAGGGGAAAGGTGAGTTGGGGTGCCGCATAAAACCAGAGATTGAAATGAGCACAGATAAAGTTCCTTAAGCCAAATATGTAATAGACAAGAGCTACTCCTTGCTCAACGAAATGGACTCAAAACCCCATATTAAACGCCTAATAATGTACCTGAGTAGTAAGTATCTTAAAACCTATGGATTGCTATGTCTCTGAAAGTGAATCAATCGTGAGTACAGGGGCATAAACCCAGCAGTGATAGGATTGGAGAGTTTTGGTGAGCAAATGAAGACCCTTTGAAGTCGTATTGTATGGTACCCATTACACGGGTCTCAACTCTCCAGGTTTAAGGGATTCTTCCTTCAGCTAAAACATGCATGTGGAACCCAGAGTATGATCAACCGTGTGATCGGGAGATGTGTTCCAATATGTCTCAGTTCTCGTCCCCTGGTACTCGGGTGCAACATTCCAGAAGTTTAACTAACACTCTCCCGACATGGAGAGTCAGTGCCTTTAACCTCCTGTTTGGCGCAGTTTGAAATTTCTATGGAGGATGAACAGGAATAGGGAGAACCAATGAGAGACTAGCCGGAGGTGTCTGGACGGGCAAATTTAACTCTCATTTCCCACCAGGAAGAGGAATTAACCAAAGGCTCAGCGTGCCATGCCGGAACCAGATTATGGCATGAAGCAATCCTGCGGTGTTGCGGCCAGCTCACAAGAAAGCGAGTTGAAGAAAGGAGCTCAGGGGCACTGTAATTCACAAACCTGCAGAGTTATAAATGACAGCTATCGTACAAAAATCTACTGAAGTAAGGCTGCCAAGAGGACTTGAAAGCGGGGCAGAATTGCAGGAAACCGATTTCAGGAGGTAGACTGGAATTGCATTTAAAGCATAGGAAAAGAGGCAGCACGTCGACAATGATGCACTTGGCCAAAAAGGGCGTATGCGTTTTTTCCTGAATATATTCAGGAAAAAACGCATACGCCCTTTTTGGCCAACCAAGCAAGCTTGCAAAGGAAATCTGCACTACAATGAAGTCTCACTTCACCCGGGTCAAAAGGGCCATCTGAAAAAAGTGTAAAATCCAGAAAGGCAGGACAGACCATGGAGAACTGGGAGCCTTGTTATGCTGATGGGCGGGATGTAAATTGCCAACAGCCACTCGGGAGAAGTGTATGGTGTTTCCTGAAACATCTAAAAAACAAAGCAACAGAGCCTAGGGCACTTCCACTTATGGTCCTACAGCTTAGGGAAATTAAAATCAAAAAGACACAGCCACCCCAAAGTTTGGGATGGCTCTGTTTACAAGAACCTCGTTTACTTTAAAAGTTCAATATCGCATAAAGCGAAAAATGAATAACGAAGTTGTTTTACTTACGTACAATGCAATATCACTCAGCAATGAAATCTATGTCATCAGGCCCATAGCAGCATAATGAGTGGATTCAGGTATGATGATTCTAACTGAAATAAGTCACACAGAAAAAGAAACATCATAAGATATCACTAATACACGGAATGTAAACTTGGCTACACAGGAACTGGATTACAAAACAGAACAGGGTCTCAAATTTAGAAAACCAACTTATGCTTGCTTAAGGGGAAAGGTGAGTTGGGGTGCTGCATAAAACCAGAGATTGAAATGAGCACAGATAAAGTTCCTTAAGCCAAATATGGAATAAACAAGAGCTACACCTTGCTCAACGAAATGGACTCAACACCCCATATTAAACGCCTGAGAATGTACCTGACTAGTAAGTATCTTAAAACCTATGGATTGCTATGTCTCCGAAAGAGAATCAAGCGTGTGTACAGGGGCATAAACGCAGCAGTGATAGGATTGGAGAGGTTCGGTGAGAAAATGAAGACCCTTTGAAGTCATATTGCATGGTACCCATTCCACGGGTCTCAACTCTCCAGGTTTAAGGGATTCTTCCTTCAGCTAAAACATGCATGTGGAACCCACAGTATGATCAACCGTGTGATCGGGAGACGTGTTCCAATGTCTCAGTTCTCATCCCCTGGTACTTGGGTGCAACATTCCAGACGCTTTACTAACAATCTCCCGACTTGGAGAGTCAGTGCCTTTAAACTCCTGTTTGGCCCAGTTTGCAATTTCTGCGGAAGATGAACAGGAATAGGGAGAACCAATGAGAGACTAGCTGGAGGTTTCTGGACGGGCAAATTTAACTCTCATTTCCCAACAGGAAGAGGAATTAAGCAAAGGCTCAGCGTGCCGTGCCGGAACCAGATTAGGGCCTGAAGCAATCCTGTGGTGTTGCAGCCAGCTCACAAGAAAGCGAGTTGAAGAAAGGAGCTCAGGGGCACTGTAATTCACAAACCTGTAGAGTTATAAATGACAGCTATCGTCCAAAAATATATTGAAGTATCGCTGCCAAGAGGACTTGAAAGCGGGGCAGAATTGCAGGAAACCGATTTCAGGAGGTAGACTGGAATTGCATTTAAAGCATAGGAAAAGAGGCAGAACATCGACACTGATGCACTTGGCCAAAAAGGGCGTATGCGTTTTTTCCTGAATATATTCAGGAAAATACGCATACGCACTTTTTGGCCAACCAAGCAAGCTTGCAAAGGAAATCTGCACTACAATGAAGTCTCACTTCCCCCCGGTCAAAAGGACCACTGAAAAAAGTGTAAAATCCAGAAAGGCAGGACAGGCCATGGAGAACTGGGAGCCTTGTTATGCTGATGGGCGGGATGTATATTGCCAACAGCCACTCAGGAGAAGTGTATGGTGTTTCCTGAAACATCTAAAAAACAAAGAAACAGAGCCTAGGGCACTTCCACTTATGGCCCTATAGCTTAGGGAAATTAAAATCAAAAAGACACAGCCACCCCAACGTTTGGGACGGCTCTGTTTACAAGAAACTCGTTTACGGGACAAGTTCAATTTCGCAGAAAGTGAAAAATGGATAAAGAAGTTGTGGTACTTACGTAGAATGCAATATCACTCAGCAATGAAATCTATGTCATCAGGCCCATAGCAGCATAATGAGTGGATTCAGGTATGATGATTCTAACTGAAATAAGTCACATAGAAAAAGAAACATCATAAGATATCACTAATACACGGAATGTAAACTTGGCTACACAGGAACTGGATTACAAAAGAGAACAGGGTCTCAAATTTAGAAAACCATCTTATGATTGCTTAAGGGGAAAGGTGAGTTGGGGTGCTGCATAAAACCGGAGATTGAAATGAGCAGAGATAAAGTTCCTTAAGCCAAATATGTAATAGACAAGAGCTACTCCTTGCTCAACGAAATGGACTCAACACCCCATAGTAAACGCCTAACAATGTACCTGACTAGTAAGTATCTTAAAACCTATGGATCGCTATGTCTCCGAAAGAGAATCAAGCGTGTGTACAGGGGCATAAACGCAGCAGTGATAGGATTGGAGAGGTTCGGTGAGCAAATGAAGACCCTTTGAAGTCATATTGCATGGTACCCATGCCACGGGTCTCAACTCTCCAACTTAAGGGATTCTTCCTTAGCCGAAATCATGCATGTGGAACCCAGAGTATGATCAACCGTGTGATCGGGAGACGTGTTCCAATATGTCTCAGTTCTCGTCCCCTGGTACTCGGGTGCAACATTCCAGACGCTTTACTAACACTCTCCCGACTTGGAGAGTCAGTGCCTTTAACCTCCTGTTTGGCCCAGTTTGCAATTTCTGCGGAAGATGAACAGGAATAGGGAGAACCAATGAGAGACTAGCTGGAGGTGTCTGGACGGACAAATTTAACTCTCATTTCCCACCAGGAAGAGGAATTAACCAAAGGCTCAGCGTGCCGTGCCGGAACCAGATTAGGGCCTGAAGCAATCCTGCGGTGTTGCGGCCAGCTCACAAGAAAGAGATTTGAAGAAAGGAGCTCAGGGGCACTGTAATTCACAAACCTGCAGAGTTATAAATGACAGCTATCGTCCAAAAATATATTGAAGTAAGGCTGCCAAGAGGACTTGAAAGCAGGGCAGAATTGAAGGAAACCGATTTCAGGAGGTAGACTGGAATTGCATTTAAAGCATAGGAAAAGAGGTAGAACGTGGACAATGATGCACTTGTCCAAAAAGGGCATATGCGTTTTTTCCTGAATATATTCAGGAAAAAACGCGTATGCACTTTTAGGCCATCAAGCAAGCTTGCAAAGGAAATCTGCACTACAATGAAGTCTCACTTCCCCCGGGTCAAAAGGGCCATCTGAAAAAAGTGTAAAATCCAGAAAGGCAGGACAGGCCATGGAGAACTGGGAGCCTTGTTATGCTGATGGGTGGGATGTAAATTGCCAAAGCCACTCGGGAGAAGTGTATGCTGTTTCCTGAAACATCTAAAAAACAAAGCAACAGAGCCTAGGGCACTTCCACTTATGGTCCTATAGCTTAGGGAAATTAAAATCAAAAAGACACAGCCACCCCAAAGTTTGGGATGGCTCTGTTTACAAGAACCTTGTTTACGGTACATAATCAATATCGCAGAAAGTGAAAAATGGATAAAGAAGTTGTGGTACTTACGTACAATGCAATATCACTCAGCAATGAAATCTATGTCATCAGGCCCGTAGCAGCATAATGAGTGGATTCAGGTATGATGATTCTAACTGAAATAAGTCACACAGAAAAAGAAACATCATAAGTTATCACTAATACACGGAATGTAAACTTGGCTACACAGGAACTGAATTTCAAAACAGAACATTGTCCCAAATTTAGAAAATCAACATATGCTTGCTTAAGGGGAAAGGTGAGTTGGGGTGCTGCATAAAACCAGAGATTGAAATGAGCACAAATAAAGTTCCTTAAGCCAAATATGTAATACACAAGAGCTACTCCTTGCTCAACGAAATGGACTCAACACCCCATATTAAACGCCTAAGAATGTACCTGACTAGTAATATCTTAAAATCTATGGATTGCTATGTCTCCGAAAGAGAATCAAGCATGTGTAGAGGGGCATAAACGCAGCAGTGATAGGATTGGAGAGGTTCGGTGAGCAAACGAAGACCCTTTGATGTCATATTGCATGGTACCCATTCCACGGTTCTCAACTCTCCAGGTTTAAGGGATTCTTCCTTCAGCTAAAACATGCATGTGGAACCCAGAGTATGATCAACCGTGTGATCGGGAGACGTGTTCAAATATGTCTCAGTTTTCCTCCCCTGCTACTCGGGTGCAACATTCCAGATGCTTTACTAACACTCTCCCGACTTGGAGAGTCATTGCCTTTAACCTCCTGTTTGGCCCAGTTTGCAAATTCCGCGGAAGATGAACAGGAATAGGGAGAACAAATGAGAGACTAGCTGGAGGCGTCTGGACGGGCAAATTTATCTCTCATTTCCCACCAGGGAGAGGAATTAACCAAAGGCTCAGCGTGCCGTGCCGGAACCAGATTAGGGCCTGAAGCAATCCTGCGGTGTTGCGGCCAGCTCACAAGAAAGCGAGTTGAAGAAAGGAGCTCAGGGGCACTGTAATTCACAAACCTGCAGAGTTATAAATGACAGCTATCGTCCAAAAATATACTGAAGTAAGGCAGCCAAGAGGACTTGAAAGCGGGGCAGAACTGCAGGAAACCGATTTCAGGAGGTAGACTGGATTTGCATTTAAAGCACAGGAAAAGAGGCAGAACGTCGACAATGATGCACTTGGCCAAAAAGGGCGTATGCGTTTTTTCCTGAATATATTCAGGAAAAAAAGCATACGCCCTTTTTGGCCAACCAAGCAAGCATGCAAAGGAAATCTGCACTACAATGAAGTCTCACTTCCCCCCGGTCAAAAGGACCACTGAAAAAAGTGTAAAATCCAGAAAGGCAGGACAGGCCATGGAGAACCGGGAGCCTTGTTATGCTGATGGGCGGGATGTATATTGCCAACAGCCACTCAGGAGAAGTGTATGGTGTTTCCTGAAACATCTAAAAAACAAAGAAACAGAGCCTAGGGCACTTCCACTTATGGCCCTATAGCTTAGGGAAATTAAAATCAAAAAGACACAGCCACCCCAACGTTTGGGACGGCTCTGTTTACAAGAAACTCGTTTACGGGACAAGTTCAATTTCGCAGAAAGTGAAAAATGGATAAAGAAGTTGTGGTACTTACGTAGAATGCAATATCACTCAGCAATGAAATCTATGTCATCAGGCCCATAGCAGCATAATGAGTGGATTCAGGTATGATGATTCTAACTGAAATAAGTCACATAGAAAAAGAAACATCATAAGATATCACTAATACACGGAATGTAAACTTGGCTACACAGGAACTGGATTACAAAAGAGAACAGGGTCTCAAATTTAGAAAACCATCTTATGATTGCTTAAGGGGAAAGGTGAGTTGGGGTGCTGCATAAAACCGGAGATTGAAATGAGCAGAGATAAAGTTCCTTAAGCCAAATATGTAATAGACAAGAGCTACTCCTTGCTCAACGAAATGGACTCAACACCCCATAGTAAACGCCTAACAATGTACCTGACTAGTAAGTATCTTAAAACCTATGGATCGCTATGTCTCCGAAAGAGAATCAAGCGTGTGTACAGGGGCATAAACGCAGCAGTGATAGGATTGGAGAGGTTCGGTGAGCAAATGAAGACCCTTTGAAGTCATATTGCATGGTACCCATGCCACGGGTCTCAACTCTCCAACTTAAGGGATTCTTCCTTAGCCGAAATCATGCATGTGGAACCCAGAGTATGATCAACCGTGTGATCGGGAGACGTGTTCCAATATGTCTCAGTTCTCGTCCCCTGGTACTCGGGTGCAACATTCCAGACGCTTTACTAACACTCTCCCGACTTGGAGAGTCAGTGCCTTTAACCTCCTGTTTGGCCCAGTTTGCAATTTCTGCGGAAGATGAACAGGAATAGGGAGAACCAATGAGAGACTAGCTGGAGGTGTCTGGACGGACAAATTTAACTCTCATTTCCCACCAGGAAGAGGAATTAACCAAAGGCTCAGCGTGCCGTGCCGGAACCAGATTAGGGCCTGAAGCAATCCTGCGGTGTTGCGGCCAGCTCACAAGAAAGAGATTTGAAGAAAGGAGCTCAGGGGCACTGTAATTCACAAACCTGCAGAGTTATAAATGACAGCTATCGTCCAAAAATATATTGAAGTAAGGCTGCCAAGAGGACTTGAAAGCAGGGCAGAATTGAAGGAAACCGATTTCAGGAGGTAGACTGGAATTGCATTTAAAGCATAGGAAAAGAGGTAGAACGTGGACAATGATGCACTTGTCCAAAAAGGGCATATGCGTTTTTTCCTGAATATATTCAGGAAAAAACGCGTATGCACTTTTAGGCCATCAAGCAAGCTTGCAAAGGAAATCTGCACTACAATGAAGTCTCACTTCCCCCGGGTCAAAAGGGCCATCTGAAAAAAGTGTAAAATCCAGAAAGGCAGGACAGGCCATGGAGAACTGGGAGCCTTGTTATGCTGATGGGTGGGATGTAAATTGCCAAAGCCACTCGGGAGAAGTGTATGCTGTTTCCTGAAACATCTAAAAAACAAAGCAACAGAGCCTAGGGCACTTCCACTTATGGTCCTATAGCTTAGGGAAATTAAAATCAAAAAGACACAGCCACCCCAAAGTTTGGGATGGCTCTGTTTACAAGAACCTTGTTTACGGTACATAATCAATATCGCAGAAAGTGAAAAATGGATAAAGAAGTTGTGGTACTTACGTACAATGCAATATCACTCAGCAATGAAATCTATGTCATCAGGCCCGTAGCAGCATAATGAGTGGATTCAGGTATGATGATTCTAACTGAAATAAGTCACACAGAAAAAGAAACATCATAAGTTATCACTAATACACGGAATGTAAACTTGGCTACACAGGAACTGAATTTCAAAACAGAACATTGTCCCAAATTTAGAAAATCAACATATGCTTGCTTCAGGGGAAAGGTGAGTTGGGGTGCTGCATAAAACCAGAGATTGAAATGAGCACAAATAAAGTTCCTTAAGCCAAATATGTAATACACAAGAGCTACTCCTTGCTCAACGAAATGGACTCAACACCCCATATTAAACGCCTAAGAATGTACCTGACTAGTAATATCTTAAAATCTATGGATTGCTATGTCTCCGAAAGAGAATCAAGCATGTGTAGAGGGGCATAAACGCAGCAGTGATAGGATTGGAGAGGTTCGGTGAGCAAACGAAGACCCTTTGATGTCATATTGCATGGTACCCATTCCACGGTTCTCAACTCTCCAGGTTTAAGGGATTCTTCCTTCAGCTAAAACATGCATGTGGAACCCAGAGTATGATCAACCGTGTGATCGGGAGACGTGTTCAAATATGTCTCAGTTTTCCTCCCCTGCTACTCGGGTGCAACATTCCAGATGCTTTACTAACACTCTCCCGACTTGGAGAGTCATTGCCTTTAACCTCCTGTTTGGCCCAGTTTGCAAATTCCGCGGAAGATGAACAGGAATAGGGAGAACAAATGAGAGACTAGCTGGAGGCGTCTGGACGGGCAAATTTATCTCTCATTTCCCACCAGGGAGAGGAATTAACCAAAGGCTCAGCGTGCCGTGCCGGAACCAGATTAGGGCCTGAAGCAATCCTGCGGTGTTGCGGCCAGCTCACAAGAAAGCGAGTTGAAGAAAGGAGCTCAGGGGCACTGTAATTCACAAACCTGCAGAGTTATAAATGACAGCTATCGTCCAAAAATATACTGAAGTAAGGCAGCCAAGAGGACTTGAAAGCGGGGCAGAACTGCAGGAAACCGATTTCAGGAGGTAGACTGGATTTGCATTTAAAGCACAGGAAAAGAGGCAGAACGTCGACAATGATGCACTTGGCCAAAAAGGGCGTATGCGTTTTTTCCTGAATATATTCAGGAAAAAAAGCATACGCCCTTTTTGGCCAACCAAGCAAGCATGCAAAGGAAATCTGCACTACAATGAAGTCTCACTTCCCCCCGGTCAAAAGGACCACTGAAAAAAGTGTAAAATCCAGAAAGGCAGGACAGGCCATGGAGAACTGGGAGCCTTGTTATGCTGATGGGCGGGATGTATATTGCCAACAGCCACTCAGGAGAAGTGTATGGTGTTTCCTGAAACATCTAAAAAACAAAGAAACAGAGCCTAGGGCACTTCCACTTATGGCCCTATAGCTTAGGGAAATTAAAATCAAAAAGACACAGCCACCCCAACGTTTGGGACGGCTCTGTTTACAAGAAACTCGTTTACGGGACAAGTTCAATTTCGCAGAAAGTGAAAAATGGATAAAGAAGTTGTGGTACTTACGTAGAATGCAATATCACTCAGCAATGAAATCTATGTCATCAGGCCCATAGCAGCATAATGAGTGGATTCAGGTATGATGATTCTAACTGAAATAAGTCACATAGAAAAAGAAACATCATAAGATATCACTAATACACGGAATGTAAACTTGGCTACACAGGAACTGGATTACAAAAGAGAACAGGGTCTCAAATTTAGAAAACCATCTTATGATTGCTTAAGGGGAAAGGTGAGTTGGGGTGCTGCATAAAACCGGAGATTGAAATGAGCAGAGATAAAGTTCCTTAAGCCAAATATGTAATAGACAAGAGCTACTCCTTGCTCAACGAAATGGACTCAACACCCCATAGTAAACGCCTAACAATGTACCTGACTAGTAAGTATCTTAAAACCTATGGATCGCTATGTCTCCGAAAGAGAATCAAGCGTGTGTACAGGGGCATAAATGCAGCAGTGATAGGATTGGAGAGGTTCGGTGAGCAAATGAAGACCCTTTGAAGTCATATTGCATGGTACCCATGCCACGGGTCTCAACTCTCCAACTTAAGGGATTCTTCCTTAGCCGAAATCATGCATGTGGAACCCAGAGTATGATCAACCGTGTGATCGGGAGACGTGTTCCAATATGTCTCAGTTCTCGTCCCCTGGTACTCGGGTGCAACATTCCAGACGCTTTACTAACACTCTCCCGACTTGGAGAGTCAGTGCCTTTAACCTCCTGTTTGGCCCAGTTTGCAATTTCTGCGGAAGATGAACAGGAATAGGGAGAACCAATGAGAGACTAGCTGGAGGTGTCTGGACGGACAAATTTAACTCTCATTTCCCACCAGGAAGAGGAATTAACCAAAGGCTCAGCGTGCCGTGCCGGAACCAGATTAAGGCCTGAAGCAATCCTGCGGTGTTGCGGCCAGCTCACAAGAAAGAGATTTGAAGAAAGGAGCTCAGGGGCACTGTAATTCACAAACCTGCAGAGTTATAAATGACAGCTATCGTCCAAAAATATATTGAAGTAAGGCTGCCAAGAGGACTTGAAAGCAGGGCAGAATTGAAGGAAACCGATTTCAGGAGGTAGACTGGAATTGCATTTAAAGCATAGGAAAAGAGGTAGAACGTGGACAATGATGCACTTGTCCAAAAAGGGCATATGCGTTTTTTCCTGAATATATTCAGGAAAAAACGCGTATGCACTTTTAGGCCATCAAGCAAGCTTGCAAAGGAAATCTGCACTACAATGAAGTCTCACTTCCCCCGGGTCAAAAGGGCCATCTGAAAAAAGTGTAAAATCCAGAAAGGCAGGACAGGCCATGGAGAACTGGGAGCCTTGTTATGCTGATGGGTGGGATGTAAATTGCCAAAGCCACTCGGGAGAAGTGTATGCTGTTTCCTGAAACATCTAAAAAACAAAGCAACAGAGCCTAGGGCACTTCCACTTATGGTCCTATAGCTTAGGGAAATTAAAATCCAAAAGACACAGCCACCCCAAAGTTTGGGATGGCTCTGTTTACAAGAACCTTGTTTACGGTACATAATCAATATCGCAGAAAGTGAAAAATGGATAAAGAAGTTGTGGTACTTACGTACAATGCAATATCACTCAGCAATGAAATCTATGTCATCAGGCCCGTAGCAGCATAATGAGTGGATTCAGGTATGATGATTCTAACTGAAATAAGTCACACAGAAAAAGAAACATCATAAGATATCACTAATACACGGAATGTAAACTTGGCTACACAGGAACTGGATTACAAAACAAAACAGGGTCTCAAATTTAGAAAACCAACTTATGCTTGCTTAAGGGGAAAGGTGAGTTGGGGTGCTGCATAAAACCAGAGATTGAAATGAGCACAGATAAAGTTCCTTAAGCCAAATATGGAATAAACAAGAGCTACACCTTGCTCAACGAAATGGACTCAACACCCCATATTAAACGCCTGAGAATGTACCTGACTAGTAAGTATCTTAAAACCTATGGATTGCTATGTCTCCGAAAGAGAATCAAGCGTGTGTACAGGGGCATAAACGCAGCAGTGATAGGATTGGAGAGGTTCGGTGAGAAAATGAAGACCCTTTGAAGTCATATTGCATGGTACCCATTCCACGGGTCTCAACTCTCCAGGTTTAAGGGATTCTTCCTTCAGCTAAAACATGCATGTGGAACCCACAGTATGATCAACCGTGTGATCGGGAGACGTGTTCCAATGTCTCAGTTCTCATCCCCTGGTACTTGGGTGCAACATGCCAGACGCTTTACTAACAATCTCCCGACTTGGAGAGTCAGTGCCTTTAAACTCCTGTTTGGCGCAGTTTGCAATTTCTGCGGAAGATGAACAGGAATAGGGAGAACCAATGAGAGACTAGCTGGAGGTTTCTGGACGGGCAAATTTAACTCTCATTTCCCAACAGGAAGAGGAATTAAGCAAAGGCTCAGCGTGCCGTGCCGGAACCAGATTAGGGCCTGAAGCAATCCTGTGGTGTTGCAGCCAGCTCACAAGAAAGCGAGTTGAAGATAGGAGCTCAGGGGCACTGTAATTCACAAACCTGTAGAGTTATAAATGACAGCTATCGTCCAAAAATATATTGAAGTATCGCTGCCAAGAGGACTTGAAAGCCGGGCAGAATTGCAGGAAACCGATTTCAGGAGGTAGACTGGAATTGCATTTAAAGCATAGGAAAAGAGGCAGAACATCGACACTGATGCACTTGGCCAAAAAGGGCGTATGCGTTTTTTCCTGAATATATTCAGGAAAATACGCATACGCACTTTTTGGCCAACCAAGCAAGCTTGCAAAGGAAATCTGCACTACAATGAAGTCTCACTTCCCCCCGGTCAAAAGGACCACTGAAAAAAGTGTAAAATCCAGAAAGGCAGGACAGGCCATGGAGAACTGGGAGCCTTGTTATGCTGATGGGCAGGATGTATATTGCCAACAGCCACTCAGGAGAAGTGTATGGTGTTTCCTGAAACATCTAAAAAACAAAGAAACAGAGCCTAGGGCACTTCCACTTATGGCCCTATAGCTTAGGGAAATTAAAATAAAAAAGACACAGCCACCCCAACGTTTGGGACGGCTCTGTTTACAAGAAACTCGTTTACGGGACAAGTTCAATTTCGCAGAAAGTGAAAACTGGATAAAGAAGTTGTGGTACTTACGTAGAATGCAATATCACTCAGCAATGAAATCTATGTCATCAGGCCCATAGCAGCATAATGAGTGGATTCAGGTATGATGATTCTAACTGAAATAAGTCACATAGAAAAAGAAACATCATAAGATATCACTAATACACGGAATGTAAACTTGGCTACACAGGAACTGGATTACAAAAGAGAACAGGGTCTCAAATTTAGAAAACCATCTTATGATTGCTTAAGGGGAAAGGTGAGTTGGGGTGCTGCATAAAACCGGAGATTGAAATGAGCACAGATAAAGTTCCTTAAGCCAAATATGTAATAGACAAGAGCTACTCCTTGCTCAACGAAATGGACTCAACACCCCATAGTAAACGCCTAACAATGTACCTGACTAGTAAGTATCTTAAAACCTATGGATCGCTATGTCTCCGAAAGAGAATCAAGCGTGTGTACAGGGGCATAAACGCAGCAGTGATAGGATTGGAGAGGTTCGGTGAGCAAATGAAGACCCTTTGAAGTCATATTGCATGGTACCCATGCCACGGGTCTCAACTCTCCAACTTAAGGGATTCTTCCTTAGCCGAAATCATGCATGTGGAACCCAGAGTATGATCAACCGTGTGATCGGGAGACGTGTTCCAATATGTCTCAGTTCTCGTCCCCTGGTACTCGGGTGCAACATTCCAGAAGTTTAACTAACACTCTCCCGACATGGAGAGTCAGTGCCTTTAACCTCCTGTTTGGCCCAGTTTGAAATTTCTATGGAGGATGAACAGGAATAGGGAGAACCAATGAGAGACTAGCCGGAGGTGTCTGGACGGGCAAATTTAACTCTCATTTCCCACCAGGAAGAGGAATTAACCAAAGGCTCAGCGTGCCATGCCGGAACCAGATTATGGCATGAAGCAATCCTGCGGTGTTGCGGCCAGCTCACAAGAAAGCGAGTTGAAGAAAGGAGCTCAGGGGCACTGTAATTCACAAACCTGCAGAGTTATAAATGACAGCTATCGTACAAAAATCTACTGAAGTAAGGCTGCCAAGAGGACTTGAAAGCGGGGCAGAATTGCAGGAAACCGATTTCAGGAGGTAGACTGGAATTGCATTTAAAGCATAGGAAAAGAGGCAGCACGTCGACAATGATGCACTTGGCCAAAAAGGGCGTATGCGTTTTTTCCTGAATATATTCAGGAAAAAACGCATACGCCCTTTTTGGCCAACCAAGCAAGCTTGCAAAGGAAATCTGCACTACAATGAAGTCTCACTTCACCCGGGTCAAAAGGGCCATCTGAAAAAAGTGTAAAATCCAGAAAGGCAGGACAGACCATGGAGAACTGGGAGCCTTGTTATGCTGATGGGCGGGATGTAAATTGCCAACAGCCACTCGGGAGAAGTGTATGGTGTTTCCTGAAACATCTAAAAAACAAAGCAACAGAGCCTAGGGCACTTCCACTTATGGTCCTACAGCTTAGGGAAATTAAAATCAAAAAGACACAGCCACCCCAAAGTTTGGGATGGCTCTGTTTACAAGAACCTCGTTTACTTTAAAAGTTCAATATCGCATAAAGCGAAAAATGAATAACGAAGTTGTTTTACTTACGTACAATGCAATATCACTCAGCAATGAAATCTATGTCATCAGGCCCATAGCAGCATAATGAGTGGATTCAGGTATGATGATTCTAACTGAAATAAGTCACACAGAAAAAGAAACATCATAAGATATCACTAATACACGGAATGTAAACTTGGCTACACAGGAACTGGATTACAAAACAGAACAGGGTCTCAAATTTACAAAACCAACTTATGCTTGCTTAAGGGGAAAGGTGAGTTGGGGTGCTGCATAAAACCAGAGATTGAAATGAGCACAGATAAAGTTCCTTAAGCCAAATATGGAATAAACAAGAGCTACACCTTGCTCAACGAAATGGACTCAACACCCCATATTAAACGCCTGAGAATGTACCTGACTAGTAAGTATCTTAAAACCTATGGATTGCTATGTCTCCGAAAGAGAATCAAGCGTGTGTACAGGGGCATAAACGCAGCAGTGATAGGATTGGAGAGGTTCGGTGAGAAAATGAAGACCCTTTGAAGTCATATTGCATGGTACCCATTCCACGGGTCTCAACTCTCCAGGTTTAAGGGATTCTTCCTTCAGCTAAAACATGCATGTGGAACCCACAGTATGATCAACCGTGTGATCGGGAGACGTGTTCCAATGTCTCAGTTCTCATCCCCTGGTACTTGGGTGCAACATTCCAGACGCTTTACTAACAATCTCCCGACTTGGAGAGTCAGTGCCTTTAAACTCCTGTTTGGCGCAGTTTGCAATTTCTGCGGAAGATGAACAGGAATAGGGAGAACCAATGAGAGACTAGCTGGAGGTTTCTGGACGGGCAAATTTAACTCTCATTTCCCAACAGGAAGAGGAATTAAGCAAAGGCTCAGCGTGCCGTGCCGGAACCAGATTAGGGCCTGAAGCAATCCTGTGGTGTTGCAGCCAGCTCACAAGAAAGCGAGTTGAAGAAAGGAGCTCAGGGGCACTGTAATTCACAAACCTGTAGAGTTATAAATGACAGCTATCGTCCAAAAATATATTGAAGTATCGCTGCCAAGAGGACTTGAAAGCGGGGCAGAATTGCAGGAAACCGATTTCAGGAGGTAGACTGGAATTGCATTTAAAGCATAGGAAAAGAGGCAGAACATCGACACTGATGCACTTGGCCAAAAAGGGCGTATGCGTTTTTTCCTGAATATATTCAGGAAAATACGCATACGCACTTTTTGGCCAACCAAGCAAGCTTGCAAAGGAAATCTGCACTACAATGAAGTCTCACTTCCCCCCGGTCAAAAGGACCACTGAAAAAAGTGTAAAATCCAGAAAGGCAGGACAGGCCATGGAGAACTGGGAGCCTTGTTATGCTGATGGGCGGGATGTATATTGCCAACAGCCACTCAGGAGAAGTGTATGGTGTTTCCTGAAACATCTAAAAAACAAAGAAACAGAGCCTAGGGCACTTCCACTTATGGCCCTATAGCTTAGGGAAATTAAAATAAAAAAGACACAGCCACCCCAACGTTTGGGACGGCTCTGTTTACAAGAAACTCGTTTACGGGACAAGTTCAATTTCGCAGAAAGTGAAAAATGGATAAAGAAGTTGTGGTACTTACGTAGAATGCAATATCACTCAGCAATGAAATCTATGTCATCAGGCCCATAGCAGCATAATGAGTGGATTCAGGTATGATGATTCTAACTGAAATAAGTCACATAGAAAAAGAAACATCATAAGATATCACTAATACACGGAATGTAAACTTGGCTACACAGGAACTGGATTACAAAAGAGAACAGGGTCTCAAATTTAGAAAACCATCTTATGATTGCTTAAGGGGAAAGGTGAGTTGGGGTGCTGCATAAAACCGGAGATTGAAATGAGCAGAGATAAAGTTCCTTAAGCCAAATATGTAATAGACAAGAGCTACTCCTTGCTCAACGAAATGGACTCAACACCCCATAGTAAACGCCTAACAATGTACCTGACTAGTAAGTATCTTAAAACCTATGGATCGCTATGTCTCCGAAAGAGAATCAAGCGTGTGTACAGGGGCATAAACGCAGCAGTGATAGGATTGGAGAGGTTCGGTGAGCAAATGAAGACCCTTTGAAGTCATATTGCATGGTACCCATGCCACGGGTCTCAACTCTCCAACTTAAGGGATTCTTCCTTAGCCGAAATCATGCATGTGGAACCCAGAGTATGATCAACCGTGTGATCGGGAGACGTGTTCCAATATGTCTCAGTTCTCGTCCCCTGGTACTCGGGTGCAACATTCCAGACGCTTTACTAACACTCTCCCGACTTGGAGAGTCAGTGCCTTTAACCTCCTGTTTGGCCCAGTTTGCAATTTCTGCGGAAGATGAACAGGAATAGGGAGAACCAATGAGAGACTAGCTGGAGGTGTCTGGACGGACAAATTTAACTCTCATTTCCCACCAGGAAGAGGAATTAACCAAAGGCTCAGCGTGCCGTGCCGGAACCAGATTAGGGCCTGAAGCAATCCTGCGGTGTTGCGGCCAGCTCACAAGAAAGAGATTTGAAGAAAGGAGCTCAGGGGCACTGTAATTCACAAACCTGCAGAGTTATAAATGACAGCTATCGTCCAAAAATATATTGAAGTAAGGCTGCCAAGAGGACTTGAAAGCAGGGCAGAATTGAAGGAAACCGATTTCAGGAGGTAGACTGGAATTGCATTTAAAGCATAGGAAAAGAGGTAGAACGTGGACAATGATGCACTTGTCCAAAAAGGGCATATGCGTTTTTTCCTGAATATATTCAGGAAAAAACGCGTATGCACTTTTAGGCCATCAAGCAAGCTTGCAAAGGAAATCTGCACTACAATGAAGTCTCACTTCCCCCGGGTCAAAAGGGCCATCTGAAAAAAGTGTAAAATCCAGAAAGGCAGGACAGGCCATGGAGAACTGGGAGCCTTGTTATGCTGATGGGTGGGATGTAAATTGCCAAAGCCACTCGGGAGAAGTGTATGCTGTTTCCTGAAACATCTAAAAAACAAAGCAACAGAGCCTAGGGCACTTCCACTTATGGTCCTATAGCTTAGGGAAATTAAAATCAAAAAGACACAGCCACCCCAAAGTTTGGGATGGCTCTGTTTACAAGAACCTTGTTTACGGTACATAATCAATATCGCAGAAAGTGAAAAATGGATAAAGAAGTTGTGGTACTTACGTACAATGCAATATCACTCAGCAATGAAATCTATGTCATCAGGCCCGTAGCAGCATAATGAGTGGATTCAGGTATGATGATTCTAACTGAAATAAGTCACACAGAAAAAGAAACATCATAAGTTATCACTAATACACGGAATGTAAACTTGGCTACACAGGAACTGAATTTCAAAACAGAACATTGTCCCAAATTTAGAAAATCAACATATGCTTGCTTAAGGGGAAAGGTGAGTTGGGGTGCTGCATAAAACCAGAGATTGAAATGAGCACAAATAAAGTTCCTTAAGCCAAATATGTAATACACAAGAGCTACTCCTTGCTCAACGAAATGGACTCAACACCCCATATTAAACGCCTAAGAATGTACCTGACTAGTAATATCTTAAAATCTATGGATTGCTATGTCTCCGAAAGAGAATCAAGCATGTGTAGAGGGGCATAAACGCAGCAGTGATAGGATTGGAGAGGTTCGGTGAGCAAACGAAGACCCTTTGATGTCATATTGCATGGTACCCATTCCACGGTTCTCAACTCTCCAGGTTTAAGGGATTCTTCCTTCAGCTAAAACATGCATGTGGAACCCAGAGTATGATCAACCGTGTGATCGGGAGACGTGTTCAAATATGTCTCAGTTTTCCTCCCCTGCTACTCGGGTGCAACATTCCAGATGCTTTACTAACACTCTCCCGACTTGGAGAGTCATTGCCTTTAACCTCCTGTTTGGCCCAGTTTGCAAATTCCGCGGAAGATGAACAGGAATAGGGAGAACAAATGAGAGACTAGCTGGAGGCGTCTGGACGGGCAAATTTATCTCTCATTTCCCACCAGGGAGAGGAATTAACCAAAGGCTCAGCGTGCCGTGCCGGAACCAGATTAGGGCCTGAAGCAATCCTGCGGTGTTGCGGCCAGCTCACAAGAAAGCGAGTTGAAGAAAGGAGCTCAGGGGCACTGTAATTCACAAACCTGCAGAGTTATAAATGACAGCTATCGTCCAAAAATATACTGAAGTAAGGCAGCCAAGAGGACTTGAAAGCGGGGCAGAACTGCAGGAAACCGATTTCAGGAGGTAGACTGGATTTGCATTTAAAGCACAGGAAAAGAGGCAGAACGTCGACAATGATGCACTTGGCCAAAAAGGGCGTATGCGTTTTTTCCTGAATATATTCAGGAAAAAAAGCATACGCCCTTTTTGGCCAACCAAGCAAGCATGCAAAGGAAATCTGCACTACAATGAAGTCTCACTTCCCCCCGGTCAAAAGGACCACTGAAAAAAGTGTAAAATCCAGAAAGGCAGGACAGGCCATGGAGAACTGGGAGCCTTGTTATGCTGATGGGCGGGATGTATATTGCCAACAGCCACTCAGGAGAAGTGTATGGTGTTTCCTGAAACATCTAAAAAACAAAGAAACAGAGCCTAGGGCACTTCCACTTATGGCCCTATAGCTTAGGGAAATTAAAATCAAAAAGACACAGCCACCCCAACGTTTGGGACGGCTCTGTTTACAAGAAACTCGTTTACGGGACAAGTTCAATTTCGCAGAAAGTGAAAAATGGATAAAGAAGTTGTGGTACTTACGTAGAATGCAATATCACTCAGCAATGAAATCTATGTCATCAGGCCCATAGCAGCATAATGAGTGGATTCAGGTATGATGATTCTAACTGAAATAAGTCACATAGAAAAAGAAACATCATAAGATATCACTAATACACGGAATGTAAACTTGGCTACACAGGAACTGGATTACAAAAGAGAACAGGGTCTCAAATTTAGAAAACCATCTTATGATTGCTTAAGGGGAAAGGTGAGTTGGGGTGCTGCATAAAACCGGAGATTGAAATGAGCAGAGATAAAGTTCCTTAAGCCAAATATGTAATAGACAAGAGCTACTCCTTGCTCAACGAAATGGACTCAACACCCCATAGTAAACGCCTAACAATGTACCTGACTAGTAAGTATCTTAAAACCTATGGATCGCTATGTCTCCGAAAGAGAATCAAGCGTGTGTACAGGGGCATAAACGCAGCAGTGATAGGATTGGAGAGGTTCGGTGAGCAAATGAAGACCCTTTGAAGTCATATTGCATGGTACCCATGCCACGGGTCTCAACTCTCCAACTTAAGGGATTCTTCCTTAGCCGAAATCATGCATGTGGAACCCAGAGTATGATCAACCGTGTGATCGGGAGACGTGTTCCAATATGTCTCAGTTCTCGTCCCCTGGTACTCGGGTGCAACATTCCAGACGCTTTACTAACACTCTCCCGACTTGGAGAGTCAGTGCCTTTAACCTCCTGTTTGGCCCAGTTTGCAATTTCTGCGGAAGATGAACAGGAATAGGGAGAACCAATGAGAGACTAGCTGGAGGTGTCTGGACGGACAAATTTAACTCTCATTTCCCACCAGGAAGAGGAATTAACCAAAGGCTCAGCGTGCCGTGCCGGAACCAGATTAGGGCCTGAAGCAATCCTGCGGTGTTGCGGCCAGCTCACAAGAAAGAGATTTGAAGAAAGGAGCTCAGGGGCACTGTAATTCACAAACCTGCAGAGTTATAAATGACAGCTATCGTCCAAAAATATATTGAAGTAAGGCTGCCAAGAGGACTTGAAAGCAGGGCAGAATTGAAGGAAACCGATTTCAGGAGGTAGACTGGAATTGCATTTAAAGCATAGGAAAAGAGGTAGAACGTGGACAATGATGCACTTGTCCAAAAAGGGCATATGCGTTTTTTCCTGAATATATTCAGGAAAAAACGCGTATGCACTTTTAGGCCATCAAGCAAGCTTGCAAAGGAAATCTGCACTACAATGAAGTCTCACTTCCCCCGGGTCAAAAGGGCCATCTGAAAAAAGTGTAAAATCCAGAAAGGCAGGACAGGCCATGGAGAACTGGGAGCCTTGTTATGCTGATGGGTGGGATGTAAATTGCCAAAGCCACTCGGGAGAAGTGTATGCTGTTTCCTGAAACATCTAAAAAACAAAGCAACAGAGCCTAGGGCACTTCCACTTATGGTCCTATAGCTTAGGGAAATTAAAATCAAAAAGACACAGCCACCCCAAAGTTTGGGATGGCTCTGTTTACAAGAACCTTGTTTACGGTACATAATCAATATCGCAGAAAGTGAAAAATGGATAAAGAAGTTGTGGTACTTACGTACAATGCAATATCACTCAGCAATGAAATCTATGTCATCAGGCCCGTAGCAGCATAATGAGTGGATTCAGGTATGATGATTCTAACTGAAATAAGTCACACAGAAAAAGAAACATCATAAGTTATCACTAATACACGGAATGTAAACTTGGCTACACAGGAACTGAATTTCAAAACAGAACATTGTCCCAAATATAGAAAATCAACATATGCTTGCTTAAGGGGAAAGGTGAGTTGGGGTGCTGCATAAAACCAGAGATTGAAATGAGCACAAATAAAGTTCCTTAAGCCAAATATGTAATACACAAGAGCTACTCCTTGCTCAACGAAATGGACTCAACACCCCATATTAAACGCCTAAGAATGTACCTGACTAGTAATATCTTAAAATCTATGGATTGCTATGTCTCCGAAAGAGAATCAAGCATGTGTAGAGGGGCATAAACGCAGCAGTGATAGGATTGGAGAGGTTCGGTGAGCAAACGAAGACCCTTTGATGTCATATTGCATGGTACCCATTCCACGGTTCTCAACTCTCCAGGTTTAAGGGATTCTTCCTTCAGCTAAAACATGCATGTGGAACCCAGAGTATGATCAACCGTGTGATCGGGAGACGTGTTCAAATATGTCTCAGTTTTCCTCCCCTGCTACTCGGGTGCAACATTCCAGATGCTTTACTAACACTCTCCCGACTTGGAGAGTCATTGCCTTTAACCTCCTGTTTGGCCCAGTTTGCAAATTCCGCGGAAGATGAACAGGAATAGGGAGAACAAATGAGAGACTAGCTGGAGGCGTCTGGACGGGCAAATTTATCTCTCATTTCCCACCAGGGAGAGGAATTAACCAAAGGCTCAGCGTGCCGTGCCGGAACCAGATTAGGGCCTGAAGCAATCCTGCGGTGTTGCGGCCAGCTCACAAGAAAGCGAGTTGAAGAAAGGAGCTCAGGGGCACTGTAATTCACAAACCTGCAGAGTTATAAATGACAGCTATCGTCCAAAAATATACTGAAGTAAGGCAGCCAAGAGGACTTGAAAGCGGGGCAGAACTGCAGGAAACCGATTTCAGGAGGTAGACTGGATTTGCATTTAAAGCACAGGAAAAGAGGCAGAACGTCGACAATGATGCACTTGGCCAAAAAGGGCGTATGCGTTTTTTCCTGAATATATTCAGGAAAAAAAGCATACGCCCTTTTTGGCCAACCAAGCAAGCATGCAAAGGAAATCTGCACTACAATGAAGTCTCACTTCCCCCCGGTCAAAAGGACCACTGAAAAAAGTGTAAAATCCAGAAAGGCAGGACAGGCCATGGAGAACTGGGAGCCTTGTTATGCTGATGGGCGGGATGTATATTGCCAACAGCCACTCAGGAGAAGTGTATGGTGTTTCCTGAAACATCTAAAAAACAAAGAAACAGAGCCTAGGGCACTTCCACTTATGGCCCTATAGCTTAGGGAAATTAAAATCAAAAAGACACAGCCACCCCAACGTTTGGGACGGCTCTGTTTACAAGAAACTCGTTTACGGGACAAGTTCAATTTCGCAGAAAGTGAAAAATGGATAAAGAAGTTGTGGTACTTACGTAGAATGCAATATCACTCAGCAATGAAATCTATGTCATCAGGCCCATAGCAGCATAATGAGTGGATTCAGGTATGATGATTCTAACTGAAATAAGTCACATAGAAAAAGAAACATCATAAGATATCACTAATACACGGAATGTAAACTTGGCTACACAGGAACTGGATTACAAAAGAGAACAGGGTCTCAAATTTAGAAAACCATCTTATGATTGCTTAAGGGGAAAGGTGAGTTGGGGTGCTGCATAAAACCGGAGATTGAAATGAGCAGAGATAAAGTTCCTTAAGCCAAATATGTAATAGACAAGAGCTACTCCTTGCTCAACGAAATGGACTCAACACCCCATAGTAAACGCCTAACAATGTACCTGACTAGTAAGTATCTTAAAACCTATGGATCGCTATGTCTCCGAAAGAGAATCAAGCGTGTGTACAGGGGCATAAATGCAGCAGTGATAGGATTGGAGAGGTTCGGTGAGCAAATGAAGACCCTTTGAAGTCATATTGCATGGTACCCATGCCACGGGTCTCAACTCTCCAACTTAAGGGATTCTTCCTTAGCCGAAATCATGCATGTGGAACCCAGAGTATGATCAACCGTGTGATCGGGAGACGTGTTCCAATATGTCTCAGTTCTCGTCCCCTGGTACTCGGGTGCAACATTCCAGACGCTTTACTAACACTCTCCCGACTTGGAGAGTCAGTGCCTTTAACCTCCTGTTTGGCCCAGTTTGCAATTTCTGCGGAAGATGAACAGGAATAGGGAGAACCAATGAGAGACTAGCTGGAGGTGTCTGGACGGACAAATTTAACTCTCATTTCCCACCAGGAAGAGGAATTAACCAAAGGCTCAGCGTGCCGTGCCGGAACCAGATTAAGGCCTGAAGCAATCCTGCGGTGTTGCGGCCAGCTCACAAGAAAGAGATTTGAAGAAAGGAGCTCAGGGGCACTGTAATTCACAAACCTGCAGAGTTATAAATGACAGCTATCGTCCAAAAATATATTGAAGTAAGGCTGCCAAGAGGACTTGAAAGCAGGGCAGAATTGAAGGAAACCGATTTCAGGAGGTAGACTGGAATTGCATTTAAAGCATAGGAAAAGAGGTAGAACGTGGACAATGATGCACTTGTCCAAAAAGGGCATATGCGTTTTTTCCTGAATATATTCAGGAAAAAACGCGTATGCACTTTTAGGCCATCAAGCAAGCTTGCAAAGGAAATCTGCACTACAATGAAGTCTCACTTCCCCCGGGTCAAAAGGGCCATCTGAAAAAAGTGTAAAATCCAGAAAGGCAGGACAGGCCATGGAGAACTGGGAGCCTTGTTATGCTGATGGGTGGGATGTAAATTGCCAAAGCCACTCGGGAGAAGTGTATGCTGTTTCCTGAAACATCTAAAAAACAAAGCAACAGAGCCTAGGGCACTTCCACTTATGGTCCTATAGCTTAGGGAAATTAAAATCCAAAAGACACAGCCACCCCAAAGTTTGGGATGGCTCTGTTTACAAGAACCTTGTTTACGGTACATAATCAATATCGCAGAAAGTGAAAAATGGATAAAGAAGTTGTGGTACTTACGTACAATGCAATATCACTCAGCAATGAAATCTATGTCATCAGGCCCGTAGCAGCATAATGAGTGGATTCAGGTATGATGATTCTAACTGAAATAAGTCACACAGAAAAAGAAACATCATAAGATATCACTAATACACGGAATGTAAACTTGGCTACACAGGAACTGGATTACAAAACAAAACAGGGTCTCAAATTTAGAAAACCAACTTATGCTTGCTTAAGGGGAAAGGTGAGTTGGGGTGCTGCATAAAACCAGAGATTGAAATGAGCACAGATAAAGTTCCTTAAGCCAAATATGGAATAAACAAGAGCTACACCTTGCTCAACGAAATGGACTCAACACCCCATATTAAACGCCTGAGAATGTACCTGACTAGTAAGTATCTTAAAACCTATGGATTGCTATGTCTCCGAAAGAGAATCAAGCGTGTGTACAGGGGCATAAACGCAGCAGTGATAGGATTGGAGAGGTTCGGTGAGAAAATGAAGACCCTTTGAAGTCATATTGCATGGTACCCATTCCACGGGTCTCAACTCTCCAGGTTTAAGGGATTCTTCCTTCAGCTAAAACATGCATGTGGAACCCACAGTATGATCAACCGTGTGATCGGGAGACGTGTTCCAATGTCTCAGTTCTCATCCCCTGGTACTTGGGTGCAACATGCCAGACGCTTTACTAACAATCTCCCGACTTGGAGAGTCAGTGCCTTTAAACTCCTGTTTGGCGCAGTTTGCAATTTCTGCGGAAGATGAACAGGAATAGGGAGAACCAATGAGAGACTAGCTGGAGGTTTCTGGACGGGCAAATTTAACTCTCATTTCCCAACAGGAAGAGGAATTAAGCAAAGGCTCAGCGTGCCGTGCCGGAACCAGATTAGGGCCTGAAGCAATCCTGTGGTGTTGCAGCCAGCTCACAAGAAAGCGAGTTGAAGATAGGAGCTCAGGGACACTGTAATTCACAAACCTGTAGAGTTATAAATGACAGCTATCGTCCAAAAATATATTGAAGTATCGCTGCCAAGAGGACTTGAAAGCCGGGCAGAATTGCAGGAAACCGATTTCAGGAGGTAGACTGGAATTGCATTTAAAGCATAGGAAAAGAGGCAGAACATCGACACTGATGCACTTGGCCAAAAAGGGCGTATGCGTTTTTTCCTGAATATATTCAGGAAAATACGCATACGCACTTTTTGGCCAACCAAGCAAGCTTGCAAAGGAAATCTGCACTACAATGAAGTCTCACTTCCCCCCGGTCAAAAGGACCACTGAAAAAAGTGTAAAATCCAGAAAGGCAGGACAGGCCATGGAGAACTGGGAGCCTTGTTATGCTGATGGGCGGGATGTATATTGCCAACAGCCACTCAGGAGAAGTGTATGGTGTTTCCTGAAACATCTAAAAAACAAAGAAACAGAGCCTAGGGCACTTCCACTTATGGCCCTATAGCTTAGGGAAATTAAAATAAAAAAGACACAGCCACCCCAACGTTTGGGACGGCTCTGTTTACAAGAAACTCGTTTACGGGACAAGTTCAATTTCGCAGAAAGTGAAAACTGGATAAAGAAGTTGTGGTACTTACGTAGAATGCAATATCACTCAGCAATGAAATCTATGTCATCAGGCCCATAGCAGCATAATGAGTGGATTCAGGTATGATGATTCTAACTGAAATAAGTCACATAGAAAAAGAAACATCATAAGATATCACTAATACACGGAATGTAAACTTGGCTACACAGGAACTGGATTACAAAAGAGAACAGGGTCTCAAATTTAGAAAACCATCTTATGATTGCTTAAGGGGAAAGGTGAGTTGGGGTGCTGCATAAAACCGGAGATTGAAATGAGCACAGATAAAGTTCCTTAAGCCAAATATGTAATAGACAAGAGCTACTCCTTGCTCAACGAAATGGACTCAACACCCCATAGTAAACGCCTAACAATGTACCTGACTAGTAAGTATCTTAAAACCTATGGATCGCTATGTCTCCGAAAGAGAATCAAGCGTGTGTACAGGGGCATAAACGCAGCAGTGATAGGATTGGAGAGGTTCGGTGAGCAAATGAAGACCCTTTGAAGTCATATTGCATGGTACCCATGCCACGGGTCTCAACTCTCCAACTTAAGGGATTCTTCCTTAGCCGAAATCATGCATGTGGAACCCAGAGTATGATCAACCGTGTGATCGGGAGACGTGTTCCAATATGTCTCAGTTCTCGTCCCCTGGTACTCGGGTGCAACATTCCAGAAGTTTAACTAACACTCTCCCGACATGGAGAGTCAGTGCCTTTAACCTCCTGTTTGGCCCAGTTTGAAATTTCTATGGAGGATGAACAGGTATAGGGAGAACCAATGAGAGACTAGCCGGAGGTGTCTGGACGGGCAAATTTAACTCTCATTTCCCACCAGGAAGAGGAAGTAACCAAAGGCTCAGCGTGCCATGCCGGAACCAGATTATGGCATGAAGCAATCCTGCGGTGTTGCGGCCAGCTCACAAGAAAGCGAGTTGAAGAAAGGAGCTCAGGGGCACTGTAATTCACAAACCTGCAGAGTTATAAATGACAGCTATCATCCAAAAATATACTGAAGTAAGGCTGCCAAGAGGACTTGAAAGCGGGGCAGAATTGCAGGAAACCGATTTCAGGAGGTAGACTGGAATTGCATTTAAAGCATAGGAAAAGAGGCAGAACGTCGACAATGATGCACTTGGCCAAAAAGGGCGTATGCGTTTTTTCCTGAATATATTCAGGAAAAAACGCATACGCCCTTTTTGGCCAACCAAGCAAGCTTGCAAAGGAAATCTGCACTACAATGAAGTCTCACTTCCCCCGGGTCAAAAGGGCCATCTGAAAAAAGTGTAAAATCCAGAAAGGCAGGACAGGCCATGGAGAACTGGGAGCCTTGTTATGCTGATGGGCGGGATGTAAATTGCCAACAGCCACTCGGGAGAAGTGTATGGTGTTTCCTGAAACATCTAAAAAACAAAGCAACAGAGCCTAGGGCACTTCCACTTATGGTCCTACAGCTTAGGGAAATTAAAATCAAAAAGACACAGCCACCCCAAAGTTTGGGATGGCTCTGTTTACAAGAACCTCGTTTACGGTACATAATCAATATCGCAGAAAGTGAAAAATGGATAAAGAAGTTGTGGTACTTACGTACAATGCAATATCACTCAGCAATGAAATCTATGTCATCAGGCCAATAGCAGCATAATGAGTGGATTCAGCTATGATGATCCTAACTGAAACAAGTCACACAGAAAAGGAAACATCATAAGATATCACTAATACACGGAATGTAAACTTGGCTACACAGGAACTGGATTACAAAGAAGAACAGTTTCTCAAATGTAGAAAACCAACATATGCTTGCTTAAGGGGAAAGGTGAGTTGGGGTGCTGCATAAAACGGGAGATTGAAATGAGCACAGATAAAGTTCCTTAAGCCAAATATGTAATAGACAACAGGTACTCCTTGCTCAACAAAATGGACTCAACACCCCATATTAAACGACTAAGAATGTACCTGACTAGTAAGTATCTTAAAACCTATGGATTGCTATGTCTCCGAAACAGAATCAAGAGTGTGTACAGGGGCATAAACACAGCAGTGATAGGATTGGAGAGGTTCGGTGAGCAAATGAAGACCCTTTGAAGTCATATTGCATGGTACCCATTCCACGGGTCTCAACTCTCCAGGTTTAAGGGATTCTTCCTTCAGCTAAATCATGCATGTGGAACCCAGAGTATGATCTACCGTGTGATCAGGAGTCGTGTTCAAATATGTCTCAGTTTTCCTCCCCTGGTACTCGGGTGCAACATTCCAGATGCTTTACTAACACTCTCCCAACTTGGAGACTCAGTGCCTTAAACCTCTTGATTGGCCCAGTTTGCAATTTCTGTGGAAGATGAACAGGAACAGGGAGAACCAGTTAGAGACAAGCTGGAGGTGTCTGGACGGGCATATTTAACTCTCATTTCCCACCAGGAAGAGGAATTAACCAAAGGCTCAGCGTGCCATGCCGGAACAAGATTAGGGCCTGAAATAATCCTGCGGTGTTGCGGCCAGCTCACAAGAAAGCAAGTTGAAGAAAGGAGCTCAGGGGCACTGTAATTCACAAACCTGCAGAGTTATAAATGACAGCTATCGTCCAAAAATATACTGAAGTAAGGCTGCCAAGAGGACTGGAAAGCGGGGCAGAATTGCAGGAAACCGATTTCAGGAGGTAGACTGGAATTGCATTTAAAGCATAGGAAAAGAGGCAGAACGTCCACAATGATGCACTTGGCCAAAAAGGGCGTATGCTTTTTTTCTGAATATATTCAGGGAAAAAAGCATTCGCCCTTTTTGACCAACCAAGCAAGCTTGCAAAGGAAATCTGCACTACAATGAAGTCTCACTTCCCCCCAGTCAAAAGGGCCATCTGAAAAAAGTGTAAAATCCAGAAAGGCAGGACAGGCCATGGAGAACTGGGAGCCTTGTTATGCTGATGGGCGGGATGTAAATTGCCAACAGCCACTCGGGAGAAGTGTATGGTGTTTCCTGGAACATCTAAAACAAAGCAACAGAGCCTAGGGCACTTCCACTTATGGTCCTGTAGCTTACGGAAATTAAAATCAAAAAGACACAGCCACCCCAATGTTTGGGACGGCTCTGTTTACAAGAACCTCGTTTACGGTACAAGTTCAATATCGCATAAAGCGAAAAATGAATAACGAATTTGTTTTACTTACGTACAATGCAATATCACTCAGCAATGAAATCTATGTCATCAGGCCCATAGCAGCATAATGAGTGGATTCAGGTATGATGATTCTAACTGAAATAAGTCACACAGAAAAAGAAACATCATAAGATATCACTAATACACGGAATGTAAACTTGGCTACACAGGAACTGAATTTCAAAAGAGAACATGGTCCCAAATTTAGAAAATCAACTTATGCTTGCTTAAGGGGAAAGGTGAGTTGGGGTGCTGCATAAAACCAGAGATTGAAATGAGCACAGATAAAGTTCCTTAAGCCAAATATGTAATAGACAAGAGTTACTCCTTGCTCAACGAAATGGACTCAAAACCCCATATAAAACGCCTAAGAATGTACCTGACTAGTAATATCTTAAAATCTATGGATTGCTATGTCTCCGAAAGAGAATCAAGCATGTGTAGAGGGGCATAAACGCAGCCGTGATAGGATTGGAGAGGTTCGGTGAGCAAACGAAGACCCTTTGAAGTCATATTGCATGGTACCCATTCCACGGGTCACTATTCTCCAGGTTTAAGGGATTCTTCCTTCAGCTAAAACATGCATGTGGAACCCAGAGTATGATCAACCGTGTGATCGGGAGATGTGTTCCAATATGTCTCAGTTCTCGTCCCCTGGTACTCGGGTGCAACATTGCAGAAGTTTAACTAACACTCTCCCGACATGGAGAGTCAGTGCCTTTAACCTCCTGTTTGGCCCAGTTTGAAATTTCTGTGGAGGATGAACAGGTATAGGGAGAACCAATGAGAGACTAGCCGGAGGTGTCTGGACGGGCAAATTTAACTCTCATTTCCCACCAGGAAGAGGAATTAACCAAAGGCTCAGCGTGCCATGCCGGAACCAGATTATGGCCTGAAGCAATCCTGCGGTGTTGCGGCCAGCTCACAAGAAAGCGAGTTGAAGAAAGGAGCTCAGGGGCACTGTAATTCACAAACCTGCAGAGTTATAAATGACAGCTATCGTCCAAAAATATACTGAAGTAAGGCAGCCAAGAGGACTTGAAAGCGGGGCAGAACTGCAGGAAACCGATTTCAGGAGGTAGACTGGATTTGCATTTAAAGCACAGGAAAAGAGGCAGAACGTCGACAATGATGCACTTCGCCAAAAAGGGCGTATGCGTTTTTTCCTGAATATATTCAGGAAAAAAAGCATACGCCCTTTTTGGCCAACCAAGCAAGCATGCAAAGGAAATCTGCACTACAATGAAGTCTCACTTCCCCCCAGTCAAAAGGGCCATCTGAAAAAAGTGTAAAATCCAGAAAGGCAGGACAGGCCATAGAGAACTGGGAGCCTTGTTATGCTGATGGGCGGGATGTAAATTGCCAACAGCCACTCAGGAGAAGTGTATGGTGTTTCCTGGAACATCTAAAACAAAGCAACAGAGCCTAGGGCACTTCCACTTATGGTCATGTAGCTTAGGGAAATTAAAATCAAAAAGACACAGCCACCCCAATGTTTGGGACGGCTCTGTTTACAAGAACCTCGTTTACGGTACAAGTTCAATATCACAGAAAGTGAAAAATGGATAAAGAAGTTGTGGTACTTACGTACAATGCAATATTACTCAACAATGTAATCTATGTCATCAGGCCCGTAGCAGCATAGAGTGGATTCAGGTATGATGATTCTAACTGAAATAAGTCACACAGAATAAGAAACATCATAAGATATCACTAATACACGGAATGTAAACTTGGCTACACAGGAACTGGATTACAAAACAGAACAGAGTCTCAAATTTAGAAAGCCAACTTATGCTTGCTTAAGGGGAAAGGTGAGTTGGGGTGCCGCAAAAAACCAGAGATTGAAATGAGCACAGATAAAGTTCCTTAAGCCAAATATGTAATAGACAAGAGCTACTCCTTGCTCAACGAAATGGACTCAAAACCCCATATTAAACGCCTAATAATGTACCTGAGTAGTAAGTATCTTAAAACCTATGGATTGCTATGTCTCTGAAAGTGAATCAATCGTGAGTACAGGGGCATAAACGCAGCAGTGATAGGATTGGAGAGTTTTGGTGAGCAAATGAAGACCCTTTGAAGTCGTATTGTACGGTACCCATTACACAGGTCTCAACTCTCCAGGTTTAAGGGATTCTTCCTTCAGCTAAAACATGCATGTGGAACCCAGAGTATGATCAACCGTGTCATCGGGAGACGTGTTGAAATATGTCTCAGTTCTCATCCCCTGGTACTCGGGTGCAACATTCCAGACGCTTTACTAACACTCTCCCGACTTGGAGAGTCAGTGCCTTTAACCTCCTGTTTGGCCCAGTTTGCAAATTCCGCGGAAGATGAACAGGAATAGGGAGAACCAATGAGAGACTAGCTGGAGGTGTCTGGACGGGCAAATTTAACTCTCATTTCCCACCTGGAAGAGGAATTAACCAAAGGCTCAGCGTGCCATGCCGGAACCAGATTAGGGCCTGAAGCAATCCAGCGGTGTTGCGGCCAGCTCACAAGAAAGCGAGTTGAAGAAAGGAGCTCAGGGGCACTGTAATTCACAAACCTGCAGAGTTATAAATGACAGCTATCATCCAAAAATATACTGAAGTAAGGCTGCCAAGAGGACTTGAAAGCGGGGCAGAATTGCAGGAAACCGATTTCAGGAGGTAGACTGGAATTGCATTTAAAGCATAGGAAAAGAGGCAGAACGTCGACAATGATGCACTTGGCCAAAAAGGGCGTATGCGTTTTTTCCTGAATATATTCAGGAAAAAACCCATACGCCCTTTTTGGCCAACCAAGCAAGCTTGCAAAGGAAATCTGCACTACAATGAAGTCTCACTTCCCCCCGGTCAAAAGGGCCATCTGAAAAAAGTGTAAAATCCAGAAAGGCAGGACAGGCCAAGTAGAACTGGGAGCCTTGTTATGCTGATGGGCGGGATGTAAATTGCCAACAGCCACTGGGGAGAAGTGTATGGTGTTTCGTGAAACATCTAAAAAACAAAGCAACAGAGCCTAGGGCACTTCCACTTATGGTCCTATAGCTTAGGGAAATTAAAATCAAAAAGACACAGCCACCCCAAAGTTTGGGACGGCTCTGTTTACAAGAACCTCGTTTACGGTACAAGTTCAATATCGCAGAAAGCGAAAAATGGATAAAGAAGGTGTGGTACTTACGTACAATGCAATATCACTCAGAAATGAAATCTATGTCATCAGGCCCGTAGCAGCATAATGAGTGGATTCAGGTATGATGATTCTAACTGAAATAAGTCACACAGAAAAAGAAACATCATAAGATATCACTAATACACGGAATGTAAACTTGGCTATACAGGAACTGGATTACAAATCAGAAGAGGGTCTCAAATTTAGAAAACCAACTTATGCTTGCTTAAGGGGAAAGGTGAGTTGGGGTGCTGCATAAAACCAGAGGCTGAAATGAGCACAGATAAAGTTCCTTAAGCCAAATATGTAATAGACAAGAGCTACTCCTTGCTCAACGAAATGGACTCAACACCCCATATTAAACGCCTAAGTATGTACCTGACTAGTAAGTATCTTAAAACCTATGGATCGCTATGTCTCCGAAAGAGAATCAAGCGTGTGTACAGGGGCATAAACGCAGCAGTGATAGGATTGGAGAGGTTCGGTGAGCAAATGAAGACGCTTTGAATTCATATTGCATGGTACCCATTCCACGGGTCTCAACTCTCCAGGTTTAAGGGATTCTTCCTTCAGCTAAATCATGCATGTGGAACCCAGAGTATGATCAACTGTGTGATCGGGAGACGTGTTCCAATATGTCTCAGGACTCGTCCCCTGGTACTCGGGTGCAACATTCCACACGCTTTACTAACACTCTCCCGACTGGGAGAGTCAGTGCCTTTAACCTCCTGTTTGGCCCTGTTTGCAATTTCTGCGGCAGATGAACAGGAATAGGGAGAACCAATGAGAGACTAGCTGGAGGTGTCTGGACGGGCAAATTTAACTCTCATTTCCCACCAGGAAGAGGAATTAACCAAAGGCTCAGCGTGCCGTGCCGGAACCAGATTATGGCATGAAGCAATCCTGCGGTGTTGCGGCCAGCTCACAAGAAAGCGAGTTGAAGAAAGGAGCTCAGGGGCACTGTAATTCACAAACCTGCAGAGTTATAAATGACAGCTATCGTCCAAAAATATACTGAAGTAAGGCTGCCAAGAGGACTTGAAAGTGGGGCAAAATTGCAGGAAACCGATTTCAGGAGGTAGACTGGAATTGCACTTAAAGCATAGGAAAAGAGGCAGAACGTCCACAATGATGCACTTGGCCAAAAAGGGCGTATGCGTTTTTTCCTGAATATATTCAGGAAAAAAAGCATACGCCCTTTTTGGCCAACCAAGCAAGCTTGCAAAGGAAATCTGCACTACAATGAAGTCTCACTTCCCCGCGGTCAAAGGGGCCATCTGAAAAAAGTGTAAAATCCAGAAAGGCAGGACAGGCCATGGAGAACTGGGAGCCTTGTTATGCTGATGGGCGGGATAAAAATTGCCAACAGCCACTGGGGAGAAGTGTATGGTGTTTCCTGAAACATCTAAAAAACAAAGCAACAGAGCCTAGGGCACTTCCACTTATGGTCCTATAGCTTAGGGAAATTAAAATCAAAAAGACACAGCCACCCCAAAGTTTGGGATGGCTCTGTTTACAAGAACCTCGTTTACGGTACAAGTTCAATATCGCAGAAAGTGAAAAATGGATAAAGAAGTTGTGGTATTTACGTACAATACAATATCACTCAGCAATGAAATCTATGTCATCAGGCCCGTAACGGAAAATGAGTGGGTTCAGGTATGATGAATCTAACTGAAATAAGTCACACAGAAAAAGAAACATCATAAGATATCACTAATACACGGAATGTAAACTTGGCTACACAGGAACTGGATTACAAAACAGAACAGGGTCTCCAATTTAGAAAACCAACTTATGCTTGCTTAAGGGGAAAGGTGAGTTGGGGTGCTGCATAAAACCAGAGATTGAAATGAGCACAGATAAAGTTCCTTAAGCCAAATATGTAATAGACAAGAGCTACTCCTTCCTCAACGAAATGGACTCAAAACCCCATGTTAAACACCTTATAATGTACCTGACTTGTAAGTATCTTAAAACCTAAAGATTGCTATGTCTCTGAAAGAGAATCAAGCGTGAGTACAGGGGCATAAACGCAGCAGTGATAGGATTGGAGAGGTTCGGTGAGCAAATGAAGACCCTTTGAAGTCATATTGCATGGTACCCATTCCACGGGTCTCAACTCTCCAGGTTTAAGGGATTCTTCCTTCAGCTAAAACATGCATGTGGAACCCAGAGTATGATCAACCGTGTGATCGGGAGACGTGTTCCAATATGTCTCAGTTCTCGTCCCCTGGTACTCGGGTGCAACATTCCAGACGCTTTACTAACACTCTCCTGAATTGGAGAGTCAGTGCCTTTAACCTCCTATTTGACCCAGGTTGCAAATTCCGCGGAAGATTAACAGGAATAGGGAGAACCAATGAGAGACTAGCTGGAGGTGTCTGGACGGGCAAATTTAACTCTCATTTCCCACCACGAAGAGGAATTAACCAAAGGCTCAGCGTGCCATGTCGGAATCAGATTAGGGCCTGAAGCAATCCTGCGGTGTTGCTGCCAGCTCACAAGAAAGCGAGTTGAAGAAAGGAGCTCAGGGGCACTGTAATTCACAAACCTGCAGAATTATAAATGACAGCTATCGTCCAAAAATATACTGAAGTAAGGCTGCCAAGAGGACTTGAAAGCCGGGCAGAATTGCAGGAAACCGATTTCAGGAGGGAGACTGGAATTGCATTTAAAGCATAGGAAAAGAGGCAGAACGTCGAGAATGATGCACTAGGCCAAAAAGGGCATATGCGTTTTTTCCTGAATATATTCAGGAAAAAACGCATACGCCCTTTTTGGCCAACCAAGCAAGCTTGCAAAGGAAATCTGCACTACAATGAAGTCTCACTTCCCACGGGTCAAAAGGGCCATCTGAAAAAAGTGTAAAATCCAGAAAGGCAGGACAGGCCATGGAGAACTGGGAGCCTTGTTATGCTGATGGGCGGGATGTAAATTGCCAACAGCCACTCAGGAGAAGTGTATGGTGTTTCCTGAAACATCGAAAAAACAAAGCAACAGAGCCTAGGGCAGTTCCACTTATGGTCCTATAGCTTAGGGAAATTGAAATCAAAAAGACACAGCCACCCCAAAATTTGGGACAGCTCTGTTTACAAGAACCCCGTTTATGGTACAAGTTCAATATCGCAGAAAGTGAAAACTGGATAAAGAAGTTGTGGTACTTACGTACAATGCAATATCAATCAGCAGTGAAATCTATGTCATCAGGCCTGTAAAGCATAGAGTGGATTCAGGTATGATGATTCTAACTGAAATAAGTCACACAGAAAAAGAAACATCATAAGATAACACTAATACACGGAGTGTAAACTTTGCTACACAGGAACTGGATTACAAAACAGAACAGGGTCTCAAATTTAGAAAACCAACTTATGCTTGCTTAAGGCGAAAGGTGAGTTGGGGTGCTGCATAAAACCAGAGATTGAAATGAGCACAGATAAAGTTCCTTAAGCCAAATATGGAATAGACAAGAGCTACTCCTTGCTCAACGAAATGGACTCAACACCCCATATTAAACGCCTAAGAATGTACCTGACTAGTAAGTATCTTAAAACCTATGGATTGCTATGTCTCCGAAAGAGAATCAAGCGTGTGTATAGGGGCATAAACGCAGCAGTGATAGGATTGGAGAGGTTCGGTGAGCAAATGAAGACGCTTTGAAGTCATATTGCATGGTACCCATTCCACGAGTCTCAACTCTCCAGGTTTAAGGGATTCTTCCTTCAGCTAAATCATGCATGTGGAACCCGGAGTATGATCAACTGTGTGATTGGGAGACGTGTTCCAATATGTCTCCATTCTCGTCCCCTGGTACTCGGGTGCAATATTCCAGACGCTTTACTAACACTCTCCCGTCTTGGAGAGTCAGTGCCTTTAACCTCCTGTTTGGCCCAGTTTGCAATTTCTGCGGAAGATGAACAGGAATAGGGAGAACCAATGAGAGACTAGCTGGAGGTGTCTGGACGGGCAATTTAACTCTCATTTCCCACCAGGAAGAGGAATTAACCAAAGGCTCAGCGTGCCGTGCCAGAACATGATTAGGGCCTGAAGCAATCCTGCGGTGTTGCGGCCAGCTCACAAGAAAGCGAGTTGAAGAAAGGAGCTCAGGGGCACTGTAATTCACAAACCTGCAGAGTTATAAATGACAGCTATCGTACAAAAATCTACTGAAGTAAGACTGCCAAGAGGACTTGAAAGCGGGGCAGAATTGCAGGAAACCGATTTCAGGAGGTAGACTGGAATTGCATTTAAAGCATAGGAAAAGAGGCAGAACGTCGACAATGATGCACTTGGCCAAAAAGGACGTATGCGTTTTTTCCTGAATATATTCAGGAAAAAACGCATATGCACTTTTTGGCCAACCAAGCAAGCTTGCAAAGGAAATCTGCACTATAATGAAGTCTCACTTCCCCAGGGTCAAAAGGGCCATCTGAAGAAAGTGTAAAATCCAGAAAGGCAGGACAGGCCATGGAGAACTGGGAGCGTTGTTATGCTGATGGGCGGGATGTAAATTGCCAACAGCCACTCGGGAGAAGTGTATGGTGTTTCCTGAAACGTCTAAAAAACTGAGGAACACAGCCTAGGGCACTTTCACTTATGGTCCTATAGCTTAGGGAAATTAAAATCAAAAAGACACAGCCACCCCAAAATTTGGGACAGCTCTGTTTACAAGAACCTCAGTCACGGTACAAGTTCAATATCGCAGAAAGCGAAAAATGGATAAAGAAGTTGTGGTACTTACGTACAATGCAATATCAATCAGCAATGAAATCTATGTCATCAGGCCTGTAAAGCATAGAGTGGATTCAGGTATGATGATTCTAACTGAAATAAGTCACACAGAAAAAGAAACGTCATAAGATATCACTAATACACGGAATGTAAACTTGGCTACACAGGCACTGAATTACAAAACAGAACAGAGTCTCAAATTTAGAAAACCAACTTATGCTTGCTTAAGGGGAAAGGTGAGTTGGGGTGCTGCATAAAATCAGAGATTGAAATGAGCACAGATAAAGTTCCTTAAGCCAAATATGTAATAGACAAGGGCTACTCCTTGCTCAACGAAATGGACTCAAAACCCCATATTAAACGCCTAATAATGTACCTGACTAGTAAGTATCTTAAAACTTATGGATTGGTATGTCTCTGAAAGAGAATCAAGCGTAAGTACAGGGGCATAAACGCAGCAGTGATAGGATTGGAGAGGTTCGGTGAGCAAATGAAGACCCTTTGAAGTCATATAGCATGGTACCCATTCCACGGGTCTCAACTCTCCAAGTTTAAGGGATTCTTCCTTCAGCTAAAACATGCATGTGGAACACAGAGTATGATCAACCGTGTGATCGGGATACGTGTTGAAATTTATCTCAGTTCTCGTCCCATGGTACTCAGGTGCAACATTCCAGACACTTTACTAACACTCTCCCGACTTGGAGAGTCAGTGCCTTTAACCTCCTGTTTGCCCCAGTTTGCAAATTCCGTGGAAGATGAACAGGAATAGGGAGAACCAATGAGAGACAAGCTGGAGGTGTCTGGACGGGCAAATTTAACTCCCATTTCCCACCAGGAAGAGGAATTAACGAAAGGCTCAGCGTGCCGTGCCGGAACCAGATTAGGGCCTGAAGCAATCCTGCGGTGTTGCGGCCAGCTCACAAAAAGCGAGTTGAAGAAAGGAGCTCAGGGGCACTGTAATTCACAAACCTGCAGAGTTATAAATGACAGCTATCGTCCAAAAATATACTGAAGTAAGGCTGCCAAGAGGACTTGAAAGCGGGGCAGAATTGCAGGAAACCGATTTCAGGAGGTAGACTGGAATTGCAATTAAAGCATAGGAAAAGAGGCAGAACGTCCACAATGATGCAGTTGGCCAAAAAGGGCGTATATGTTTTTTCCTGAATATATTCAGGAAAAAACACATACGCCATTTTTGGCCAACCAAGCAAGCTTGCAAAGGAAATCTGCACTACAATGAAGTCTCACTTCCCCCCGGTCAAAAGGGCCACTGAAAAAAGTGTAAAAACCAGAAAGGCAGGACAGGCCATGGAGAACTGGGAGCCTTGTCATGCTGATGGGCGGGATGTAAATGGCCAACAGCCACTCCGGAGAAGTGTATGGTGTTTCCTGAAACATCTAAAAAACAAAGCAACAGAGCCTAGGTCAAATCCACTTATGGTCCTATAGCTTAGGGAAATTAAAATCAAAAAGACACAGCCAGCCGAAAGTTTGGGACGGCTCTGTTTACAAGAACCTCGTTTACGGTACAAGTTCAATTTCCCAGAAAGCGAAAAATGGATAAAGAAGTTGTGGTACTTACGTACAATGCAATATCACTCAGCAATGAAATCTATGTCATGAGGCCCGTAGCAGCATAATGAGTGGATGCAGGTATGATGATTCTAACTGAAATAAGTCACACAGAAAAAGAAACATCATGAGAAATCACTAATACACGGAATGAAAACTTGGCTACACAGGAACTGAATTACAAAACAGAACAGGGTCTCAAATTTAGAAAACCAACTTATGCTTGCTTAAGGGGAAAGGTGAGTTGGGGTGCTGCATAAAACCGGAGATTGAAATGAGCACAGATAAAGTTCCTTAAGCCAAATATGTAATAGACAAGAGCTACTCCTTGCTTAACGAAATGGACTCAAAACCCCATATTAAACGCCTAATAATGTACCTGACTAGTAAGTATCTTAAACCTATGGATCGCTATGTCTCTGAAAGAGAATCAAGCATGAGTACAGGGGCATAAACGCAGCAGTGATAGGATTGGAGAGTTTCGGTGAGCAAATGAAGACCCTTTGAAGTCATATTGCATGGTACCCATTCCACGGGTCTCAACTCTCCAGGTTTAAGGGATTCTTTCTTCAGCTAAATCATGCATGTGGAACCCAGAGTATGATCAACCATGTGATCGGGAGACGTGTTCCAATATGTCTCAGTTCTCGTCCCCTGGTACTCGGGTGCAACATTCCAGATGCTTTACTAACACTCTCCCGACTTGGAGAGTCAGTGCCTTTAACCTCCTGTTTGGCCCAGTTTGCAATTTCTGCGGAAGATAAACAGGAATACGGAGAACCAATGAGAGACTAGCTGGAGGTGTCTGGACGGGCAAATTTAACTCTCATGTCCCACCAGGTAGAGGAATTAACCAAAGGCTCAGTGTGCCGTGCCGGAACCAGATTAAGGCCTGAAGCAATCCTGCGGTGTTGCGGCCAGCTCACAAGAAAGCGAGTTGAAGAAAGGAGCTCAGGGGCACTGTAATTCACAAACCTGCAGAGTTATAAATGACAGGTATCGTCCAAAAATATACTGAAGTAAGGCTGCCAAGAGGACTTGAAAGCGGGGCAGAATTGCAGGAAACCAATTTCAGGAGGTAGACTGGAATTGCATTTAAACCATAGGAAAGAGGCAGAACGTCGACAATGACACACTTGGACAAAAAGGGCGTATGCGTTTTTTCCTGAATATGTTCAGGAAAAAACGCATACGCCCTTTTTGGCCAACCCAGCAAGCTTGCAAAGGAAATCTGCACTACAATGAAGTCTCACTTCCCCCCGGTCAAATGGACCATCTTTAAAAAGTGTAAAATCCAGAAAGGCAGGACAGGCCATGGAGAACTGGGAGCCTTGTTATGCTGATGGGCGGGATGTAAATTGCCAACAGCCACTCCGGGGAACTGTATGGTGTTTCCTGAAACATCTAAAAAACAAAGCAACAGAGCCTAGGGCACTTCCACTTATGGTCCTATAGCTTAGGGAAATTAAAATCAAAAAGACACAGCCACCCCAAAGTTTGGGACAGCTCTGTTTACAAGAACCTAGTCTACGCTACAAGTTCAATATCGCAGAAAGTGAAAAATGGATAAAGAAGTTGTGGTACTTACGTACAATGCAATACCACTCAGCAATGAAATCTATGTCATCAGGCCCGTAGCAGCATAATGAGTGGATTCAGGTATGATGATTCTAACTGAAATAAGTCACAAGAAAAAGAAACATCATAAGATATCACTAATACACGGAATGTAAACTTGGCTACACAGGAACTGGATTACAAAACAGAAGAGGGTCTCAAATTTAGAAAACCAACTTATGCTTGCTTAAGGGGAAAGGTGAGTTGGGGTGTTGCATAAAACCAGAGATTGAAATGAGCACAGATAAAGTTCCTTAAGCCAAATATGTAATAGACAAGACCTACTCCTTGCCCAACGAAAAGGACTCAAAACCGCATATTAAACGCCTAAGAATGTATCTGACTAGTAACTATCTTAAAACCTATGGATTGCTATGTCTCTGAAAGAGAATCAAGCGTGAGTACAGGGGCATAAAGGCAGCAGTGATAGGATTGGAAAGGTTCGGTGAGCAAATGAAGACCCTTTGAAATCATATTGCATGGTACCCATTCCACGGGTCTCAACTCTCCAGGTTTAAGGGATTCTTCCTTCAGCTAAAACATGCATGTGGAAACCAGAGTATGATCAACTGTGTGATTGGGAGACGTGTTGAAATATGTCTCAGTTCTCGTCCCCTGGTACTCGGGTGCAACATTCCAGATGCTTTACTAACACTCTCCCAACTTGGAGAGTCAGTGCCTTTAACCTCCTGTTTGGCCCAGTTTGCAATTTCTGCGGAAGATGAACAGGAATAGGGAGAACCAATGAGAGACTAGCTGGAGGTGTCTGGAAGGGCAAATTTAACTCTCATTTCCCACCAGGAAGAGGAATTAAGCAAAGGCTCAGCGTGCCGTGCCGGAACCAGATTAGGGCCTGAATCAATCCTGCGGTATTGCGGCCAGCTCACAAGAAAGAGAGTTGAAGAAAGGAGCTCAGGGGCACTGTAATTCACAAACCTGCAGAGTTATAAATGACAGCTATCGTCCAAAAATATACTGAAGTATGGCTGCCAACAGGACTTCAAAGCGGAGCAGAATTGCAGGAAACCAATATCAGGAGGTAGACTGGAATTGCATTTAAAGCATAGGAAAAGAGGCAGAACGTCCACAATGATGCACTTGGCCAAAAAGGGCGTATGCGTTTTTTCCTGAATATGTTCAGGAAAAAACGCATACGCCCTTTTTGGCCAACCAAGCAAGCTTGCAAAGGAAATCTGCACTACAATGAAGTCTCACTTCCCCCCGGTCAAATGGACCATCTTTAAAAAGTGTAAAATCCAGAAAGGCAGGACAGGCCATGGAGAACTGGGAGCCTTGTTATGCTGATAGGCGGGATGTAAATTGCCAACAGCCACTAGGGAGAAGTGTATGGTGTTTCCTGAAACATCTAAAAATCAAAGCAACAGAGCCTAGGGCACTTCCACTTATGGTCCTATAGCTTAGGGAAATTAAAATCAAAAAGACACAGCCACCCCAAAGTTTGGGACAGCTCTGTTTACAAGAACCTAGTCTACGCTACAAGTTCAATATCGCAGAAAGCGAAAAATGGATAAAGAAGTTTTGGTACTTACGTACAATGCAATATCACTCAGCAATGAAATCTATGTCATCAGGCCCGTAGCAGCATAATGAGTGGATTCAGGTATGATGATTCTAACTGAAATAAGTCACACAGAAAAAGAAACATCATAAGATATCACTAATACACGGAATGTAAACTTGGCTACACAGGAACTGAATTACAAAACACAACAGAGCCTCAAATGTAGAAAACCACCTTATGCTTGCTTAAGGGGAATGGTGAGTTGGGGTGCTGCATAAAACCAGAGATTGAAATGAGCACAGATAAAGTTCCTTAAGCCAAATATGTAATAGACAAGAGCTACTCCTTGCTCAACGAAATGGACTCAACACCCCATATTAAACGCCTAAGAATGTACCTGACTAGTAAGTATCTTAAAACCTATGGATTGCTATGTCTCCGAAATAGAATCAAGCGTGTGTACAGGGGCATAAACGCAGCAGTGATAGGATTGGAGAGGTTCGGTGAGCAAATGAAGACCCTTTGAAGTCATATTGCATGGTACCCATTCCACGGGTCTCAACTCTCCAGGTTTAAGGGATTCTTCCTTCAGCTAAAACATGCATGTGGAACCCAGAGTATGATCAACCGTGTGATCGGGAGACGTGTTCAAATATGTCTCAGTTCTCGTCACTTGATACTCGGGTGCAACATTCCAGACGCCTTACTAACACTCTCCCAACTTGGAGAGTCAGTGCCTTTAACCTCCTGTTTGGCCCAGTTTGCAATTTCTGCGGAAGATGAACAGGAATAGGGAGAACAAATGAGAGACTAGCTGGAGGTGTCTGGACGGGCAAATTTAACTCTCATTTCCCACCAGGAAGAGGAATTAACCAAAGGCTCAGCGTGCCGTGCCGGAACCAGATTAAGGCCTGAAGCAATCCTGCGATGTTGCGGCCAGCTCACAAGAAAGCGAGTTCAGGAAAGGAGCTCAGGGGCACTGTAATTCACAAACCTGTAGAGTTATAAATGACAGCTATCGTCCAAAAATATACTGAAGTAAGGCTGCCAAGAGGACTTGAAAGCGGGGCAGAATTGCAGGAAACCGATTTCAGGAGGTAGACTGGAATTGCCTTTAAAGCATAGGAAAAGAGGCAGAACGTCCACAATGATGCACTTGGCCAAAAAGTGCGTGTGTGTTTTTTCCTGAATATATTCAGGAAAAAACGCATACGCCCTTTTTGGCCAACCAAGCAAGCTTGCAAAGGAAATCTGCACTACAATGAAGTCTCACTTCCCCCTGGTCAAAAGGGCCATCTGAAAACGTGTAAAATCCAGAAAGGCAGGACAGGCCATGGAGAATTTAGAGCCTTGTTGTGCTGATGGGCGGGATGGAAATTGCCAACAGACACTCGGGAGAAGTGTATGGTGTTTTCTGAAACAATTAAAAAACAAAGCAACAGAGCCTAGGGCACATCCACTTATGGTCCTATAGCTTAGGGAAATTAAAATCAAAAAGACACAGCCACCCCAAAATTTGTGACGGCTCTCTTTACAAGAACCTCGTTTACGGTACAAGTTCAATATCGCAGAAAGCAAAAAATGGATAAAGAAGTTGTGGTACTTACGTACAATGCAATATCACTCAGCAATGAAATCTATGTCATCAGGCCCGTAGCAGCATAATGAGTGGATTCAGGTATGATGATTCTAACTGAAATAAGTCACACAGAAAAAGAAACATCATAAGTTATCACTAATACACGGAATGGAAACTTGGCTACACAGGAACTGAATTACAAAACAGAACAGGGTCTCAAATTTAGAAAACCAACTTATGCTTGCTTAAAGGGAAAGGTGAGTTGGGCTGCTGCATAAAACCAGAGATTGAAATGAACACAGATAAAGTTCCTTAAGCCAAATATGGAATAGACAAGAGCTACTCCTTGCTCAACGAAATGGACTCAAAACCCCATATTAAACGCCTAATAATGTACCTGACTAGTAAGTATCTTAAAACCTATGGATCGCTATACCTCTGAAAGAGAATCAAGCGTGATTACAGGGGCATAAACGCAGCAGTGATAGGATTGGAGAGTTTCGGTGAGCAAATGAAGACCCTTTGAAGTCATATTGCATGGTACCCATTCCACGGTTCCCAACTCTCCAGGTTTAAGGGATTCTTCCTTCAGCTAAAACATTCCTTCCTTGAGTTCCACATTCAGTGGAACCCAGAGTATGATCAAACGTGTGATCGGGAGACGTGTTGAAATATGTCTCATTTCTCGTCCCCTGGTACTCGGGTGCAACACTCCAGACGCTTTACTAACACTCTCCTGACTTGGAGAGTCAGTGCCTTTAACCTCCTGTTTGGCCCAGTTTGCAAATTCCGTGGAAGATGAACAGGAATAGGGAGAACCAATGAGAGACTAGCTGGAGGTGTCTGGACAGGCAAATTAAACTCTCATTTCCCACCAGGAAGAGGAATTAGCCAAAGGCTCAGCGTGCCATGCCGGAACCAGATTAGGGCCTGAAGCAATCCTGCGGTGTTGCGGCCATCTCACAAGAAAGCGAGTTGAAGAAAGGAGCCCAGGGACACTGTAATCACAAACCTGCAGAGTTATAAATGACAGCTATTGTCCAAAAATATACTGAAGTAAGGCTGCCAAGACTAGTTGAAAGCGGGGCATAATTGCAGGAATCCGATTTCAGGATGTAGACTGGAATTGCATTTAAAGCATAGGAAAAGAGGCAGAACGTCGACAATGATGCACTTGGCCAAAACGGGCGTATGCATTTTCTCCTGAATATATTCAGTAAAAGATACATACGCTCTTTTTGTCCAACCAAGCAAGCTTGCAAAGGAAATCTGCACTACAATGAAGTCTCACTTCACCCCGCGCAAAAGGGCCATCTGATAAAAGTGTAAAATCCAGAAAGGCAGGACAGGACATGGAGAACTGGGAGCCTTGTTATGCTGATGGGCGGGATGTAAATTGCCAACAGCCACTAGGGAGAAGTGTATGGTGTTTCCTGAAACATCTGAAAAACAAAGCAACAGAGCCTAGGGCACTTCCAATTATGGTCCTATAGCTTAGGGAAATTAAAATCAAAAAGACACAGCGACCCCAAAGTTTGGGACGGCTCTGTTTACAAGAACCTCGTTTATGGTACAAGTTCAGTATCGCAGAAAGCGAAAAATGGATAAAGAAGTTGTGGTACTTACGTACAAAGCAATATCACTCAGCAATGAAATCTATGTCATCAGGCCCGTAGCAGCATAATGAGTGGATTCAGGTATGATGATTCTAACTGAAATAAGTCACACAGAAAAAGAAACATCATAAGATATCAGTAATACACGGAATGTAAACTTGGCTACACAGGAACCTGATTACAAAACAGAAGAGGGTCTCAAATTTAGAAAACCTACTTATGCTTGCTTAAGGGGAAAGGGGAGTTGGGGTGCTGCATAAAACCAGAGATTGAAATGAGCACAGATAAATTTCCTTAAGCCAAATATGTAACAGACCAGAGCTACTCCTTGCTCAACGAAATGGACTCAACACCCCATATTAAACGCCTAAGAATGTACCTGACTAGTAAGTATCTTAAAACCTATGGATTGCTATGTCTCCAAAAGAGAATCAAGCGTGTGTACAGGGGCATAAACGCAGCAGTGATAGGATTGGAGAGGTTTGGTGAGCAAATGAAGACCCTTTGAAGTCATATTGCATGGTACCCATTCCACGGGTCTCAACTCTCCAGGTTTAAGGGATTCTTCCTTCAGCTAAAACATGCATGTGGAACCCAGAGTATGATCAGCCGTGTGATCGGGACACGTGTTCAAATATATCTCAGTTTTCCTCCCCTGGTACTCAGGTGCAACATTCCAGATGCTTTACTAACACTCTCCCAACTTGGAGAGTCAGTGCCTTTAACCTCCTGTTTGGCCCAGTTTGCAATTTCTGCGGAAGATGAACAGGAATAGGGAGAACCAATGAGAGACTAGCTGGAGGTGTCTGGAGAGCAAATTTAACTCTCATTTCCCACCAGGAAGAGGAATTAACCAAAGGCTCAGCGTGCTGTGCCGGAAACAGATTAGGGCCTGAAGCAATCCTGCGGTGTTGCGGCCAGCTCACAAGAAAGCGAGTTGAAGAAAGGAGCTCAGGGGCACTGTAATTCACAAACCTGCAGAGTTATAAATGACAGCTATCATCCAAAAATATACTGAAGTAAGGCTGCCAAGAGGACTTGAAAGCGGGGCAGAATTGCAGGAAACCGATTTCAGGAGGTAGACTGGAATTGCATTTAAAGCATAGGAAAAGAGGCAGAACGTGGACAATGATGCACTTGGCCAAAAAGGGCGTATGCGTTTTTTCCTGAATATCTTCAGGAAAAAACGCATACGCCCTTTTTGGCCAACCAAGCAAGCTTGCAAAGGAAATCTGCACTACAATGAAGTCTCACTTCCCCCCGGTCAAAAGGGCCATCTGAAAAAAGTGTAACATCCAGAAAGGCAGGACAGGCCATGGAAAACTGGGAGCCTTGTTATGCTGATGGGTGGGATGTAAGTTGCCAACAGCCACTCTGGAGAAGTGTATGGTGTTTCCTGAAACATCTAAAAAACAAAGCAACAGAGCCAAGGGCACTTCCACTTATGGTCTTATAGCTTAGGGAAATTAAAATCAAAAAGACACAGCCACCCCAAAGTTTGGGACGGCTCTGTTTACAAGAACCTCATTTACGGTACAAGTTCAATATCGCAGAAAGCGAAAAATGGATAAAGAAGTTGTGGTACTTACGTACAATGCAATATCACTCAGCAATGAAATCTATGTCATCAGGCCCATAGCAGAATAATGAGTGGATTCAGGTATGATGATTCTAACTGAAATATGTCACACAGAAAAAGAAACATAAGATATCACTAATACACGGAATGTAAACTTGGCTACACAGGAACTGGATTACAAAACAGAAGAGGGTCTCAAATTTAGAAAACCAACTTGTGCTTGCTTAAGGGGAAAGGTGAGTTGGGGTGCTGCATAAAACCAGAGATTGAAATGAGCACAGATAAACTTCCTTAAGCCAAATATGTAATAGACAAGAGCTACTCCTAGCTCAACGAAATGGACTCAACACCCCATATTAAACGCCTAAGGATGTACCTGACTAGTAAGTATCTTAAAACCTATGGATTGCTATGTCTCCAAAAGAGAATCAAGCGTGTGTACAGGGGCATAAACGCAGCAGTGATAGGATTGGAGAGGTTCGGTGAGCAAATGAAGACCCTTTGAAGTCATATTGCATGGTACCCATTCCATGGTTCTCAACTCTCCAGGTTTAAGGGATTCTTCCTTCAGCTAAAACATGCATCTGGAACCCAGAGTATCATCAACCGTGTGATCGGGAGACGTGTTGAAATATGTCTCAGTTCTCGTCCCCTGGTACTTGGGTGCAACATTTCAGATGCTTTACTAACACTCTCCCGACTTGGAGAGTCAGTGCCTTTAACCTCCTGTTTGGCCCAGTTTTCAATTTCTGCGAAAGATGAACAGGAATAGGGAGAATCAATGAGAGACTAGCTGAAGGTGTCTGGACGGGCAAATTTAACTCTCATTTCCCCCCAGGAGGAAGAATTAACCAAAGGCTCAGCGTGCCATGCCGGAGCCAGATTAGGGCCTGAAGAAATCCTGCGGTGTTGCGGCCAGCTCACAAGAAAGCGAGTTGAGGAAAGGAGCTCAGGGGCACTGTAATCACAAACCTGCAGAGTTATAAATGACAGCTATCGTCCAAAAATATACTGAAGTAAGGCTGCCAAGAGGAGTTGAAAGCGGGGCATAATTGCAGGAATCTGATTTCAGGAGGTAGACTGGAATTGCATTTAAAGCATAGGAAAAGAGGCAGAACGTCGACAATGATGGACTTGGCCAAAACGGGCGAATGCATTTTCTCCTGAATATATTCAGGAAAAGACGCATTCGCCCTTTTTGGCCAACCAAGCAAGCTTGCAAAGGAAATCTGCACTACAATGAAGTCTCACTAGACCCCGGTCAAAAGGGCCATCTGATAAACGTGTAAAATCCAGAAAGGCAGGACAGGACATGGAGAACTGGGAGCCTTGTTATGCTGATGGGCGGGATGTAAATTGCCAACAGCCACTCGGGAGAAGTGTATGGTGTTTCCTGAAACATCTAAAAAACAAAGCAACAGAGCCTAGGGCACTTCCAATTATGATCCTATAACTTAGGGAAATTAAAATCAAAAAGACACAGCCACCCCAAAGTTTGGGACGGCTCTGTTTACAAGAACCTCGTTTATGGTACAAGTTCAATATCGCAGAAAGCGAAAAATGGATAAAGAAGTTGTGGTACTTACGTACAAAGCAATATCACTCAGCAATGAAATCTATGTCATCAGGCCCGTAGCAGCATAATGAGTGGATTCAGGTATGATGATTCTAAGTGAAATAAGTCACACAGAAAAAGAAACATCATAAGATATCAGTAATACACGGAATGTAAACTTGGCTACACAGGAACCTGATTACAAAACAGAAGAGGGTCTCAAATTTAGAAAACCAACTTATGCTTGCTTAAGGGGAAAGGGGAGTTGGGGTGCTGCATAAAACCAGTGATTGAAATGAGCACAGATAAATTTCCTTAAGCCAAATATGTAACAGACAAGAGCTACTCCTTGCTCAACGAAATGGACTCAACACCCCATATTAAACGCCTAAGAATGTACCTGACTAGTAAGTATCTTAAAACCTATGGATTACTATGTCTCCGAAAGAGAATCAAGCGTGTGTACAGGGGCATAAACGCAGCAGTGATAGGATTGGAGAAGTTCGGTGAGCAAATGAAGACCCTTTGAAGTCATATTGCATGGTACCCATTCCACGGGTCTCAACTCTCCAGGTTTAAGGGATTCTTCCTTCAGCTAAAACATGCATGTGGAACCCAGAGTATGATCAGCCGTGTGATCGGGACACGTGTTCAAATACATCTCAGTTTTCCTCCCCTGGTACTCGGGTGCAACATTCCAGATGCTTTACTAACACTCTCCCAACTTGGAGAGTCAGTGCCTTTAACCTCCTGTTTGGCCCAGTTTGCAATTTCTGCAGAAGATGAACAGGAATAGGGAGAACCAATGAGAGACTAGCTGGAGGTGTCTGGACGGGCAAATTTAACTCTCATTTCCCACCAGGAAGAGGAATTAACCAAAGGCTCAGCGTGCCATGCCGGAATCAGATTAGGGCCTGAAGCAATCCTGCGGTGTTGCGGCCAGCTCACAAGAACGCGAGTTGAAGAAAGGAGCTCAGGGCCACTGATATTCACAAACCTGCAGAGTTATAAATGACAGCTATCGTCCAAAAATATACTGAAGTAAGCCTGCCAAGAGGACTTGAAAGTGGGGCAGAATTGCAGGAAAGCGATTTCCGGAGGTAGACTGGAATTGCATTTAAAGCATAGGAAAAGAGGCAGAACGTTGACAATGATGCACTTGGCCACAAAGGACGTATGCGTTTTTTCTTGAATATATTCAGGAAAAAACGCATACGCCCTTTTTGGCCAACCAAGCAAGCTTGCAAAGGAAATCTGCACTACAATGAAGTCTCACTTCCCCCCAGTCAAAAGGGCCATCTGAAAAATTTTTAAAATCCACAAAGGCACGACAGGCCATGGAGAACTGGGAGACTTGTTATGCTGATGGGCGGGATGTAAATTGCCAACAGGAACTGGGGAGAAGTGTATGGTGTTTCCTGAAACATCTAAAAAACAAAGCAACAGAGCCTAGGGCACTTCCACTTATGGTCCTATAGCTTAGGGCAATTAAAATCAAAAAGACACAGCCACCCAAATGTTTGGGATGGCTCTGTTTACAAGAACCTCCTTTACGGTACAAGTTGAATATCACAGAAAGCGAAAAATGGATAAAGAACTTCTGGTACTTACGTACAATGCACTATCACTCAGCAATGAAATCTATGTCATTAGGCCCGTAGCAGCATAATGAGTGGATTCAGGTATGATGATTCTAACTGAAATAAGTCACACAGAAAAAGAAACATCATAAGATATCACTAATACACGGAATGTAAACTTGGCTACACAGGAACTGGATTACAAAACAGAACAGGGTCTAAAATTTAGAAAACCAACTTATGCTTGCTTAAGGGGAAAGGTGAGTTGGGGTGCTGCATAAAACCAGAGATTGAAATGAGCACAGATAAAGTTCCTTAAGCCAAATATGGAATAGACAAGAGCTACTCCTTGCTCAACGAAATGGACTCAACACCCCATATTAAACGCCTAAGAATGTACCTGACTAGTAAGTATCTTAAAACCTATGGATTGCTATCTCTCCGAAAGAGAATCAAGCGTGTTTACAGGGGCATAAACGCAGCAGTGATAGGATTGGAGAGGTTCGGTGAGCAAATGAAGACCCTTTGAAGTCATATTGCATGGTACCCATTCCACGGGTCTCAACTCTCCAGGTTTAAGGGATTCTTCCTTCAGCTAAAACATGCATGTGGAACCCAGAGTATGGTCAACCGTGTGATCGGGAGACGTGTTCCAATATGTCTCAGTTCTCGTCCCCTGGTACTCGGGTGCAACATTCCAGACGCTTTACTAACACTCTCCCGACTTGGAGAGTCAGTGCCTTTAACCTCCTGTTTGGCCCAGTTTGCAAATTCTGCGGAAGATGAACAGGAATAGGGAGAACCAATGAGAGACTAGCTGGAGGTGTCTGGACGGGCAAATTTAACTCTCATTTCCCACCAGGAAGAGGAATTAACCAAAGGCTCAGCGTGCCATGCTGGAATCAGATTAGGGCCTGAAGCAATCCTGCGGTGTTGCGGCCAGCTCACAAGAAAGCGAGTTGAAGAAAGGAGCTCAGGGCCACTGTAATTCACAAACCTGCAGAGTTATAAATGACAGCTATCGTCCAAAAATATACTGAAGTAAGCCTGCCAAGAGGACTTGAAAGTGGGGAAGAATTGCAGGAAAGCGATTTCTGGAGGTAGACTGGAATTGCATTTAAAGCATAGGAAAAGAGGCAGAACGTCCACAAAGATGCACTTGGCCAAAAAGACGTATGCGTTTTTTCCTGAATATATTCAGGAAAAAACGCATACGCCCTTTTTGGCCAACCAAGCAAGCTTGCAAAGGAAATCTGCACTACAATGAAGTCTCACTTCCCCCCGGTCAAAAGGGTCATCTGAAAAAAGTGTAAAATCCAGAAAGGCAGGACAGGCCATGGAGAACTGGGAGCCTTGTTATGCTGATGTGCGGGATGTAAATTGCCAAGAGCCACTCCGGAGAAGTGTATGGTGTTTCCTGAAACATCTAAAAAACAAAGCAACAGAGCCTAGGGCACTTCCACTTATAGTCCTATAGCTTAGGGAAATTAAAATCAAAAAGACACAGCCACCCCAAAATTTGGGATGGCTCTGATTACAGGAACCTCTTCTGCAGCACAAGTTAAATATGCCAGAGAGCAAATAATGGATAAAGAAGTTGCGGTACTTACGTACAACAGAATACCTCTCAGCAATGAAAACTATGTCAGCAAGCCCGTGCCAGCATAATGAGTGGATTGAGGCATGGTGATTCTAAGTGAAAAATGTCACACAGAAAAAGAAACATCATAAGGTACCACTAATACATGGAATGAGAACTTGGCTACACATGAACTGAATTACAAAACAGAACAGGGTCTCATGTTTAGAAAACCAACTTATGCTTGCTTAAGGGGGAACGTGAGTTGGGGTGCTGCATAAAACCAGAGTTTGAAATTAGCACAGATACCGTTCCATAAGCTAAATATGTAATAGACAAGACCTACCCCTTGCTCAAGGAAATGGACTCAACAATGAGGTATCACCTCACACCTGGTAGAATGGGCATCATCAGAAAATCTACAAACAAAAAATGCTGGAAATGTGTGGAGAAAAGGAACCCTCTTCCACTATTGTTGGGAATATAAATTGATACAGTCACTATGGAGAACAATATGGAGTTTCTTAAGAAACTAACAGTAGAATTACCATATGATACAGCAATCCCAGTTCTGGACATATACCCAGACAAAACCATAAATCATAAAGAGACATTCACCGCAATGTTCATTGCATCACTCTTTACAATATCGAGGTAATGGAAGCAACCTAAATGCCCACAGACAGACGAATGCATAAAGCAGTGGTACATATATAAAATGGAATATTACTAAGCCATGAAAAGGAATGAAATTAGGTCATTTGTAGAGACGTCGATGGATCTAGAGACTGTCATACAGAGTGAAGTAAGTCAGAAAGAGAAAAACAAATCTTGTATATTCATGCATATATGTGGAACCTAGAAAAACTGTACAGGTTAACCATTTTGCAAGGCATAAATAGAGCAACAGATGTAGACAACAAACGTATGGACAACAAGGGGGGAAAGCTGTTGGGGGGGGTGGTGGTGGGAGGAGTTGAGAGACTGGGATTGGCATGTATACATTTATATGTATAAAATAGATAACCAATAAGAACCTGCTGTATAAAAATATAAAATAAAATTAAAAATTAAAAAGAAATAAAATTTAAAAAATAAAACAGAAAAAACAATTATTCCCTTCACATACATGTATTTATATGAATAAATTATTTCCATGCTTATATCTGTAAATACAAAAAAGAGGAATAAAATCTACCTTGAACCAAAAACGAAAAAGAGAAAAAAAACACAGAACCCACCAGTTCCACAGAGGAAAACCGTATCAGGGCACTTGCTCCAGTTGTAAACAATTCTGAAGTTGGTCAGTGGTGGGGAATCGTCTCCCATTCAGCCAGCAGCCCCCACGCAACAAGCGTCCTCATTGCAAAGCTGGGGCACCGTGCCGAGGCATCTGTGAGTAAACGTGAGCTGAGCCCCAGGCCAGTTGCTGCTGAACTATTCCCACCCGTCCCAGGTAAAACACCTGAATATATACAAGGACTTGAAAGCCTAGAGGAAGGGCCATAGAGCCACACGAGTGACAGCATACCGGCCGACTTGGTGCCTGCAGGCCAGCCAGGATGGTCCTGGCCCTGGGTGCTCTTCTGGAAGATTTCCATTTCCCTGCCTGAGATACCCGTCCTGTCCCTGCCCCCACTGCTTTTTTCCTTTCTCACCTCTGCCCAGGGAGAAATTCCAGCAGCAGGTATAGGTGACACATCCTCTTCTTTAGCAGGTGGCAGCCTGGCAACTGCTGCAGAAAGTCCAGCAGAGCCCCACTCACACTGGGCCACCCACAAAGCCGTGGCCTCTCACTCCCTCCCACCAGCCCAGCCCCGAGACTGCTGACAGGGCAGAGAAAATGGCGTCAGGCATGGCTGCAGGGGCTCTTGCTGCCTGGAGTGGTATTTATATTGATCTCAACCCAGGCACACCTGGGGAGGGCTGGCCGGCACGGTAAGGCTGCCCAGGTCAGCCAATCATCACCCCTCAGGGGCTCACAGTTGCAGAAAATGGAACTTGCTGAACCGGCCAGGTCCAAGGAACAGGTGTGGGCTCCTGAGAGTCAGGATAGACAAGGGGCTGCAGCTTTGGCTTGTTTTCTAATCATTTTATCTGGCCCATGAGTGGGAGACAACTTCAAGAAAACCCTCTCCTAATGAGAGGAACCCAGGAGTCAGGGAGAGGAGGGGTGGGTGGTGGTTGGAGACAGAGGCCTGGTGCCCCAGGTGCAGTGGAAGTCTCTGGAAGACCAGGTGGAGGGAGGCCACACAGAGTGATGCCCAGGGTCACAGACCTGTCGCAGCTGCTGTTTGTTAGTTCAAGTCCTGCTCTGAGGTGCTCTGTGTCAGCTCTGAGCGACAGGTGAGCTGGGGGTGCTCTGCAATGAGGGCTATGTGCACGGTTCCTGTGTGCCCAGCCCTGCCACGGTACCTGCAAGGGTAGCTCTGTATCCTGGGAGGGGCCTGACCACGAGAGCCCCGTGGGCTGGGGTGGGGGTGGGGTACCTGCCCAGGTGAGCTCCATATTCTGGGATTGGTCTGACCACGAGAGCCCACTGGGCGCTGGGGACCTGGTAAAGGATGTCAGGACAGTCAGTGAAGCCACCGAGGATATACCTCCAACTGCTCCTAATTCCTACACCCTGCTGGTCATTCTACCAACCACCAGGACATGGTATTCTGTATTAGTCTTCAATGATGCCTTCTTTTGTATTCCATTAGTCCCAGAGTCACAAGAAATTTTGGCTTGTGAGTGGCAGGACTCAACATACAACTAAAACAATACTTCTGGGCCGTCTTGCCCCAAGGGTGCAAAAATTCCCACACCATCTTTGGGGAAAGCTTAGCTAAAGACCTAAAAGTTCTACCTCTGGAAAAGGAAACTCTCCTTCAGTACGCAGACGACATTCTGATCGCCAGCCCTACTAAGGAGGCCTCTGAACTACCAAGCCAATAAAGGATAGAAGTTGTCCAAGAAAAAGCTCAAATATCACAGACTGCGGTGACCTGCCTGGGCTTCATTCTCACAGAAGGTCGGAGAAGCCCATCCCAGGAAAGGAAAGAAACCATTTTCAGCCTTACCCCTTTCTAAAACTAGAAGACAGCTTAGGGGTTCCTGGGGAGGCCAGGGTTTGCTGCTTCTGGATCCCTAACTACAGTCTACTAGCTGGGCCTCTATATGAAACACTGAAAGGAAAAGTTGATGATCCTGTTGAATAGAATCCAGAAGTGGCCTTTCAAGAATGGAAAGAGCAGTCAATTCAGACCCTTGCCCTGGAACTCCCTAATTTAGCTAAACCCTTTGACCTTTACATTCCCGGTGAAAGGTGAATCGCCATTGGAGAATTAGTGCAAAAACTGGGACCACTTGAAATGGAACAATGCAAGAATGCCATCCAGGTAGGATAAACTACGGTCACCAAGGGGCTTGGCCCACTGCCACATCTGGCCAAGATACTGGCGGTATCTAAAAACCTGGAAATCAGCAGCCCCAAAGGCCACCTCCCTCCTAAGGGAAAAGGACCCCACATGGTGATCCTAACCACCAACCATGCTCTGAAGTTGCAGGGTTCGCTCTGTGGGCACACCAACCTCGAGTGAGGAGGCCTTCCAACTCCAACATCCAGAGAGATAACCGGGGGCAACAGGGCACCATGACGACTCATGTGAACATCACTTGACCTGGAGTTTCTCTCATAAAACAACAAGAGTGTGTCCCAAAAGAGTAGACTACTGCTTGCAGGACTTACTGCACCCAGACGGGAGCTAATAATCTTGGCGGGGGAACCGTATATCACACTGTCACCATAGAAAAGCCTACAGACACCGTGATGATGGTGGCCAATGAGACTGGCTGGACTCCTGTTTACTTCAAAAGGCTGTTGAGGTGGGCTGCCCTGGTGGCGCAGTGGTTGAGAGTCTGCCTGCCAATGCAGGGGACGCGGGTTTGAGCCTTGGTCTGGGAGGATCCTCCATGCCGCGGAGCAACTAGGCCCGTAAGCCACAACTGCTGAGCCTGCGCATCTGGAGCCTGTGCTCCACAACAATAGAGGCCGCGATAGTGAGAGGCCTGCGCACCGCGATGAGGAGTGGCCCCCGCTTGCCGCAAATAGGGAAAGCCCTCACACAGAAATGACCTAGCATAGCCAACAATTAAATAAATACAAAAAAACCCCCAAAATGGTCCTTTAATTTACTGTTCAAAAAAAAAAAGGCTGTTGACTCAGTGGCCATCATGGTCCTTGATCAGCACTGACCCTGGACTGTCTGGGAGTTGAGCGGGCAGGGCTCTGACACCTGGTGCTGTTTGTACGTTAATTCAGGGGCCTAATTGAAGAAAGCGCAGACTACTGGTCAGAGCATCTAGGCTGGCAGAAACGGTCAGCCTAAGGTGGCCGAACAAATGTGGGGCGGGGTGACACCGGTCCCCACAGCGTCTCTGCACATCTCTTTCCTGGACCCTTAAAGGTCATTATTATCTATAACACTTCCAATGCTGGTGCTCAGGTGGACGAGCAGGGAGGCAGGGGGCCTGGGGACAATCAACATCATCTGGAGGCTGCTGGGAAGAAGCTCTGACCCTCGCCCCCGGGTATGAGGGCTCCCAACTCAGCACTCAGCAGTTACAGAAGAAGGGTCTGCACCCTCAGCACTCCAAGAATGAGGAACGGGACAAAAGGCAGAGGAGGGGTTTGTCCCCAGCAAAGCCCATTAAAAATCCCTGGGAGATAAAAATAGAATCTGGGCAATAAAGTCAAGTCTAACCTTTTTTATCCTTTGTGCTTTGTCTAATTTCATGTGCTCCTAGGGTCCCGCATGCAGAGGTTCCACACCCGGCACTTCAGACCAGATTTCCTAGTGCAGAATGGCTGGGACGACACCTCAGCTCCTGGGGCCCAGTGCAGACTCCGCGATATAGAGCCTGAGCTGCAGCCAACCCGGCCCTCGAGAGCTCCGCCCCCTCCCTCCCACTGACTCTGACAGGATCTCTACACAGCAGCCCAGCCCACAGCCCACGGGGTAGTGCATGCTCTCACCTCTCCATTCTCTGATCAAAATATAAAGTTTCCTTTGCTTGTGAACCAAACTCAGTCTCGATCTGTTGGCCCCAATGACACTGGGCAGGGGGACACTTGTTGGGGTCCACTCTGGAGGATCAGTAACAGAAATTGAGACTATTGTAACCTCAATGAACAGATGTGTGAGCCAAACTGTAGTTAACATAGAACAGTGTATAAGGCTCAGGTAAAATAAGATGTTTCTAACACTTCCATTTGATATTTCCATCACTTTATTATAAGCAAGTTCAGTGAAAAGGTTTGTCTTATTTGTCAGGTCAATATTAGAGAAACGAAGTGATTTCTTTCCAAGGATGTACATCTAATAATCTTGGTTAAAGCTTCAATCTTGTTTTAAATGCTTTTCCATTGAAAATGATACCTCTCTTTCAGCTCCCCCATTTCTGAGAAGTATAAAATCTTATAATTTATTATTACCAAAGGGGAAAGGTGGGAGGAGGGATAAATTAACAGTTTGGGATTAACACATACACACTGCCATGTATAAAATAGATCATCAACAAGGAACTACTGTATAGCACAGGGAACTACACTCAACATTTTGCAATAAGCTATAAGGGGAAATAATCTGAAAAAGAATAGATATTTTTATTGACATCATCTATCAATGACAGTTAAAGTGTAACCTAAGGGAAGCTGGTGGTGAGTGCTTCTGACCCTGAAGACTTCAATCATCTAAAGTTTGGACTCTGCCTACTTCCCAAGGCCCTTAATGAACATATGTGTAGCCGTAGCTTAAAAAATTCCCCAGTTTGGGTTTCGGGGAGACACTGATTTTGAAAAAGCCCTGGTGTTCTCCTTACATGAATGGGACTCTTCCTACTGCTAAAACATGTCTGTCACACCCAGAGGATGATATACCGTCTGATCGGGAAGAGTTTGGAAAAAGCATCTCATCTCCTCATCTCCTGGTGCTCGGGTTCACCCCTCCAGCGTCTTTACTAACAGTCTCCCCACTTGGAGATGTCAGCACTGTCAACATCCTGTTGTGTACAGTTTGGAATTTGTCCAGAGGATGAAGCAGAAGGATGAGGAACAATGAGAGACAAGTCCTAGGTGTTCAGACAGGCACATGTCACTCTAATTTCCAATCAGGAAGATGAACTGACCAAAGGCTAGGATTGCCCATGGAAACAGTATAGGGCTTGAGGAAATCCCGCTGCTTTGTGGCCAGTTCCCATAAACACAAGTTGAACAATGGAACTCAGGGGCAGTAAAATTCACGAAACTGCAGAGTTGAAAATATCCATCACTGAAAAATGTCTTGAGGAAAGTCAGAGAAAAGGACTTGTAAGCAAGGGAGAATGGCAGGAAAGGGATTTGAGGAGGTAGAAAGGACTCGCCATTAAGCACAAGAAAAGGAGCTGAACATTGCCAACATTGCAGTTGGCCAAAAAGGGTGTATGCGTTTTTTTCTGTATATATTCAAGAAAAGGGCATACACTTTTTTAGCCAAGCAAACAGGTGGGCACTGGAAGTCAATACTACAAAAGATATCACTTCGCATCAGTCAGAAGAGCCATCCTCATAAAGCGTAAACAACAGAAATGCAGGACAGGGCAAGGAGAAGAGGGAGCCCTGTGAGACTTATAGTGGAAATGTATATTGCCAACGGCCATTCTGGAGAAGTGTATTGTGTTTACTAAAGCATCTAAAAAATGAGCTACAGAGCATAGGGCACTTGCACTCATGGGCGTATATCTTGGGAAAAACAAAAATTGAGAGGACACAGGCACCCCAATGTTTACCCCCTCTCTGTTTAAAAGATCCTCGACTAGGATATAACTTAAATGTCTCTGGAGGGAAAAAATGGATAGAGATGTGGTACTTAGGTAGAGTGGAATATTATTCAGCCTGGAAATCAATGAAATATGGCCAGTTGTAACAACTCCGGAGGAGTTACGTATGATCTTTCTAAGTGACATAATTCAAAAAGAAAAAGACACATATCATAAGATATCACTTAAAGGTGGAATCCAAAATGGCTACACATGAAATAAATTACAAAACAAAAACATAGTCAAATATGTAGAAAAGACGCATAAGGCTGCTAAACGGGAAAGGTGGGGAGGGGTGAGGCATCATCCAGGAGGTTGAAATTAGCAAAGATACCATTCCAAATACCAAACTGATAATCAACAAGGCCTACACGGTAGCTACAAGAACTGCACTCAGCACACTCAAGTCACCGGAAAAGAATATATACGACTGGTAAGAATCTGAAAAAGAATTGACTGATGTCTCTCTGTACGTGAATCAAGTGGATGTACAGCAGCAAGAAACAGAGCTTTGAAAATCAGCTGTAACCAATATAGTAATAAATTGAAAAAAATAAACGACAGAGAGACAGAGAAAACCTCTTACAACTTTTCCTCAGGGACGGTGATGCAACATGGATTGAACACATCTAGACCCACAGCAGGATGAGACATAAGGCTGGAAACTGTTTGCACTAAGAGAAATGTGAGGTTGGGTGAGGAAATGCACACCCTTTAAAGTAATACTACCTGGTACCCATTCAATGGGTCCCAAATCTGCAGGTTCAAGGGATCTTCCTACAGCTAAAACATGCATGGAAAACCCAGAGGACTGTACACCATGTGATCGGGAGATGTGTCTAAAATGCAGCTCATTTATCCTCTCCTGGTGCTCCTGTTCACCATTCCAGCCACGTTACTTAGAATCTCCCCACTTGGAGAATCAGCACATTTCAACTTCTGTTTCACACATTTTGCAAATTGTGAGGAGGATGAATGGGAAGAGGGGGAACCAATGAGAGAATAGTTGTAGGGGTTTGGACGGGCACATATCACTCTAATTTCCCATTAAGAATAAGAATTGAAAAAAGGCTCAGCCCGCCTCGCCGGAGCCAAAATAGGGCCTGAAGCAATCCTGCGGGTTTGAGGCCAGCTCACAAAAGAGCAACTTAAAAAATGGAGCTCAGGGTCACTGCAATTCACAAACCTGCAGAGTTATAAATGAAAACTAACGTCCAAAAATATGTTGAGGTAAGGCAAAGAAGAGGATCTGAATGCAAGACAGAATTGCAAGAAACAGATTTCAAGAGATAGATTGGACTCGTCTTTAAAGCACATGAAAAGCGGCAGAATTTCGACAATGATGCAGTTGGCCCAAAAGGGCGTATGCGTTTTTTCCTGATTATAACCAGGAAAAAACACATACGCACTTTATGGGCAACGAAGCAAGCAAGCAATGCAAATGTGCACAACAAAGAAGTCTCATTTCCCACTGGTCAAAAGGGCCATCCTAAAAATTTGTAAAAACCAGAAATGCAGGACAGGCCATGGAGAACAGGGAGCCTTTATACGCTGATGGGCAGTGTGTGAACTGCCGAGAGCCACTCTGGAGAAGTGTATGGTGGTTCCTAAATCATCTAGAAAACAGAGCTACAGAGCATAGGACACTTCCAATCATGGGAGTATATCTAGGGAAGTCTAAAAATCAACAAGACACAAGCACACCACAGTTTAGGGTTACTCTGTTTACAAGAACCTCAACTTCAGTACACCTTAAATATCCCAGGAAAGAGAACAATGGATAAAGAAGATGTGGTACTTATGTACAATGGAATATCTCTTCACCATGAAATCAAGGTAATAAGGCTAGTAGAAGGATAAAGAGTGGATTTAGGTCCGATAATACTACTTGAAATAAGTCAAACAGAAAAAGAAACATATCATAAGATATCACTTATAGAGGGAGGGTAAATATGGCTGCACAAGAAATGAATTACAGAACAGAACAGTGTCTCACATTTAGAAAACACACTTATGTCAGCTTAAGGGGAAAGGAGAGGTGGGGTGATGCATAAAACCAGAGTTTGAAATTAGCACAGATACCGTTCAATAAACCAAATAGATATTAGACAAGATCTACACCTTGCTCAATGAACTGGCCTCAACACACCCTATACATCGCAGAGAAATATATCTGAGTAATAAGAATCTTAAAACCCATGTATTGATATATCTCCATAAGGGAATCAAGTGTGTGCAGAGCGGCACAAACACAGCAGTGAAAATGAGCTAAACCCCATTATAGAAATAAATTTTAAAAACAAAACGCAGAAACAATGAAAGAGAGAAAAATTCTTACAAAATTTGCTCAGGGGCTGTGATGCAACCTGGATTGACCACATATAAACCCACAGCTGGATAAGACATAAGGCTGCACACTTGGGGCTGAGAGGATTGGTGAGCTTTGGTGAGCAACTGCCAAAAGTTTAATGCAATACTTCATGCTACTCATTCCAAGGGTCCCAACACTCCAGGTTGAAGGGAATCTTCCTACAGCTAAACGATGCTTGGGAAACCCAGCGACTGGTATACCATATGATCGGGAAAGGTTTCTAAAACACACATCATTTTTCCTCTCCTGGGGCTCCAGATCGACATTCCAGCCGCTTTACTAACAATATCCCCACATGGAGAGTCAATGCCTTTAAGTTCTGGTATCGCACAGTCTGCAGTTAGTGCGGAGGATGAATGGGAATAGGGGGAACCAGTGAGAAACTAGCTGTAACAGTTTCAATGGGCACATGTCACTCTAATTTCACATCAGTAAGAAGAATAAACCAAAGGCACAGCAAGGTGCCCCAGAAGAAGAATAGGGCCTGAAGGAATCCTGTGGTTATGAGGCAAGATAACAAAAATAAGAGCTGAAAAATGGAGCTAAGGGCCACTGCAATTCAAAAACCTGCAGAGTTATAAAGGCCAACTATTTTCAAAAAATATATTGAGATAAGGCTATGAAGAGGCATTGAAAGCAAGGCACAATTGCAGGAAACCGATTTCAGGAGGTAGACTGGAATTGCATTTAAAGCATAGGAAAAGAGGCAGAACGTCGACAATGATGCACTTGGCCAAAAAGGGCGTATGCGTTTTTTCCTGAATATATTCAGGAAAAAACGCATACGCCCTTTTTGGCCAACCAAGCAAGCTTGCAAAGGAAATCTGCACTAAAATGAAGTCTCACTTCCCCCCCGTCAAAAGGGCCATCTGAAAAAAGTGTAAAATCCAGAAAGGCAGCACAGGCCATGGAGAACTGGGAGCCTTGTTATGCTGATGGGCGGGATGTAAATTGCCAACAGCCACTCGGGAGAAGTGTATGGTGTTTCCTGAAACATCTAAAAAACAAAGCAACAGAGCCTAGGGCACTTCCACTTATGGTCCTATAGCTTAGGGAAATTAAAATCAAAAAGACACAGCCACCCCAAAGTTTGGGATGGCTCTGTTTACAAGAAACTCGTTTACGGTACAAGTTCAATATCGCATAAAGCAAAAAATGGATAAAGAAGTTGTGGTACTTACGTACAATGCAATATCACTCAGCAATGACATCTATGTCATCAGGCCCATAGCAGCATAATGAGTGGATTCAGGTATGATGATTCTAACTGAAATAAGTCACACAGAAAAAGAAACATCATAAGATATCACTAATACACGGAATGTAAACTTGGCTACACAGGAACTGAATTTCAAAACAGAACATGGTCCCAAATTTAGAAAATCAACTTATGCTTGCTTAAGGGGAAAGGTGAGTTGGGGTGCTGCATAAAACCAGAGATTGAAATGAGCACAGATAAAGTTCCTTAAGCCAAATATGTAATAGACAAGAGCTACTCCTTGCTCAACGAAATGGACTCAAAACCCCATATTAAACGCCTAATAATGTACCTGACTAGTAAGTATCTTAAAACCTATGGATTGCTATGTCTCTGAAAGTGAATCAATCGTGAGTACAGGGGCAAAAACGCAGCAGTGATAGGATTGGAGAGTTTTGGTGAGCAAATGAAGACCCTTTGAAGTCATATTGCATGGTACCCATTCCACGGTTCTCAACTCTCCAGGTTTAAGGGATTCTTCCTTCAGCTAAAACATGCATGTGGAACCCAGAGTATGATCAACCGTGTGATCGGGAGACGTGTTGAAATATGTCTCAGTTCTCGTCCCCTGGTACTCGGGTGCAACATTCCAGATGCTTTACTAACACTTTCCTAACTTGGAGAGTCAGTGCCTTTAACCTCCTGTTTGGCCCAGTTTGCAAATTCCGCGGAAGATAAACAGGAATAGGGAGAACCAATGAGAGACTAGCTGGAGGTGTCTGGACGGGCAAATTTAACTCTCATTTCCCACCAGGAAGAGGAATTAACCAAAGGCTCAGCGTGCCATGCCGGAACCAGATGAGGGCCTGAAGCAATCCTGCGGTGTTGCGGCCAGCTCACAAGAAAGCGAGTTGAAGAAAGGAGCTCAGGGGCACTGTAATTCACAAACCTGCAGAGTTATAAATGACAGCTATCATCCAAAAATATACTGAAGTAAGGCTGCCAAGAGGACTTGAAAGCCGGGCAGAATTGCAGGAAACCGATTTCAGGAGGTAGACTGGAATTGCATTGAAAGCATAGGAAAAGAGGCAGAAGGTCGACAATGATGCACTTGGCCAAAAAGGGCGTATGCGTTTTTTCCTGAATATATTCAGGAAAAAACGCATACGCCCTTTTTGGCCAACCAAGCAAGCTTGCAAAGGAAATCTGCACTACAATGAAGTCTCACTTCCCCCCCGTCAAAAGGGCCATCTGAAAAAAGTGTAAAATCCAGAAAGGCAGGACAGGCCATGGAGAACTGGGAGCCTTGTTATGCTGATGGGCGGGATGTAAATTGCCAACAGCCACTCGGGAGAAGTGTATGGTGTTTCCTGAAACATCTAAAAAAAAAGCAACAGAGCCTAGGGCACTTCCTCTTATGGTCCTATAGCTTAGGGAAATTAAAATCAAAAAGACACAGCCACCCCAATGTTTGAGATGGCTCTGTTTACAAGAAACTCGTTTACGGTACAAGTTCAATATCGCATAAAGCGAAAAATGGATAAAGAAGTTGTGGTACTTACGTACAATGCAATATCACTCAGCAATGACATCTATGTCATCAGGCCCATAGCAGCATAATGAGTGGATTCAGGTATGATGATTCTAACTGAAATAAGTCACACAGAAAAAGAAACATCATAAGATATCACTAATACACGGAATGTAAACTTGGCTACACAGGAACTGAATTTGAAAACAGAACATGGTCCCAAATTTAGAAAATCAACTTATGCTTGCTTAAGGGGAAAGGTGAGTTGGGGTGCTGCATAAAACCAGAGATTGAAATGAGCACAGATAAAGTTCCTTAAGCCAAATATGTAATAGACAAGAGCTACTCCTTGCTCAACGAAATGGACTCAAAACACCATATTAAACGCCTAATAATGTACCTGACTAGTAAGTATCCTAAAACCTATGGATTGCTATGTCTCTGAAAGTGAATCAATCGTGAGTACAGGGGCAAAAACGCAGCAGTGATAGGATTGGAGAGTTTTGGTGAGCAAATGAAGACCCTTTGAAGTCATATTGCATGGTACCCATTCCACGGGTCTCAACTCTCCAGGTTTAAGGGATTCTTCCTTCAGCTAAAACATGCATGTGGAACCCAGAGTATGATCAACCGTGTGATCGGGAGACGTGTTGAAATATGTCTCAGTTCTCGTCCCCTGGTACTCGGGTGCAACATTCCAGATGCTTTACTAACACTTTCCTAACTTGGAGAGTCAGTGCCTTTAACCTCCTGTTTGGCCCAGTTTGCAAATTCCGCGGAAGATGAACAGGAATAGGGAGAACCAATGAAAGACTAGCTGGAGGTGTCTGGACGGGCAAATTTAACTCTCATTTCCCACCAGGAAGAGGAATTAACCAAAGGCTCAGCGTGCCATGCCGGAACCAGATGAGGGCCTGAAGCAATCCTGCGGTGTTGCGGCCAGCTCACAAGAAAGCGAGTTGAAGAAAGGAGCTCAGGGGCACTGTAATTCACAAACCTGCAGAGTTATAAATGACAGCTATCATCCAAAAATATACTGAAGTAAGGCTGCCAAGAGGACTTGAAAGCCGGGCAGAATTGCAGGAAACCGATTTCAGGAGGTAGACTGGAATTGCATTGAAAGCATAGGAAAAGAGGCAGAAGGTCGACAATGATGCACTTGGCCAAAAAGGGCGTATGCGTTTTTTCCTGAATATATTCAGGAAAAAACGCATACGCCCTTTTTGGCCAACCAAGCAAGCTTGCAAAGGAAATCTGCACTACAATGAAGTCTCACTTCCCCCCCGTCAAAAGGGCCATCTGAAAAAAGTGTAAAATCCAGAAAGGCAGGACAGGCCATGGAGAACTGGGAGCCTTGTTATGCTGATGGGCGGGATGTAAATTGCCAACAGCCACTCGGGAGAAGTGTATGGTGTTTCCTGAAACATCTAAAAAAAAAGCAACAGAGCCTAGGGCACTTCCACTTATGGTCATATAGCTTAGGGAAATTAAAATCAAAAAGACACAGCCACCCCAATGTTTGGGATGGCTCTGTTTACAAGAAACTCGTTTACGGTACAAGTTCAATATCGCATAAAGCGAAAAATGGATAAAGAAGTTGTGGTACTTACGTACAATGCAATATCACTCAGCAATGACATCTATGTCATCAGGCCCATAGCAGCATAATGAGTGGATTCAGGTATGATGATTCTAACTGAAATAAGTCACACAGAAAAAGAAACATCATAAGATATCACTAATACACGGAATGTAAACTTGGCTACACAGGAACTGAATTTCAAAACAGAACATGGTCCCAAATTTAGAAAATCAACTTATGCTTGCTTAAGGGGAAAGGTGAGTTGGGGTGCTGCATAAAACCAGAGATTGAAATGAGCACAGATAAAGTTCCTTAAGCCAAATATGTAATAGACAAGAGCTACTCCTTGCTCAACGAAATGGACTCAAAACCCCATATTAAACGCCTAATAATGTACCTGACTAGTAAGTATCCTAAAACCTATGGATTGCTATGTCTCTGAAAGTGAATCAATCGTGAGTACAGGGGCAAAAACGCAGCAGTGATAGGATTGGAGAGTTTTGGTGAGCAAATGAAGACCCTTTGAAGTCATATTGCATGGTACCCATTCCACGGGTCTCAACTCTCCAGGTTTAAGGGATTCTTCCTTCAGCTAAAACATGCATGTGGAACCCAGAGTATGATCAACCGTGTGATCGGGAGACGTGTTGAAATATGTCTCAGTTCTCGTCCCCTGGTACTCGGGTGCAACATTCCAGATGCTTTACTAACACTTTCCTAACTTGGAGAGTCAGTGCCTTTAACCTCCTGTTTGGCCCAGTTTGCAAATTCCGCGGAAGATGAACAGGAATAGGGAGAACCAATGAGAGACTAGCTGGAGGTGTCTGGACGGGAAAATTTAACTCTCATTTCCCACCAGGAAGAGGAATTAACCAAAGGCTCAGCGTGCCATGCCGGAAACAGATGAGGGCCTGAAGCAATCCTGCGGTGTTGCGGCCAGCTCACAAGAAAGCGAGTTGAAGAAAGGAGCTCAGGGGCACTGTAATTCACAAACCTGCAGAGTTATAAATGACAGCTATCATCCAAAAATATACTGAAGTAAGGCTGCCAAGAGGACTTGAAAGCCGGGCAGAATTGCAGGAAACCGATTTCAGGAGGTAGACTGGAATTGCATTTAAAGCATAGGAAAAGAGGCAGAAGGTCGACAATGATGCACTTGGCCAAAAAGGGCGTATGTGTTTTTTCCTGAATATATTCAGGAAAAAACGCATACGCCCTTTTTGGCCAACCAAGCAAGCTTGCAAAGGAAATCTGCACTACAATGAAGTCTCACTTCCCCCCCGTCAAAAGGGCCATCTGAAAAAAGTGTAAAATCCAGAAAGGCAGGACAGGCCATGGAGAACTGGGAGCCTTGTTATGCTGATGGGCGGGATGTAAATTGCCAACAGCCACTCGGGAGAAGTGTATGGTGTTTCCTGAAACATCTAAAAAAAAAGCAACAGAGCCTAGGGCACTTCCACTTATGGTCCTATAGCTTAGGGAAATTAAAATCAAAAAGACACAGCCAACCCAAAGTTTGGGACGGCTCTGTTTACAAGAACCTCATTTACGGTACAAGTTCAATATCGCAGAAAGCGAAAAATTCATAAAGAAGTTTTGGTACTTACGTACAATGCAATATCACTCAGCAATGAAATCTATGTCATAGGCCCGTAGCAGCCTAATGAGTGGATTCAGGTATGATGATTCTAACTGAAATAAGTCACACAGAAAAAGAAACATCATAAGATATCACTAATACATGGAATGTAAACTTGACTACACAGGAAGTGAATTACAAAACAGAACAGGGTCTCAAATTTAGAAAACCAACTTATGCTTGCTTAAGGGGAAAGGTGAGTTGGGGTGCTGAATAAAACCAGAGATTGAAATGAGCACAGATAAAGTTCCTTAAGCCAAATATGGAATAGACAAGAGCTACTCCTTGCTCAACGAAATGGACTCAACACCCCATATTAAACACCTAAGAATGTACCTGACTAGTAAGTATCTTAAAACCTATGGATTGCTATGTCTCTGAAAGAGAATCAAGCGTGTGTACAGGGGTATAAACGCAGCAGTGATAGGATTGGAGAGGTTCGGTGAGCAAGTGAAGACCCTTTGAAGTCATATTGCATGGTACCCATTCCACGGGTCTCAACTCTCCAGGTTTAAGGGATTCTTCCTTCAACTGAAACATGCATGTGGAACCCAGAGTATGATCAACCGTGTGATCGGGAGACGTGTTCCAATATGTCTCAGTTCTCAAGCCCTGGTACTCGGGTGCAACATTCCAGACACTTTACTAACACTCTCCCGACTTGGAGAGTCAGTGCCTTTAACCTCCTGTTTGGCCCAGTTTGCAATTTCTGCGGAAGATGAACAGGAATAGGGAGAACCAATGAGAGACTAGCTGGAGGTGTCTGGACAGGTAAATTTAACTCTCATTTCCCACCAGGAAGAGGAATTAACCAAAGGCTCAGCCTGCCGTGCCAGAACAAGTTTAGGGCCTGAAGCAATCCTGCGGTGTTGCGGCCAGCTCACAAGAAAGCGAGTTGAAGAAAGGAGCTCAGGGGCACTGTAATTCAGAAACCTGCAGAGTTATAAATGACAGCTATCGTCCAAAAATATACTGAAGTAAGGCTGCCGAGAGGACTTGAAAGCGGGGCAGAATTGCAGGAAACCGATTTCAGGAGGGAGACTGGAATTGCATTTAAAGCATAGGAAGAGAGGCAGAACGTCGACAATGATGCACTTGGCCAAAAAAGGCGTATGCGTTTCTTCCTGAATATATTCAGGACAAAACGCATACGCCCTTTTTGGCCAACCAAGCAAGCTTGCAAAGGAAATCTGCACTAAAATGAAGTCTCACTTCCCCCCAGTCAAAAGGGACATCTGAAAAAAGTGTAAAATCCAGAAAGGCAGGACAGGCCATGGAGAACTGGGAGCCTTGTTATGCTGATGGGCGGGATGTACATTGCCAAGAGCCACTCGGGAGAAGTGTATGATGTTTCCTGAAACATCTAAAAAACAAAGCAACAGAGCCTAGTGCACTTCCACTTATGGTCCTATAGCTTAGGGAAATAAAAATCAAAAAGACACAGCCACCCCAAAGTTTGGGACGGCTCTGTTTACAAGAAACTCTTTTACGGGACAAGTTCAATATCACAAAAAGTGAAAAATGGATAAAGAAGTTGTGGTACTTACGTATAATGCAATATCACTCAGCAATGAAATCTATGTCATAAGGCCCGTAGCAGCATAATGAGTGGATTCAGGTATGATGATTCTAACTGAAATAAGTCACACAGAAAAATAAACATCATAAGATATCACAAATACACGGAATGTAAACATGGCTACACAGGAACTGGATTACAAAACAGAACAGGGTGTCAAATTTAGAAAACCAACTTATGCTTGCTGAAGGGGAAAGGTGAGTTGGGGTGCTGCATAAAACCAGAGATTGAAATGAGCACAGATAAAGTTCCTTAAGCCAAATATGTAATAGACAAGAGCTACTCCTTGCTCAACGAAATGGACTCAACACCCCATATTAAACGCCTAAGAATGTACCTGACTAGTAAGTATCTTAAAACCTATGGATTGCTATGTCTCCGAAAGAGAATCAAGCGTGTGTACAGGGGCATAAACGCAGCAGTGATAGGATTGGAGAGGTTCGGTGAGCAAATGAAGACCCTTTGAAGTCATATTGCATGGTACCCATTCCACGGGTCTCAACTCTCCAGGTTTAAGGGATTCTTCCTTCAGCTGAAACATGCATGTGGAACCCAGAGTATGATCAACCGTGTGATCAGGAGACATGTTCAAATATGTCTCAGTTTTCGTCCCCTGGTACTCGGGTACAACATTCCAGACGCTTTACTAACACTCTCCCAACTTGGAGAGTCAGTGCCTTTAACCTCCTGTTTGGCCCAGTTTGCAATTTCTGCGGAAGATGAACAGGAATAGAGAGGACCAATGAGAGACTAGCTGGAGGTGCCTGGACAGGCAAATTTAACTCTCATTTCCCACCAGGAAGAGGAATTAACCAAAGGCTCAGCGTGCCGTGCTGGAACCAGATTAGGGCCTGAAGCAATCCTGCGGTGTTGCGGCCAGCTCACAAGAAAGCGATTTGAAGAAAGGAGCTCATGGGCACTGTAATTCACAAACCTGCAGAGTTATAAATGACAGCTATCGTCCAAAAATATACTGAAGTAAGGCTGCCAAGAGGACTTGAAAGCGGGGCAGAATTGCAGGAAACCGATTTCAGGAGGTAGACTGGAATTGCATTTAAAGCATAGGAAAAGAGGCAGAACGTCGACAATGATGCACTTGGCCAAAAAGTGTGTATGCGTTTTTTCCTGAATATATTCAGGAAAAAATGCATACACACTTTTTGACCAACCAAGCAAGCTTGCAAAGGAAATCTGCACTACAATGAAGTCTCACTTCCCCCCAGTCAAAAGGGCCACCTGAAAAAAGTGTAAAATCCAGAAAGGCAGGATAGGCCATGGAGAACTGGGAGCCTTGTTATGCTGATTGGCGGGATGTACATTGCCAAGAGCCACTCGAGAGAAGTGTATGGTGATTCCTGAAACATCTAAAAAACAAAGCAACAGAGCCTAGGGCACTTCCACTTATGGTCCTATAGCTTAGGGAAATAAAAATCAAAAAGACACAGCCACTCCAAAATTTGGGACGGCTCTGTTTACAAGAACCTCGTTTACGGTGCAAGTTCAATATCGCAGAAAGTGAAAAATGGATAAAGAAGTTGTGGTACTTACATACAATGCAATATCACTCAGAAATGAAATCTATGTCATCAGGCCCGTAGCAGCATAATGAGTGGATTCAGGTATGATGATTCTAACTGAAATAAGTCACACAGAAAAAGAAACATCATAAGATATCACTAATACACGGAATATAAACTTGGCTACACAGGAACTGGATTACAAAACAGAACAGGGTCTCAAATTTAGAACACCAACTTATGCTTGCTTAAGGGGAAAGGTGAGTTGGGGTGCTGCATAAAACCAGAGATTGAAATGAGCACAGATAAAGTTCCTTAAGCCAAATATGTAATAGACAAGTGCTACTCCTTGTTCAATGAAATGGACTCAACACCCCATATTAAACGCCTAAGAATGTACCTGACTAGTAAGTATCTTAAAACCTATGGATTGCGATGTCTCCGAAAGAGAATCAAGCATGTGTACAGGGGCATAAACGCAGCAGTGATAGGATTGGAGAGGTTTGGTGAGCAAACGAAGACTCTTTGAAATCATATTGCATGGTACCCACTCCACGGGTCTCAACTCTCCAGGTTTAAGGGATTCTTCCTTCAGCTAAAACATGCATGTGGAACCCAGAGTATGATCAACCGTGTGATCGGGAGACGTGTTCCAATATGTCTCAGTTCTCGTCCCGTGGTACTCGGGTGCAACATTCCAGATGCTTTACTAACACTCTCCCGACTTGGAGAGTCAGTGCCTTTAACATCCTGTTTGGCCCAGTTTGCAATTTCTGCGGAAGATGAACAGGAATAGGGAGAACCAATGAGAGACTAGCTGGAGGTGTCTGGACGGGTAAATTTAACTGTCATTTCCCACCAGGAAGAGGAATTAACCAAAGGCTCTGCCTGCCGTGCCAGAACAAGTTTAGGGCCTGAAGCAATCCTGCGGTGTTGCGGCCAGCTCACAAGAAAGCGAGTTGAAGAAAGGAGCTCAGGGGCACTGTAATTCAGAAACCTGCAGAGTTATAAATGACAGCTATCGTCCAAAAATATACTGAAGTAAGGCTGCCAAGAGGACTTGAAAGCGGGGCAGAATTGCAGGAAACCGATTTCAGGAGGTAGACTGGAATTGCATTTAAAGCATAGGAAGAGAGGCAGAACGTCGACAATGATGCACTTGGCCAAAAAAGGCGTATGCGTTTCTTCCTGAATATATTCAGGACAAAACGCATACGCCCTTTTTGGCCAACCAAGCAAGCTTGCAAAGGAAATCTGCACTAAAATGAAGTCTCACTTCCCCCCAGTCAAAAGGGACATCTGAAAAAAGTGTAAAATCCAGAAAGGCAGGACAGGCCATGGAGAACTGGGAGCCTTGTTATGCTGATGGGCGGGATGTACATTGCCAAGAGCCACTCGGGAGAAGTGTATGATGTTTCCTGAAACATCTAAAAAACAAAGCAACAGAGCCTAGGGCACTTCCACTTATGGTCCTATAGCTTAGGGAAATAAAAATCAAAAAGACACAGCCACTCCAAAGTTTGGGACGGCTCTGTTTACAAGAAACTCTTTTACGGGACAAGTTCAATATCACAAAAAGTGAAAAATGGATAAAGAAGTTGTGGTACTTACGTATAATGCAATATCACTCAGCAATGAAATCTATGTCATAAGGCCCGTAGCAGCATAATGAGTGGATTCAGGTATGATGATTCTAACTGAAATAAGTCACACAGAAAAATAAACATCATAAGATATCACAAATACACGGAATGTAAACATGGCTACACAGGAACTGGATTACAAAACAGAACAGGGTGTCAAATTTAGAAAACCAACTTATGCTTGCTGAAGGGGAAAGGTGAGTTGGGGTGCTGCATAAAACCAGAGATTGAAATGAGCACAGATAAAGTTCCTTAAGCCAAATATGTAATAGACAAGAGCTACTCCTTGCTCAACGAAATGGACTCAACACCCCATATTAAACGCCTAAGAATGTACCTGACTAGTAAGTATCTTAAAACCTATGGATTGCTATGTCTCCGAAAGAGAATCAAGCGTGTGTACAGGGGCATAAACGCAGCAGTGATAGGATTGGCGAGGTTCGGTGAGCAAATGAAGACCCTTTGAAGTCATATTGCATGGTACCCATTCCACGGGTCTCAACTCTCCAGGTTTAAGGGATTCTTCCTTCAGCTGAAACATGCATGTGGAACCCAGAGTATGATCAACCGTGTGATCAGGAGACATGTTCAAATATGTCTCAGTTTTCGTCCCCTGGTACTCGGGTACAACATTCCAGACGCTTTACTAACACTCTCCCAACTTGGAGAGTCAGTGCCTTTAACCTCCTGTTTGGCCCAGTTTGCAATTTCTGCGGAAGATGAACAGGAATAGAGAGGACCAATGAGAGACTAGCTGGAGGTGCCTGGACAGGCAAATTTAACTCTCATTTCCCACCAGGAAGAGGAATTAACCAAAGGCTCAGCGTGCCGTGCTGGAACCAGATTAGGGCCTGAAGCAATCCTGCGGTGTTGCGGCCAGCTCACAAGAAAGCGATTTGAAGAAAGGAGCTCATGGGCACTGTAATTCACAAACCTGCAGAGTTATAAATGACAGCTATCGTCCAAAAATATACTGAAGTAAGGCTGCCAAGAGGACTTGAAAGCGGGGCAGAATTGCAGGAAACCGATTTCAGGAGGTAGACTGGAATTGCATTTAAAGCATAGGAAAAGAGGCAGAACGTCGACAATGATGCACTTGGCCAAAAAGTGTGTATGCGTTTTTTCCTGAATATATTCAGGGAAAAATGCATACACACTTTTTGACCAACCAAGCAAGCTTGCAAAGGAAATCTGCACTACAATGAAGTCTCACTTCCCCCCAGTCAAAAGGGCCACCTGAAAAAAGTGTAAAATCCAGAAAGGCAGGATAGGCCATGGAGAACTGGGAGCCTTGTTATGCTGATGGGCGGGATGTACATTGCCAAGAGCCACTCGAGAGAAGTGTATGGTGATTCCTGAAACATCTAAAAAACAAAGCAACAGAGCCTAGGGCACTTCCACTTATGGTCCTATAGCTTAGGGAAATAAAAATCAAAAAGACACAGCCACTCCAAAATTTGGGACGGCTCTGTTTACAAGAACCTCGTTTACGGTGCATGTTCAATATCGCAGAAAGTGAAAAATGGATAAAGAAGTTGTGGTACTTACATACAATGCAATATCACTCAGAAATGAAATCTATGTCATCAGGCCCGTAGCAGCATAATGAGTGGATTCAGGTATGATGATTCTAACTGAAATAAGTCACACAGAAAAAGAAACATCATAAGATATCACTAATACACGGAATATAAACTTGGCTACACAGGAACTGGATTACAAAACAGAACAGGGTCTCAAATTTAGAACACCAACTTATGCTTGCTTAAGGGGAAAGGTGAGTTGGGGTGCTGCATAAAACCAGAGATTGAAATGAGCACAGATAAAGTTCCTTAAGCCAAATATGTAATAGACAAGTGCTACTCCTTGTTCAATGAAATGGACTCAACACCCCATATTAAACGCCTAAGAATGTACCTGACTAGTAAGTATCTTAAAACCTATGGATTGCGATGTCTCCGAAAGAGAATCAAGCATGTGTACAGGGGCATAAACGCAGCAGTGATAGGATTGGAGAGGTTTGGTGAGCAAACGAAGACTCTTTGAAATCATATTGCATGGTACCCACTCCACGGGTCTCAACTCTCCAGGTTTAAGGGATTCTTCCTTCAGCTAAAACATGCATGTGGAACCCAGAGTATGATCAACCGTGTGATCGGGAGACGTGTTCCAATATGTCTCAGTTCTCGTCCCGTGGTACTCGGGTGCAACATTCCAGATGCTTTACTAACACTCTCCCGACTTGGAGAGTCAGTGCCTTTAACATCCTGTTTGGCCCAGTTTGCAATTTCTGCGGAAGATGAACAGGAATAGGGAGAACCAATGAGAGACTAGCTGGAGGTGTCTGGACGGGTAAATTTAACTGTCATTTCCCACCAGGAAGAGGAATTAACCAAAGGCTCTGCCTGCCGTGCCAGAACAAGTTTAGGGCCTGAAGCAATCCTGCGGTGTTGCGGCCAGCTCACAAGAAAGCGAGTTGAAGAAAGGAGCTCAGGGGCACTGTAATTCAGAAACCTGCAGAGTTATAAATGACAGCTATCGTCCAAAAATATACTGAAGTAAGGCTGCCAAGAGGACTTGAAAGCGGGGCAGAATTGCAGGAAACCGATTTCAGGAGGTAGACTGGAATTGCATTTAAAGCATAGGAAGAGAGGCAGAACGTCGACAATGATGCACTTGGCCAAAAAAGGCGTATGCGTTTCTTCCTGAATATATTCAGGACAAAACGCATACGCCCTTTTTGGCCAACCAAGCAAGCTTGCAAAGGAAATCTGCACTAAAATGAAGTCTCACTTCCCCCCAGTCAAAAGGGACATCTGAAAAAAGTGTAAAATCCAGAAAGGCAGGACAGGCCATGGAGAACTGGGAGCCTTGTTATGCTGATGGGCGGGATGTACATTGCCAAGAGCCACTCGGGAGAAGTGTATGATGTTTCCTGAAACATCTAAAAAACAAAGCAACAGAGCCTAGGGCACTTCCACTTATGGTCCTATAGCTTAGGGAAATAAAAATCAAAAAGACACAGCCACTCCAAAGTTTGGGACGGCTCTGTTTACAAGAAACTCTTTTACGGGACAAGTTCAATATCACAAAAAGTGAAAAATGGATAAAGAAGTTGTGGTACTTACGTATAATGCAATATCACTCAGCAATGAAATCTATGTCATAAGGCCCGTAGCAGCATAATGAGTGGATTCAGGTATGATGATTCTAACTGAAATAAGTCACACAGAAAAATAAACATCATAAGATATCACAAATACACGGAATGTAAACATGGCTACACAGGAACTGGATTACAAAACAGAACAGGGTGTCAAATTTAGAAAACCAACTTATGCTTGCTGAAGGGGAAAGGTGAGTTGGGGTGCTGCATAAAACCAGAGATTGAAATGAGCACAGATAAAGTTCCTTAAGCCAAATATGTAATAGACAAGAGCTACTCCTTGCTCAACGAAATGGACTCAACACCCCATATTAAACGCCTAAGAATGTACCTGACTAGTAAGTATCTTAAAACCTATGGATTGCTATGTCTCCGAAAGAGAATCAAGCGTGTGTACAGGGGCATAAACGCAGCAGTGATAGGATTGGCGAGGTTCGGTGAGCAAATGAAGACCCTTTGAAGTCATATTGCATGGTACCCATTCCACGGGTCTCAACTCTCCAGGTTTAAGGGATTCTTCCTTCAGCTGAAACATGCATGTGGAACCCAGAGTATGATCAACCGTGTGATCAGGAGACATGTTCAAATATGTCTCAGTTTTCGTCCCCTGGTACTCGGGTACAACATTCCAGACGCTTTACTAACACTCTCCCAACTTGGAGAGTCAGTGCCTTTAACCTCCTGTTTGGCCCAGTTTGCAATTTCTGCGGAAGATGAACAGGAATAGAGAGGACCAATGAGAGACTAGCTGGAGGTGCCTGGACAGGCAAATTTAACTCTCATTTCCCACCAGGAAGAGGAATTAACCAAAGGCTCAGCGTGCCGTGCTGGAACCAGATTAGGGCCTGAAGCAATCCTGCGGTGTTGCGGCCAGCTCACAAGAAAGCGATTTGAAGAAAGGAGCTCATGGGCACTGTAATTCACAAACCTGCAGAGTTATAAATGACAGCTATCGTCCAAAAATATACTGAAGTAAGGCTGCCAAGAGGACTTGAAAGCGGGGCAGAATTGCAGGAAACCGATTTCAGGAGGTAGACTGGAATTGCATTTAAAGCATAGGAAAAGAGGCAGAACGTCGACAATGATGCACTTGGCCAAAAAGTGTGTATGCGTTTTTTCCTGAATATATTCAGGGAAAAATGCATACACACTTTTTGACCAACCAAGCAAGCTTGCAAAGGAAATCTGCACTACAATGAAGTCTCACTTCCCCCCAGTCAAAAGGGCCACCTGAAAAAAGTGTAAAATCCAGAAAGGCAGGATAGGCCATGGAGAACTGGGAGCCTTGTTATGCTGATGGGCGGGATGTACATTGCCAAGAGCCACTCGAGAGAAGTGTATGGTGATTCCTGAAACATCTAAAAAACAAAGCAACAGAGCCTAGGGCACTTCCACTTATGGTCCTATAGCTTAGGGAAATAAAAATCAAAAAGACACAGCCACTCCAAAATTTGGGACGGCTCTGTTTACAAGAACCTCGTTTACGGTGCATGTTCAATATCGCAGAAAGTGAAAAATGGATAAAGAAGTTGTGGTACTTACATACAATGCAATATCACTCAGAAATGAAATCTATGTCATCAGGCCCGTAGCAGCATAATGAGTGGATTCAGGTATGATGATTCTAACTGAAATAAGTCACACAGAAAAAGAAACATCATAAGATATCACTAATACACGGAATATAAACTTGGCTACACAGGAACTGGATTACAAAACAGAACAGGGTCTCAAATTTAGAACACCAACTTATGCTTGCTTAAGGGGAAAGGTGAGTTGGGGTGCTGCATAAAACCAGAGATTGAAATGAGCACAGATAAAGTTCCTTAAGCCAAATATGTAATAGACAAGTGCTACTCCTTGTTCAATGAAATGGACTCAACACCCCATATTAAACGCCTAAGAATGTACCTGACTAGTAAGTATCTTAAAACCTATGGATTGCGATGTCTCCGAAAGAGAATCAAGCATGTGTACAGGGGCATAAACGCAGCAGTGATAGGATTGGAGAGGTTTGGTGAGCAAACGAAGACTCTTTGAAATCATATTGCATGGTACCCACTCCACGGGTCTCAACTCTCCAGGTTTAAGGGATTCTTCCTTCAGCTAAAACATGCATGTGGAACCCAGAGTATGATCAACCGTGTGATCGGGAGACGTGTTCCAATATGTCTCAGTTCTCGTCCCGTGGTACTCGGGTGCAACATTCCAGATGCTTTACTAACACTCTCCCGACTTGGAGAGTCAGTGCCTTTAACATCCTGTTTGGCCCAGTTTGCAATTTCTGCGGAAGATGAACAGGAATAGGGAGAACCAATGAGAGACTAGCTGGAGGTGTCTGGACGGGTAAATTTAACTGTCATTTCCCACCAGGAAGAGGAATTAACCAAAGGCTCTGCCTGCCGTGCCAGAACAAGTTTAGGGCCTGAAGCAATCCTGCGGTGTTGCGGCCAGCTCACAAGAAAGCGAGTTGAAGAAAGGAGCTCAGGGGCACTGTAATTCATAAACCTGCAGAGTTATAAATGACAGCTATCGTCCAAATATATACTGAAGTAAGGCTGCCAAGAGGACTTGAAAGCGGGGCAGAATTGCAGGAAACCGATTTCAGGAGGTAGACTGGAATTGCATTTAAAGCATAGGAAGAGAGGCAGAACGTCGACAATGATGCACTTGGCCTAAAAGGGCGTATGCGTTTCTTCCTGAATATATTCAGGACAAAACACATACGCCATTTTTGGCCAACCAAGCAAGCTTGCAAAGGAAATCTGCACTACAATGAAGTCTCACTTCCCCCCAGTCAAAAGGGACATCTGAAAAAAGTGTAAAATCCAGAAAGGCAGGACAGGCCATGGAGAACTGGGAGCCTTGTTATGCTGATGGGCAGGATGTACATTGCCAAGAGCCACTCGGGAGAAGTGTATGATGTTTCCTGAAACATCTAAAATACAAAGCAACAGAGCCTAGGGCACTTCCACTTATGGTCCTATAGCTTAGGGAAATAAAAATCAAAAAGACACAGCCACCCCAAAGTTTGGGACGGCTCTGTTTACAAGAAACTCTTTTACGGGACAAGTTCAATATCACAAAAAGTGAAAAATGGATAAAGAAGTTGTGGTACTTACGTATAATGCAATATCACTCAGCAATGAAATCTATGTCATAAGGCCCGTAGCAGCATAATGAGTGGATTCAGGTATGATGATTCTAACTGAAATAAGTCACACAGAAAAATAAACATCATAAGATATCACAAATACACGGAATGTAAACATGGCTACACAGGAACTGGATTACAAAACAGAACAAGGTGTCAAATTTAGAAAACCAACTTATGCTTGCTGAAGGGGAAAGGTGAGTTGGGGTGCTGCATAAAACCAGAGATTGAAATGAGCACAGATAAAGTTCCTTAAGCCAAATATGTAATAGACAAGAGCTACTCCTTGCTCAACGAAATGGACTCAACACCCCATATTAAACGCCTAAGAATGTACCTGACTAGTAAGTATCTTAAAACCTATGGATTGCTATGTCTCCGAAAGAGAATCAAGCGTGTGTACAGGGGCATAAACGCAGCAGTGATAGGATTGGAGAGCTTCGGTGAGCAAATGAAGACCCTTTGAAGTCATATTGCATGGTACCCATTCCACGGGTCTCAACTCTCCAGGTTTAAGGGATTCTTCCTTCAGCTGAAACATGCATGTGGAACCCAGAGTATGATCAACCGTGTGATCGGGAGACGTGTTCCAATATGTCTCAGTTTTCATCCCGTGGTACTCGGGTACAACATTCCAGACGCTTTACTAACACTCTCCAAACTTGGAGAGTCAGTGCCTTTAACCTCCTGTTTGGCCCAGTTTGCAATTTCTGCGGAAGATGAACAGGAATAGGGAGAACCAATGAGAGACTAGCTGGACGTGTCTGGACGGGCAAATTTAACTCTCATTTCCCACCAGGAAGAGGAATTAACCAAAGGCTCAGCGTGCCGTGCCGGAACCAGATTAGGGCCTGAAGCAATCCTGCGGTGTTGCAGCCAGCTCACAAGAAAACGAGTTGAAGAAAGGAGCTCAGGGGCAGTGTAATTCACAAACCTGCAGAGTTATAAATGACAGCTATCGTCCAAAAATATACTGAAGTAAGGCTGCCAAGAGGACTTGAAAGCGGGGCAGAATTGCAGGAAACCGATTTCAGGAGGTAGACTGGAATTGCATTTAAAGCATAGGAAAAGAGGCAGAACGTCGACAATGATGCACTTGGCCAAAAATGACGTATGCGTTTTTTCCTGAACATATTCAGGAAAAAACGCATACGCACTTTTTGGCCAACCAAGCAAGCCTGCAAAGGAAATCTGCACTACAATGAAGTCTCACTTCCCCCTGGTTAAAAGGGCCATCTGAAAAAAGTGTAAAATCCAGAAAGGCAGGACAGGCCATGGAGAACTGGGAGCCTTGTTATGCTGACGGGCGGGATGTAAATTGCCAACAGCCACTCAGGAGAAGTGTATGGTGTTTCCTGAAACATCTAAAAAACAAAGCAACAGAGCCTAGGGCACTTCCACTTATGGTCCTATAGCTTAGGGAAATTAAAATCAAAAAGACACAGCCACCCCAAAGTTTGGGATGGCTCTGCTTAAAAGAACCTCGTTTACGGTACAAGTTCAATATCGCAGAAAGCAAAAAATGGATAAAGAAGTTGTGGTACTTACGTACAATGCAATATCACTCAGCAATGAAATCTATGTCATCAGGCCCGTAGCAGCATAATGAGTGGATACAGGTATGATGATTCTAACTGAAATAAGTCACACAGAAAAGGAAACATCAGAAGATATCACTAATACACGGAATGTAAACTTGGCTACACAGAAAGTGAATTCCAACACAGAACAGGGTCTCAAATATAGAAAACCAACTTATGCTTGCTTAAGGGGAAAGGTGAGTTGGGGTGCTGCATAAAACCAGAGATTGAAATGAGCACAGATAAAGTTCCTTAAGCCAAATATGTAATAGACAAGTGCTACTCCTTGTTCAATGAAATGGACTCAACACCCCATATTAAACGCCTAAGAATGTACCTGACTAGTAAGTATCTTAAAACCTATGGATTGCTATGTCTCCGAAAGAGAATCAAGCATGTGTACAGGGGCATAAACGCAGCAGTGACAGGATTGGAGAGGTTCGGTGAGCAAACGAAAACCCTTTGAAATCATAGTGCATGGTACCCATTCCACGGGTCTCAACTCTCCAGGTTTAAGGGATTCTTCCTTCAGCTAAAACATGCATGTGGAACTCAGAGTATGATCAACCATGTGATCAGGAGACGTGTTCAAATATGTCTCAGTTTTTGACACCTGGTACTCGGGTGCAACATTCCAGACGCTTTACTAACACTCTCCCGACTTGGAGAGTCAGTGCCTTTAACCTCCTGTTTGGCCCGGTTTGCAATTTCTGCGGAAGATGAACAGGAATAGGGAGGACCAATGAGAGACTAGCTGGAGGTGTCTGGACGGGCCAAATTAACTCTCATTTCCCACAAGGAAGAGGAATTAACCAAAGGCTCAGCGTGCCGTGCTGGAACCAGATTAGGGCCTGAAGCAATCCTGCTGTGTTGCGGCCAGCTCACAAGAAAGCGAGTTGAAGAAAGGAGCTCATGGGCACTGTAATTCACAAACCTGCAGAGTTATAAATGACAGCTATCGTCCAAAAATATACTGAAGTAAGGCTGCCAAGAGGACTTGAAAGCGGGGCAGAATTGCAGGAAACCGATTTCAGGAGATAGACTGGAATTGCATTTAATGCATAGGAAAAGAGGCAGAACGTTGACAATGATGCACTTGGCCAAAAAGTGCGTATGCGTTTTTTCATGAATATATTCAAGAAAAACGCATACGCCCTTTTTAGCCAACCAACCACGCTTGCAAAGGAAATCTGCACTACAATGAAGTCTCACTTCCCCCCAGTCAAAAGGGCCATCTGAAAAAAGTGTAAAATCCAGAAAGGCAGGACAGGCCATGGAGAACTGGGAGCCTTGTTATGCTGATGGGCGGGATGTAAATTGCCAACAGCCACTGGGGAGAAGTGTATGATGTTTCCTGAAACATCTAAAAAACAAAGCAACAGAGCCTAGGGCACTTCCACTTATGGTCCTATAGCTTAGGGAAATTAAAATCAAAAAGACACAGCCACCCCAAAGTTTGGGACGGCTCTGTTTACAAGAGCCTCGTTTACGGTACAAGTTCAATATCGCAGAAAGTGAAACATGGATAAAGAAGTTGTGGCTCTTACGTACAATGCAATATGACTCAGCAATGAAATCTATGTCATCAGGCCCGTAGCAGCATAATGAGTGGATTCAGGTATGATGATTCTAACTGAAATAAGTCACACAGAAAAAGAAACATCATAAGATATCACTAATACACGGAATGTAAACTTGGCTACACAGGAACTGGATTACAAAACAGAACAGGGTCTCAAATTTAGAAAACCAACTTATGCTTGCTTAAGGGGAAAGGTGAGTTGGGGTGCTGCATAAAACCAGAGATTGAAATGAGCACAGATAAATTTCCTTAAGCCAAACATGTAATAGACAAGAGCTACTCCTTGCTCAACGAGATGGACTCAACACCCCATATTAAACGCCTAAGAATGTACCTGACTAGTAAGTATCTTAAAACGTATGGATTGCTCTGTCTCCTAAAGAGAATCAAGTGTGTGTACAGGGGCATAAACGCAGCAGTGATAGGATTGGAGAGGTACGGTGAGCAAATGAAGACCCTTTGAAGTCATATTGCATGGTACCCATTCCACGGGTCTCAACTCTCCAGGTTTAAGGGATTCTTTCCTCAGCTAAATCATGCATGTGGAAACCAGAGTATGATCAACCGTGTGATCGGGAGACGTGTTCCAATATGTCTCAGTTCTCGTCCCCTGGTACTCGGGTGCAACATTCTAGACGCTTTACTAACACTCTCCCGACTTGGAGAGTCAGTGCCTTTAACCTCCTGTTTGGTCCAGTTTGCAATTTCTGCGGAAGATGAACAGGAATAGGGTGAACAAATGAGAGACTAGCTGGAGGTGTCTGGACGGGCAAATTTAACTCTCATTTCCCACCAGGAAGAGGAATTAACCAAAGGCTCAGGGTACCGTGCCAGAACCAGATTAGGGCCTGAAGCAACTCCTGCGGTGTTGCGGCCAGCTCACAAGAAAGTGAGTTGAAGAAAGGAGCTCAGGGGCACTGTAATTCACAAACCTGCAGAGTTATAAATGACAGCTATCGTCCAAAAATATAGTGAAGAAAGGCTGCCAAGAGGACTTGAAAGCGGGGCAGAATTGCAGGAAACCGATTTCAGGAGGTAGACTGGAATTGCATTTAAAGCATAAGAAAAGAGGCAGAACGTGGACAATGATGCACTTGGCCAGAAAGGGCGTATGCGTTTTTTCCTGAATATATTCAGGAAAAAACGCATACGCCCTTTTTGGCCAACCAAGCAAGCTTGCAAAGGAAATCTGCACTACAATGAAGTCTCACTTCACCCCAGTCAAAAGGGCCATCTGAAAAAAGTGTAAAATCCAGAAAGGCAGGACAGGCCATGGAGAACTGGGAGACTTGTTATGCTGATGGGCGGGATGTAAATTGCCAACAGCCACTCGGGAGAAGTGTATGGTGTTTCCTGAAACATCTAAAAAACAAAGCAACAGTGCCTAGGGCACTTCCACTTATGGTCCTATAGCTTAGGGAAATTAAAATAAAAAAGACACAGCCACCCCAAAGTTCGGGACGTCTCTGTTAACAAGAACCTCGTTTACGGTACAAGTTCAATATCGCAGAAAGTGAAAAATGGATAAAGAAGTTGTGGTACTTACGTACAATGCAATATGACTCAGCAATGAAATCTATGTCATCAGGCCCGTAGCAGCATAATGAGTGGATTCAGGTATGATGATTCTAACTGAAATAAGTCACACAGAAAAAGAAACATCATAAGATATCACTAACATATAGAATGTAAACTTGGCTACACAGGAACTGAATTCCAAAACAGAACAGGGTCTCAAATTTAGAAAACCAACTTATGCTTGCTTAAGGGGAAAGGTGAGTTGGGGTGCTGCATAAAACCAGAGATTGAAATGAGCACAGATAAAGTTCCTTAAGCCAAATATGTAACAGACAAGAGCTACTCCTTGCTGAACAAAATGGTCTGAACACCCCATATTAAATGCCTAATTATGTACTTGACTAGTAAGTATCTTAAAACCTATGGATTGCTATGTCTCTGAAAGAGAATCAAGCATGTGTACAGGGGCATAAACGCAGCAGTGATAGGATTGGAGAGGTTCGGTGAGCAAATGAAGACCCTTTGAAGTCATATTGCATGGTACCCATTCCACGGGTCTCAACTCTCCAGGTTTAAGGGATTCTTCCTTCAGCTAAAACATGCATGTGGAACCCAGAGTATGATCAACCGTGTGATTGGGAGACGTGTGCAAATATCTCTCAGTTCTCGTCCCCTGGTACTCGGGTGCAACTTTCCAGACTCTTTAGGGAGAACCAATGAAAGACTAGCTGGAGGTGTCTGGACGGGCAAATTTAACTCTCATTTCCCACCAGGAAGAGGAATTAACCAAAGGCTCAGCGTGCCGGGCCGGAACCAGATTAGGGCCTGAAGCAATCCTGCGGTGTTGCGGCCAGCTCACAAGAAAGCGAGTTGAAGAAAGGAGCTCAGGGGCACTGTAATTCACAAACCTGCAGAGTTATAAATGACACTTAACATCCAAAAATATACTGAAGTAAGGCTGCCAAGAGGACTTGAAAGCGGGGCAGAATTGCAGGAAACCGATTTCAGGAGGTAGACTGGAATTGCATTTAAAGCATGGGAAAAGACGCAGAACGTCGACAATGATGCACTTGGCCAAGAAGGGCGTATGCGTTTTTTCCTGAATATATTCAGGAAAAAACGCATACGCCCTTCTTGGCCAACCAAGCAAGCTTGCAAAGGAAATCTGCACTACAATGAAGTCTCACTTCCCCCGGTCAAAAGGGCCATCTGAAAAAAGTGTAAAATCCAGAAAGGCAGGACAGGCCATGGAGAACTGGGAGCCTTGTTATGCTGATGGGCGGGATGTAAATTGCCAACAGCCACTTGGGAGAAGTGTATGGTGTTTCCTGAAACATCTAAAAAACAAAGCAACAGAGCCCAGGGCACTTCCACTTATGGTCCTATAGCTAAGGGAAATTAAAATCTAAAAGACACAGCGACCCCAAAGTTTGGGACAGCTCTGTTTACAAGAACCTCGTTTACAGAACAAGTTCAATATCGCAGAAAGTGAAAAATGGATGAAGAAGTTGTGGTAGTTACGTACAATGCAATATCAGTCTGCAATGAAATCTATGTCATCAGGCCCGTAGCAGCATAATGAGTGGATTCAGGTATGATGATTCTAACTGAAATAAGTCACACAGAAATAGAAACATCATAAGATATCACTAATACACGGAATGTAAACTTGGCTACACAGGAACTGGATTACAAAACAGAACAGGGTCTCAAATGTAGAAAACCAACTTATGCTTGCTTAAGGGGAAAGGTGAGTTGGGGTGCTGCATAAAACCAGAGATTGAAATGAGCACAGATAAAGTTTCTTAAGCCAAATATGGAATAGACAAGAGCTACTCCTTGCTCAACGAAATGGACTCAACACCCCATATTAAACGCCTAAGAATGTACCTGACTAGTAAGTATCTTAAAACCTATGGATTGGGCTTCCCTCGTGGCGCAGTGGTTGAGAGTCCGCATGTCGATGCAGGGGCATGTGTTCGTGCCTCGGTCCGGGAAGATCCCACATGCCGCGGAGCAGCTGGGCCCGTGAGCCATGGCCGCTGAGCCTGCGCGTCCGGAGCCTGTGCTCCGCAATGGGAGAGGCCACAGGAGTGAGAGACCCCCATACCGCAAAAAAAAAAAAAAAAAAAAAAAAAAAACCTATGGATTGCTATGTCTCTGAAAGAGAATCAAGCATGTGTACAGGGGCATAAACGCAGCAGTGATAGGATTGGAGAGGTTCGGTGAGCAAATGAAGACCCTTTGAAGTCATATTGCATGGTACCCATTCCACGGGTCTCAACTCTCCAGGTTTAAGGGATTCTTCCTTCAGCTAAAACATGCATGTGGAACCCAGAGTATGATCAACCGTGTGATCGGGAGACGTGTTCAAATATGTCTCAGTTGTCCTCCCCTGGTACTCGGGTGCAACTTTCCATACGCTTTATTAACGCTCTCCCGACTTGGAGAGTCAGTGCCTTTAACCTCCTGTTTGGCCCAGTTTGCAATTTCTGCAGAAGATGAACAGGAATAGGGAGAACCAATGAGAGACTAGCTGGAGGTGTCTGGACGGGCCAAATTAACTCTCATTTCCAACAAGGAAGAGGAATTAACCAAAGGCTCAGCATGCCGTGCCGGAACTAGATTAGGGCCTGAAGCAATCATGCGGTGTTGTGGCCAGCTCAAAAGAAAGCGAGTTGAAGAAAGGAGCTCAGGGGCACTGTAATTCACAAACCTGCAGAGTTATAAATGACAGCTATCGTCCAAAAATATACTGAAGTAAGGCTGCCAAGAGGACTTGAAAGCGGGGCAGAATTGCAGGAAACCGATTTCAGGAGGTAGACTGGAATTGCATTTAAAGCATAGGAAAAGAGGCAGAACGTCGACAATGATGCACTTGGCCGAAAAGGGCGTATGCGTTTTTTCCTGAATATATTCAGGAAAAAACGCATACGCCCTTTTCGGCCAACCAAGAAAGCTTGCAAAGGAAATCTGCACTACAATGAAGTCTCACTTCCCCCCGCTCAAAAGGGCCATCTGAAAAAAGTGTAAAATCCAGAAAGGCAGGACAGGCCATGGAGAACTGGGAGCCTTGTAATGGTGATGGGCGGGATGTAAATTGCCAACAGCCACTCGGGAGAAGTGTATGGTGTTTCCTGAAACATCTAAAAAACAAAGCAACAGAGCCTAGGGCACTTCCACTTATGGTCCTATAGCTTAGGGAAATTAAAATCTAAAAGAAACAGCCAACCCAATGTTTGGGATGGCTCTGTTTACAAGAACCTCGTTAACGGTACAAGTTCAATATCGCAGAAAATGAAAAATGGATAAAGAAGTTGTGGTACTTACGTACAATGCAATATCACTCAGCAATGAAATCTATGTCATCAGGCCCGCAGCAGCATAATGAGTGGATTCAGGTATGATGATTCTAACTGAAATAAGTCACACAGAAAAAGAAACATCATAAGATATCACTAATACACGGAATGTAAACTTGGCTACACAGGAACTGAATTACAAAACAGAACAGGGTCTCAAATTTAGAAAACCAACTTATGCTTTCTTAAGGGGAAAGGTGAGTTGGGGTGCTGCATAAAACCAGAGATTGAAATGAGCACAGATAAAGTTCCTTAAGCTAAATATGGAATAGACAAGAGCTACCTCTTGTTCAACGAGATGGACTCAACACCCCATATTAAACGCCTAAAAATGTAGCTGATTAGTAAGTATCTTAAAACCTATGGATTGCTATTTCTCCGAAAGAGAATCAAGCGTGTTTACAGGGGCATAAACGCAGCAGTGATAGGATTGGAGAGGTTCGGTGAGCAAATGAATACCCTTTGAAGTCATATTGCATGGTACCCATTCCACGGGTCTCAGCTCTCCAGGTTTAAGGGATTCTTCCTTCAGGTAAAACATGCATGTGGAACCCAGAGTATGATCAACCGTGTGATCGGGAGACGTGTTCAAATATGTCTCAGTTGTCGTCCCCTGGTACTCGGGTGCAACATTCCAGACGCTTTACTAACACTCTCCCGAGTTGGAGAGTCAGTGCCTTTAACCTCCTGTTTGGCCCAGTTTAAAATTTCAGCGGAAGATGAACAGGAATAGGGAGAACCAATGAGAGACTAGCTGGAAGTGTCTGGACGGGCAAATTTAACTCTCATTTCCCACCAGGAAGAGGAATTAACCAAAGGCTCAGCATGCCGTGCCAGAAAGAGATTAGGGCCTGAAGCTATCCTGCGGTGTTGCGGCCAGCTCACAAGAAAGCGAGTTGAATAAAGGAGCTCAGCGGCACTGTAATTCACAAACCTACAGAGTTATAAATGACAGCTATCGTCCAAAAATATAGTGAAGAAAGGCTGCCAAGAGGACTTGAATGCGGGGCAGAATTGCAGGCAACCGATTTCAGAAGGTAGACTGGAATTGCATTTAAAGCATAGGAAAAGAGGCAGAACGTGGAAAATGATGCACTTGGCCAAAAAGGGCGTATGTGTTTTTTCCTGAATATATTCAGGAAAAAACGCATACGCACTTTTTGGCCAACCAAGCAAGCTTGCAAAGGAAATCTGCACCACAATGAAGTCTCACTTCCCCCCGGTCAAAAGGGCCATCTGAAAAAAGTGTAAAATCCAGAAAGGCAGGACAGGCCATGGAGAACTGGGAGCCTTGTTATGCTGATGGGCGGGATGTAAATTGCCAACAGCCACTGGGGAGAAGTCTATGGTGTTTCCTGAAACATCTAAAAAACAAAGAAACAGAGCCTAGGGCACTTCCACTTATGGTCCTATAGCTTAGGGAAATTAAAATCAAAAACACACAGCCACCCCAAAGTTTGGGACGGCTCTGTTTACAAGAACCTCGTTTATGGTACAAGTTCAATATCGCAGAAAGCGAAAAATGGATAAAGAAATTGTGGTACTTACGTACAATGCAGTATCACTCAGCACTGACATCTATGTCATCAGGCCCGCAGCAGCATAATGAGTGGATTCAGGTATGATGATTCTAACTGAAATAAGTCACACAGAAAAAGAAACATCATAAGATATCACTAATACAGGGAATGTCAACTTGGCTACAGAGGAACTGGAGTAGAAAACAGAACAGGGTCTCAAATTTAGAAAACCAACTTATGCTTGCTTAAGGGGAAAGGTGAGTTGCGGTGCTGCAGAAAACCAGAGATTGAAATGAGCACAGATAAAGTTCCTTAAGCCAAATATGGAATAGACAAGAGCTACTCCTTGCTCAACGAAATGGACTCAACACCCCATATTAAACGCCTAAGAATGTACCTGACAAGTAAGTATCTTAAAACCTATAGATTGCTATGTCTCCGAAAGAGAATCAAGTGTGTGTACAGGGGCATAAACGCAGGAGTGATAAGATTGGAGAGGTTCGGTGAGCAAATGAAGACCCTTTGAAGTCATATTGCATGGTACCCATTCCACGGGTCTCAACTCTCCAGGTTTAAGGGATTCTTTCTTCAGCTAAAACATGCATGTTGAAGCCAGAGTATGATCAACCATGTGATCGGGAGACGTGTTCAAATATGTCTCAGTTCTCCTCCCCTGGTACTCGGGTGCAACATTCCATACGCTTTACTAATGCTCTCCCGACTTGGAGAGTCAGTGCCTTTAACCTCCTGTTTGGCCCAGTTTGCAATTTCTGCAGAAGATGAACAGGAATAGGGAGAACCAATGAGACACTAGCTGGAGGTGTCTCGACGGGTAAATTTAGCTCTCATTTCCCACCAGGAAGAGGAATTAACCAAAAGCTCAGCGTGCCGTACCGGATCCAGATTAGGGCCTGAAGCAATCCTGCGATATTGCGGCCAGCTCACAAGAAAGCGAATTGAAGAAAGGAGCTCAGGGGCACTGTAATTCACAAACCTGCAGAGTTATAAATGACAGCTATCGTCCAAAAATATACTGAAGTAAGGCTGCCAAGAGGACTTGAAAGCGGACAGAATTGCAGGAAACCGATTTCAGGAGGTAGACTGGAATTGCATTTAAAGCATAGGAAAATAGGCAGAACTTCGACAATGATGCACTTGGCCAAAAAGAGTGTATGCGTTCTTTCCTGAATTTATTCAGGAAAAAACGCATACGCCCTTTTTGGCCAACCAAGCAAGCTTGAAAAGGAAATCTGCACTACAATGAAGTCTCACTTCCCCAGGTCAAAAGGGCCATCTGAAAAAAGTGTAAAATCCAGAAAGGCAGGACAGGCCATGGAGAACTGGGAGCCTTGTTATGCTGATGGGCGGGATGTAAATTGCCAACAGCCACTTGAGAGAAGTGTATGGTGTTTCCTGAAACAGTTAAAAAACAAAGCAACAGAGCCTAGGGCACTTCCACTTATGGTCCTATAGCTTAGGGAAATTAAAATCTAAAAGACACAGCCACCCCAATGTTTGGGACGGCTCTGTGTACAAGAACCTCATTAATGGTACAACTTCAATATCGCAGAAAGCAAAAAATGGATAAACAAGTTGTGGTACTTATGTACAATACAATAACACTCAGCAATGAAATCTATGTCATCAGGCCTGTAGCAGCATAATGAGTGGATTCAGGTATGATGATTCTAACTGAAATAAGTCACACAGAAAAAGAAACATCATAAGATATCACTAATACACGGAATGTAAACTTGGCTACACAGGAACTGAATTACAAAACAGAACAGGGACTCAAATTTAGAAAACCAACTTATGCTTGCTTAACGGGAAAGGTTAGTTGGGGTGCTGCATAAAACCAGAGATTGAAATGAGCACAGATAAAGTTCCTTAAGCCAAATATGGAATAGACAAGAGCTACTCCTTGCTCAACGAAATGGACTCAACACCACATATTAAACACCTAAGAATTTACCTGACTAGTATCTTAAAACCTCTGGATTGCTATGTCTCCGAAAGAGAATCAAGCGTGTGTACAGGGGCATAAACGCAGCAGTGATAGGATTGGAGAGGTTCGGTGAGCAAATGAAGACCCTTTGAAGTCATATTGCATGGTACCCATTCCACAGGTCTCAACTCTCCAGATTTAAGGGATTGTTCCTTCAGCTAAAACATGCATGTGGAACCCAGAGTATGATCAACCGTGTGATTGGGAGACGAGTTCAAATATGTCTCAGTTTTCGTCCCCTGGTACTCGGGTGCAACATTCCAGATGCTTTACTAACACTCTCCTGACTTGGAGAGTCAGTGCCTTTAACCTCCTGTTTGGCCCAGTTTGCAATTTCTGCAGAAGATGAACAGGAATAGGGAGAACCAATGAGAGACTAGCTGGAGGTGTCTGGACGGGCCAAATTAACTCTCATTTCCAACGAGGAAGAGGAATTAACCAAAGGCTCAGTGTGCCATGCCGGAACCAGATTAGGGCCTGAAGCAATCATGCGGTGTTGCGGCCAGCTCACAAGAAAGTGAGTTGAAGAAAGGAGCTCAGGGGCACTGTAATTCACAAACCTGCAGAGTTATAAATGACAGCTATCGTCCAAAAATATAGTGAAGTAAGGCTGCCAAGAGGACTTGAAAGCAGGGCAGAATTGCAGGAAACCAATTTCAGGAGGTACACTGGAATTGCATTTAAAGCATAGGAAAAGAGGCAGAACGTCGACAATGATGCACTTGGCCAAAAAGGGCGTATGCGTTTTTTCCTGAATATATTCAGGAAAAAACGCATACGCCCTTTTTGGCCAACCAAGCAAGCTTGCAAAGGAAATCTGCACTACAATGAAGTCTCACCTCCCCCCGGTCAAAAGGGCCATCTGAAAAAAGTGTAAAATCCAGAAAGGCAGGACAGGCCATGGAGAACTGGGAGCCTTGTTATGCTGATGGGCGGGATGTAAATTGCCAACAGCCACTCGGGAGAAGTGTATGGTGTTTCCTGAAACATCTAAAAAACAAAGCAACAGAGCCTAGGGCACTTCCACTTATGGTCCTATAGCTTAGGGAAATTAAAATCAAAAACACACAGCCACCCCAAACTTTGGGACGGCTCTGTTTACAAGAACCTCGTTTACGGTACAAGTTCAATATCGCAGAAAGCGAAAAATGGATAAAGAAATTGTGGTACTTACGTACAATGCAGTATCACTCAGCACTGACATCTATGTCATCAGGCCCGTAGCAGCATAATGAGAGGATTCAGGTATGATGATTGTAACTGAAATAAGTCACACAGAAAAAGAAACATCATAAGATATCACTAATACAGGGAATATCAACTTGGCTACACAGGAACTGGAGTAGAAAACAGAACAGTGTCTCAAATTTAGAAAACCAACTTATGCTTGCTTAAGGGGAAAGGTGAGTTGGGGTGCTGCAGAAAACCAGAGATTGAAATGAGCACAGATAAAGTTCCTTAAGCCAAATATGGAATAGACCAGAGCTACTCCCTGCTCAACGAAATGGACTCAACACCCCATATTAAACGCCTAAGAATGTACCTGACAAGTAAGTATCTTAAAACCTATGGATTGCTATGTCTCCGAAAGAGAATCAAGCGTGTGTACAGGGGCATAAACGCAGGAGTGATAAGATTGGAGAGGTTCGGTGAGCAAATGAAGACCCTTTGAAGTCATATTGCATGGTACCCATTCCACGGGTCTCAGCTCTCCAGGTTTAAGGGATTCTTTCTTCAGCTAAAACATGCATGTTGAAGCCAGAGTATGATCAACCATGTGATCGGGAGACGTGTTCAAATATGTCTCAGTTCTCCTCCCCTGGTACTCGGGTGCAACATTCCATACGCTTTACTAATGCTCTCCCGACTTGGAGAGTCAGTGCCTTTAACCTCCTGTTTGGCCCAGTTTGCAATTTCTGCAGAAGATGAACAGGAATAGGGAGAACCAATGAGACACCAGCTGGAGGTGTCTGGACGGGTAAATTTAGCTCTCATTTCCCACCAGGAAGAGGAATTAACCAAAAGCTCAGCGTGCCGTACCGGATCCAGATTAGGGCCTGAAGCAATCCTGCGATATTGCGGCCAGCTCACAAGAAAGCGAATTGAAGAAAGGAGCTCAGGGGCACTGTAATTCACAAACCTGCAGAGTTATAAATGACAGCTATCGTCCAAAAATATACTGAAGTAAGGCTGCCAAGAGGACTTGAAAGCGGGACAGAATTGCAGGAAACCGATTTCAGGAGGTAGACTGGAATTGCATTTAAAGCATAGGAAAATAGGCAGAAGTTCGACAATGATGCACTTGGCCAAAAAGAGCGTATGCGTTCTTTCCTGAATTTATTCAGGAAAAAACGCATATGCTCTTTTTGGCCAACCAAGCAAGCTTGAAAAGGAAATCTGCACTACAATGAAGTCTCACTTCCCCAGGTCAAAAGGGCCATCTGAAAAAAGTGTAAAATCCAGAAAGGCAGGACAGGCCATGGAGAACTGGGAGCCTTGTTATGCTGATGGGCGGGATGTAAACTGCCAACAGCCACTTGAGAGAAGTGTATGGTGTTTCCTGAAACAGTTAAAAAACAAAGCAACAGAGCCTAGGGCACTTCCACTTATGGTCCTATAGCTTAGGGAAATTAAAATCTAAAAGACACAGCCACCCCAATGTTTGGGATGGCTCTGTTTACAAGAACCTCGTTAACGGTACAAGTTTAATATCGCTGAAAATGAAAAATGGATAAAGAAGTTGTGGTACTTACGTACAATGCAATATCACTCAGCAATGAAATCTATGTCATCAAGCCCGCAGCAGCATAATGAGTGGATTCAGGTATGATGATTCTAACTGAAATAAGTCACACAGAAAAAGAAACATCATAAGATATCACTAATACACGGAATGTAAACTTGGCTACACAGGAACTGAATTACAAAACAGAACAGGGTCTCAAATTTAGAAAACCAACTTATGCTTTCTTAAGGGGAAAGGTGAGTTGGGGTGCTGCATAAAACCAGAGATTGAAATGAGCACAGATAAAGTTCCTTAAGCTAAATATGTAATATACAAGAGCTACTCCTTGCTCAACGAAATGGACTCAACACCCCATATTAAACGCCTAAGAATATAGCTGATTAGTAAGTATCTAAAAACCTATGGATTGCTATTTCTCCGAAAGAGAATCAAGCGTGTGTACAGGGGCATAAACGCAGCAGTGATAGGATTGGAGAGGTTCGGTGAGCAAATGAATACCCTTTGAAGTCATATTGCATGGTACCCATTCCACGGGTCTCAGCTATCCAGGTTTACGGGATTCTTCCTTCAGCTAAAACATGCATGTGGACCCCAGAGTATGATCAACCGTGTGATTGGGAGACGTGTTCAAATATGTCTCAGTTTTCATCCCCTGGTACTCGGGTGCAATATTCCAGACGCTTTACTAACACTCTCCCGACTTGGAGAGTCAGTGCCTTTAACCTCCTGTTTGGCCCAGTTTGCAATTTCTGCAGAAGATGAACAGGAATAGGGAGAACCAATGAGAGACTAGCTGGAGGTGTCTGGACGGGCAAATTTAACTCTCATTTCCCACCAGGAAGAGGAATTAACCAAAGGCTCAGCGTGCCGTGCCGGAACCAGATTAGGGCCTGAAGCAATCCTGCGGTGTTGCGGCCAGCTCACAAGAAAGCGAGTTGAAGAAAGGAGCTCAGGGGCACTGTAATTCACAAACCTGCAGAGTTATAAATGACAACTATCGTCCAAAAATATACTGAAGTAAGGCTGCCAAGAGGACTTGAAAGCGGGGCAGAATTGCAGGAAACCGATTTCAGGAGGTAGACTGGAATTGCATTTAAAGCATAGGAAAGGAGGCAGAACGTCCACAATGATGCACTTGGCCAAAAAGGGCGTATGCGGTTTTTCCTGAATATATTCAGGAAAAAACACATACGCCCTTTTTGGCCAAGCAAGCAATCTTGCAAAGGAAATCTGCACTACAATGAAGTCTCACTTCCCCAGGTCAAAAGGGCCATCTGAATAAAGTGTAAAATCCAGAAAGGCAGGACAGGCCATGGAGAACTGGGAGCCTTGTTATGCTGATGGGCGGGATGTAATTTGCCAACAGCCACTCCTGAGAAGTGTATGGCGTTTCCTGAAACATCTAAAAAACAAAGCAACAGTGCCTAGGGCACTTCCACTTATGGTCCTATAGCTTAGGGAAATTAAAATCAAAAAGACACAGCCACCCCAAAATTTGGGACGGCTCTGTTTTCAAGAACCTCGTTTACGGTACAAGTTCAATATCGCAGATAGTGAAAAATGGATAAAGCTATGTTTGTACTTACGTACAATGCAATATCACTCAGCAATGAAATCTATGTCATCAGGCCCGTAGCAGCATAATGAGTGGATTCAGGTATGATGATTCTAACTGAAAAAGTCCCACAGAAAAAGAAACATCATAGGATATCACTAATACACGGAATGTAAACTTGGCTACACAGGAACTGGATTACAAAACAGAACAGGGTCTCAAATGTAGAAAACCAACTTATGCTTGCTTAAGGGGAAAGGTGAGTTGGGGTGCTGCATAAAACCAGAGATTGAAATGAGCACAGATAAAGTTCCTTAAGCCAAATATGGAATAGACAAGAGCTACTCCTTGCTCAACGAAATGGACTCAACACCCCATATTAAACGTCTAAGAATGTACCTGACAAGTAAGTATCTTAAAACCTATGGATTGCTATGTCTCCGAAAGAGAATCAAGCGTGTGTACAGGGGCATAAACGCAGGAGTGATAAGATTGGAGAGGTTCGGTGAGCAAATGAAGACCCTTTGAAGTCATATTGCATGGTACCCATTCCACGGGTCTCAACTCACCAGGTTTAAGGGATTCTTTCTTCAGCTAAAACATGCATGTGGAACCCAGAGTATGATCAACCGTGTGATTGGGAGACGAGTTTAAATATGTCTCAGTTTTCTTCCCCTCGTACTCGGGTGCAACATTCCAGATGCTTTACTAACACTCTCCTGACTTGGAGAGTCAGTGCCTTTAACCTCCTGTTTGGCCCAGTATGCAATTTCTGCAGAAGATAAACAGGAATAGGGAGAACCAATGAGAGACTAGCTGGAGGTGTCTGGACGGGCCAAATTAACTCTCATTTCCAACGAGGAAGAGGAATTAACCAAAGGCTCAGTGTGCCATGCCGGAACCAGATTAGGGCCTGAAGCAATCATGCGGTGTTGCGGCCAGCTCACAAGAAAGCGAGTTGAAGAAAGGAGCTCAGGGGCACTGTAATTCACAAACCTGCAGAGTTATAAATGACAGCTATCGTCCAAAAATATACTGAAGTAAGGCTGCCAAGAGGACTTGAAAGCTGGGCAGAATTGCAGGCAACCGATTTCAGGAGGTAGACTGGAATTGCATTTAAAGCATAGGAAAAGAGGGAGAACGTCGACAATGATGCACTTGGCCAAAAAGGGCGTATGCGTTTTTTCCTGAATATATTCAGGAAAAAACGCATACGCACTTTTTGGCCAACCAAGCAAGCTTGCAAAGGAAATCTGCACCACAATGAAGTCTCACTTCCCCCCGGTCAAAAGGGCCATCTGAAAAAAGTGTAAAATCCAGAAAGGCAGGACAGGCCATGGAGAACTGGGAGCCTTGTTATGCTGATGGGCGGGATGTAAATTGGCAACAGCCACTGGGGAGAAGTCTATGGTGTTTCCTGAAACATCTAAAAAACAAAGCAACAGAGCCTAGGGCACTTCCACTTATGGTCCTATAGCTTAGGGAAATTAAAATCAAAAAGACACAGCCACCCCAAAGTTTGGGACGGCTCTGTTTACAAGAACCTCGTTTAGGGTACAAGTTCAATATCGCAGAAAGTGAAAAATGGATAAAGAATTTGTGGTACTTACGTACAATGCAATATCACACAGCAATGAAATCTATGTCATCAGGCCCGTAGCAGCATAATGAGTGGATTCAGGTATGATGATTCTAACTGAAATAAGTCACACAGAAAAAGAAACATCATAAGATATCACTAATACACGGAATGTAAACTTGGCTACACAGGAACTGGATTACAAAACAGAAGAGGGTCTCAAATTTAGAAAACCAACATGCTTGCTTAAGGGGAAAAGTGAGTTGGGGAGCTGCATAAAACCAGAGATTGAAATGAGCACAGATAAAGTTCCTTAAGCCAAATATGGAATAGACAAGGGCTACTCCTTGCTCAACGAAATGGACTCAACACCCCATATTAAACGCCTAAGAATGCACCTGACTAGTAAGTATCTTAAAACCTATGGATTGCTATGTCTCCGAAAGAGAATCAAGCGTGTGTACAGGGGCATAAACGCAGCAGTGATAGGATTGGAGAGGTTCGGTGAGCAAATGAAGACCCTTTGAAGTCATATTGCATGGTACCCATTCCACGGGTCTCAACTCACCAGGTTTAAGGGATTCTTTCTTCAGCTAAAACATGCATGTTGAAGCCAGAGTATGATCAACCGTGTGATTGGGAGACGTGTTCAAATATGTCTCAGTTGTCCTCCCATGGTACTCGGGTGCAACATTCCAGAAGCTTTACTAACGCTCTCCCGACTTGGAGAGTCAGTGCCTTTAACCTCCTGTTTGGCCCAGTTTGCAATTTCTGCAGAAGATGAACAGGAATAGGGAGAACCAATGAGAGACTAGCTGGAGGTGTCTGGACGGGTAAATTTAGCTCTCATTTCCCACCAGGAAGAGGAATTAAGCAAAAGCTCAGCGTGCCGTACCGGATCCAGATTAGGGCCTGAAGCAATCCTGCGATATTGCGGCCAGCTCACAAGAAAGCGAATTGAAGAAAGGAGCTCAGGGGCACTGTAATTCACAAACCTGCAGAGTTATAAATGACAGCTATCGTCCAAAAATATACTGAAGTAAGGCTGCCAAGAGGACTTGAAAGCGGGGCAGAATTGCAGGAAACCGATTTCAGGAGGTAGACTGGAATTGCATTTAAAGCATAGGAAAAGAGGCAGAACTTCGACAATGATGCACTTGGCCAAAAAGGGCGTATGCGTTCTTTCCTGAATATATTCAGGAAAAAACGCATACGCCCTTTTTGGCCAACCAAGCAAGCTTGCAAAGGAAATCGGCACTACAATGAAGTCTCACTTCCCCCCCGTCAAAAGGGCCATCTGAAAAAAGTGTAAAATCCAGAAAGGCAGGACAGGCCATGGAGAACTGGGAGCCTTGTTATGCTGATGGGCGGGATGTAAATTGCCAACAGCCACTCTGGAGAAGTGTATGGAGTTTCCTGAAACAGTTGAAAAACAAAGCAACAGAGCCTAGGGCACTTCCACTTATGGTCCTATAGCTTAGGGAAATTAAAATCTAAAAGACACAGCCACCCCAATGTTTGGGACGGCTCTGTGTACAAGAACCTCATTAACGGTACAACTTCAATATCGCAGAAAGCAAAAAATGGATAAACAAGTTGTGGTACTTATGTACAATACAATAACACTCAGCAATGAAATCTATGTCATCAGGCCTGTAGCAGCATAATGAGTGGATTCAGGTATGATGATTCTAACTGAAATAAGTCACACAGAAAAAGAAACATCATAAGATATCACTAATACACGGAATGTAAACTTGGCTACACAGGAACTGAATTACAAAACAGAACAGGGACACAAATTTAGAAAACCAACTTATGCTTGCTTAAGGGGAAAGGTTAGTTGGGGTGCTGCATAAAACCAGAGATTGAAATGAGCACAGATAAAGTTCCTTAAGCCAAATATGGAATAGACAAGAGCTACTCCTTGCTCAACGAAATGGACTCAACACCCCATATTTAACGCCTAAGAATTTACCTGACTAGTATCTTAAAACCTCTGGATTGCTATGTCTCCGAAAGAGAATCAAGCGTGTGTACAGGGGTATAAACGCAGCAATGATAGGATTGGAGAGGTTCGGTGAGCAAATGAAGACCCTTTGAAGTCATATTGCATGGTACCCATTCCACAGGTCTCAACTCTCCAGATTTAAGGGATTCTTCCTTCAGCTAAAACATGCATGTGGAACCCAGAGTATGATCAACCGTGTGATTGGGAGACGAGTTCAAATATGTCTCAGTTTTCGTCCCCTCGTACTCGGGTGCAACATTCCAGATGCTTTACTAACACTCTCCTGACTTGGAGAGTCAGTGCCTTTAACCTCCTGTTTGGCCCAGTATGCAATTTCTACAGAAGATGAACAGGAATAGGGAGAACCAATGAGAGACTAGCTGGAGGTGTCTGGACGGGCCAAATTAACTCTCATTTCCAACGAGGAAGAGGAATTAACCAAAGGCTCAGTGTGCCATGCCGGAACCAGATTAGGGCCTGAAGCAATCATGCGGTGTTGCGGCCAGCTCACAAGAAAGCGAGTTGAAGAAAGGAGCTCAGGGGCACTGTAATTCACAAACCTGCAGAGTTATAAATGACAGCTATCGTCCAAAAATATAGTGAAGTAAGGCTGCCAAGAGGACTTGAAAGCTGGGCAGAATTGCAGGAAACCAATTTCAGGAGGTAGACTGGAATTGCATTTAAAGCATAGGAAAAGAGGCAGAACGTCGACAATGATGCACTTGGCCAAAAAGGGCGTATGCGTTTTTTCCTGAATATATTCAGGAAAAAACGCATACGCACTTTTTGGCCAACCAAGCAAGCTTGCAAAGGAAATCTGCAACACAATGAAGTCTCACTTCCCCCCAGTCAAAAGGGCCATCTGAAAAAAGTGTAAAATCCAGAAAGGCAGGACAGGCCATGGAGAACTGGGAGCCTTGTTATGCTGATGGGCGGGATGTAAATTGGCAACAGCCACTGGGGAGAAGTCTATGGTGTTTCCTGAAACATCTAAAAAACAAAGCAACAGAGCCTAGGGCACTTCCACTTATGGTCCTATAGCTTAGGGAAATTAAAATCAAAAAGACACAGCCACCCCAAAGTTTGGGACGGCTCTGTTTACAAGAACCTCGTTTAGGGTACAAGTTCAATATCGCAGAAAGTGAAAAATGGATAAAGAATTTGTGGTACTTACGTACAATGCAATATCACTCAGCAATGAAATCTATGTCATCAGGCCCGTAGCAGCATAATGAGTGGATTCAGGTATGATGATTCTAACTGAAATAAGTCACACAGAAAAAGAAACATCATAAGATATCACTAATACACGGAATGTAAACTTGGCTACACAGGAACTGGATTACAAAACAGAAGAGGATCTCAAATTTAGAAAACCAACATGCTTGCTAAAGGGGAAAAGTGAGTTGGGGAGCTGCATAAAACCAGAGATTGAAATGAGCACAGATAAAGTTCCTTAAGCCAAATATGGAATAGACAAGAGCTACTCCTTGCTCAACGAAATGGACTCAACACCCCATATTAAACGCCTAAGAATGCACCTGACTAGTAAGTATCTTAAAACCTATCGATTGCTATGTCTCCGAAAGAGAATCAAGCGTGTGTACAGGGGCATAAACGCAGCAGTGATAGGATGGGAGAGGTTCGGTGAGCAAATGAAGACCCTTTGAAGTCATATTGCATGGTACCCATTCCACGGGTCTCAACTCTCCAGGTTTAAGGGATTCTTCCTTCAGCTAAAACATGCATGTGGAACCCAGAGTATGATCAACCGTGTGATCGGGAGACGTGTTCATATATGTCTCAGTTTTCATCCCCTGGTACTCGGGTGCAATATTCCAGACGCTTTACTAACACTCTCCCGACTTGGAGAGTCAGTGCCTTTAACCTCCTGTTTGGCCCAGTTTGCAATTTCTGCAGAAGATGAACAGGAATAGGGAGAACCAATGAGAGACTAGCTGGAGGTGTCTGGACGGGCAAATTTAACTCTCATTTCCCACCAGGAAGAGGAATTAACCAAAGGCTCAGCGTGCCGTGCCGGAACCAGATTAGGGCCTGAAGCAATCCTGCAGTGTTGCGGCCAGCTCACAAGAAAGTGAGTTGAAGAAAGGAGCTCAGGGGCACTGTAATTCACAAACCTGCAGAGTTATAAATGACAGCTATCGTCCAAAAATATACTGAAGTAAGGCTGCCAAGAGGACTTGAAAGCGGGGCAGAATTGCAGGAAACCGATTTCAGGAGGTAGACTGGAATTGCATTTAAAGCATAGGAAAAGAGAAAGAACGTCCTCAATGATGCACTTGGCCAAAAAGGGCGTATGCGATCTTTCCTGAATATATTCAGGAAAAAACACATACGCCCTTTTTGGCGAAGCAAGCAATCTTGCAAAGGAAATCTGCACTACAATGAAGTCTCACTTCCCCGGGTCAAAAGGGCCATCTGAAAAAAGTGTAAAATCCAGAAAGGCAGGACAGGCCATGGAGAACTGGGAGCCTAGTTATGCTGATGGGCGGGATGTAAATTGCCAACAGCCACTCCGGAGAAGTGTATGGCGTTTCCTGAAACATCTAAAAAACAAAGCAACAGTGCCTAGGGCACTTTCACTTATGGTCCTATAGCTTAGGGAAATTAAAATCAAAAAGACACAGCCACCCCAAAGTTTGGGACGGCTGTGTTTTCAAGAACCTCGTTTACGGTACAAGTTCAATATCGCAGATAGTGAAAAATGGATAAAGATATGTTGGTACTTACGTACAATGCAATATCACTCAGCAATGAAATCTATGTCATCAGGCCCGTAGCAGCATAATGAGTGGATTCAGGTATGATGATTCTAACTGAAATAAGTCACATAGAAAAAGAAACATCATAGGATATCACTAATACACGGAAAGTAAACTTGGCTACACAGGAACTGGATTACAAAACAGAACAGGGTCTCAAATGTAGAAAACCAACTTATGCTTGCTTAAGGGGAAAGGTGAGTTGGGGTGCTGCATAAAACCAGAGATTGAAATGAGCACAGATAAAGTTCCTTAAGCCAAATATGGAATAGACAAGAGCTACTCCTTGCTCAACGAAATGGACTCAACACCCCATATTAAACGCCTAAGAATGTACCTGACAAGTAAGTATCTTAAAACCTATGGATTGCTATGTCTCCGAAAGAGAATCAAGCGTGTGTACAGGGGCATAAACGCAGGAGTGATAAGATTGGAGAGGTTCGGTGAGCAAATGAAGACCCTTTGAAGTCATATTGCATGGTACCCATTCCACGGGTCTCAACTCACCAGCTTTAAGGGATTATTTCTTCAGCTAAAACATGCATGTTGAAGCCAGAGTATGATCAACCATGTGATCGGGAGACGTGTTCAAATATGTCTCAGTTCTCCTCCCCTGGTACTCGGGTGCAACATTCCATATGCTTTACTAATGCTCTCCCGACTTGGAGAGTCAGTGCCTTTAACCTCCTGTTTGGCCCAGATTGCAATTTCTGCAGAAGATGAACAGGAATAGGGAGAACCAATGAGACACTAGCTGGAGGTGTCTGGACGGGTAAATTTAGCTCTCATTTCCCACCAGGAAGAGGAATTAACCAAAAGCTCAGCGTGACATACCGGATCCAGATTAGGGCCTGAAGCAATCCTGCGGTGTTGCGGCCAGCTCACAAGAAAGCGAATTGAAGAAAGGAGCTCAGGGGCACTGTAATTCACAAACCTGCAGAGTTATAAATGACAGCTATCGTCCAAAAATATACTGAAGTAAGGCTGCCAAGAGGACTTGAAAGCTGGGCAGAATTGCAGGAAACCAATTTCAGGAGGTAGACTGGAATTGCATTTAAAGCATAGGAAAAGAGGCAGAACGTCGACAATGATGCACTTGGCCAAAAAGGGCGTATGCGTTTTTTCCTGAATATATTCAGGAAAAAACGCATACGCACTTTTTGGCCAACCAAGCAAGCTTGCAAAGGAAATCTGCAACACAATGAAGTCTCACTTCCCCCCAGTCAAAAGGGCCATCTGAAAAAAGTGTAAAATCCAGAAAGGCAGGACAGGCCATGGAGAACTGGGAGCCTTGTTATGCTGATGGGCGGGATGTAAATTGGCAACAGCCACTGGGGAGAAGTCTATGGTGTTTCCTGAAACATCTAAAAAACAAAGCAACAGAGCCTAGGGCACTTCCACTTATGGTCCTATAGCTTAGGGAAATTAAAATCAAAAAGACACAGCCACCCCAAAGTTTGGGACGGCTCTGTTTACAAGAACCTCGTTTAGGGTACAAGTTCAATATCGCAGAAAGTGAAAAATGGATAAAGAATTTGTGGTACTTACGTACAATGCAATATCACTCAGCAATGAAATCTATGTCATCAGGCCCGTAGCAGCATAATGAGTGGATTCAGGTATGATGATTCTAACTGAAATAAGTCACACAGAAAAAGAAACATCATAAGATATCACTAATACACGGAATGTAAACTTGGCTACACAGGAACTGGATTACAAAACAGAAGAGGATCTCAAATTTAGAAAACCAACATGCTTGCTAAAGGGGAAAAGTGAGTTGGGGAGCTGCATAAAACCAGAGATTGAAATGAGCACAGATAAAGTTCCTTAAGCCAAATATGGAATAGACAAGAGCTACTCCTTGCTCAACGAAATGGACTCAACACCCCATATTAAACGCCTAAGAATGCACCTGACTAGTAAGTATCTTAAAACCTATCGATTGCTATGTCTCCGAAAGAGAATCAAGCGTGTGTACAGGGGCATAAACGCAGCAGTGATAGGATGGGAGAGGTTCGGTGAGCAAATGAAGACCCTTTGAAGTCATATTGCATGGTACCCATTCCACGGGTCTCAACTCTCCAGGTTTAAGGGATTCTTCCTTCAGCTAAAACATGCATGTGGAACCCAGAGTATGATCAACCGTGTGATCGGGAGACGTGTTCATATATGTCTCAGTTTTCATCCCCTGGTACTCGGGTGCAATATTCCAGACGCTTTACTAACACTCTCCCGACTTGGAGAGTCAGTGCCTTTAACCTCCTGTTTGGCCCAGATTGCAATTTCTGCAGAAGATGAACAGGAATAGGGAGAACCAATGAGACACTAGCTGGAGGTGTCTGGACGGGTAAATTTAGCTCTCATTTCCCACCAGGAAGAGGAATTAACCAAAAGCTCAGCGTGACATACCGGATCCAGATTAGGGCCTGAAGCAATCCTGCGGTGTTGCGGCCAGCTCACAAGAAAGCGAATTGAAGAAAGGAGCTCAGGGGCACTGTAATTCACAAACCTGCAGAGTTATAAATGACAGCTATCGTCCAAAAATATACTGAAGTAAGGCTGCCAAGAGGACTTGAAAGCGGGGCAGAATTGCAGGAAACCGATTTCAGGAGGTAGACTGGAATTGCATTTAAAGCATAGGAAAAGAGGCAGAACTTCGACAATGATGCACTTGGCCAAAAAGGGCGTATGCGTTCTTTCCTGAATATATTCAGGAAAAAACGCATACGCCCTTTTTGGCCAACCAAGCAAGCTTGCAAAGGAAATCTGCACTACAATGAAGTCTCACTTCCCCAGGTCAAAAGGGCCATCTGAAAAAAGTGTAAAATCCAGAAAGGCAGGACAGGCCATGGAGAACTGGGAGCCTTGTTATGCTGATGGGCGGGATGTAAATTGCCAACAGCCACTGGGGAGAAGTCTATGGTGTTTCCTGAAACATCTAAAAAACAAAGCAACAGAGCCTAGGGCACTTCCACATATGGTCCTATAGCTTAGGGAAATTAAAATCAAAAAGACACAGCCACCCCAAAATTTGGGACGGCTCTGTTTACAAAAACCTCGTTTACGGTACAAGTTCAATATCGCAGAAAGTGAAAAATGGATAAAGAATTTGTGGTACTTACGTACAATGCAATATCACTCAGCCTTGACATCTATGTCATCAGGCCTGTAGCAGCATAATGAGTGGATTCAGGTATAATGATTCTAACTGAAATAAGTCACACAGAAAAAGAAACATCATAAGATATCACTAATACACGGAATGTAAACTTGGCTACACAGGAACTGAATTACAAAACAGAACAGGGTCTCAAATTTAGAAAACCAACTTATGCTTTCTTAAGGGGAAAGGTGAGTTGGGGTGCTGCATAAAACCAGAGATTGAAATGAGCACAGATAAAGTTCCTTAAGCTAAATATGGAATAGACAAGAGCTACCTCTTGTTCAACGAGATGGACTCAACACCCCATATTAAACGCCTAAGAATGTAGCTGATTAGTAAGTATCTTAAAACCTATGGATTGCCATTTCTCCGAAAGAGAATCAAGCGTGTGTACAGGGGCATAAACGCAGGAGTGATAGGATTGGAGAGGTTCGGTGAGCAAATGAAGACCCTTTGAAGTCATATTGCATGGTACCCATTCCACGGGTCTCAACTCACCAGGTTTAAGGGATTCTTTCTTCAGCTAAAACATGCATGTTGAAGCCAGAGTATGATCAAGCATGTGATCGGGAGACGTGTTCAAATATGTCTCAGTTCTCCTCCCCTGGTACTCGGGTGCAACATTCCATACGCTTTACTAATGCTCTCCCGACTTGGAGAGTCAGTTCCTTTAACCTCCTGTTTGGCCCAGTTTGCAATTTCTGCAGAAGATGAACAGGAATAGGGAGAACCAATGAGACACTAGCTGGAGGTGTCTGGACGGGTAAATTTAGCTCTCATTTCCCACCAGGAAGAGGAATTAACCAAAAGCTCAGTGTGCCGTACCGGATCCAGATTAGGGCCTGAAGCAATCCTGCGATATTGCGGCCAGCTCACAAGAAAGCGAATTGAAGAAAGGAGCTCAGGGGCACTGTAATTCACAAAACTGCAGAGTTATAAATGACAGCTATCGTCCAAAAATATACTGAAGTAAGGCTGCCAAGAGGACTTGAAAGCGGGGCAGAATTGCAGGAAACCGATTTCAGGAGGTAGACTGGAATTGCATTTAAAGCATAGGAAAAGAGGCAGAACTTCGACAATGATGCACTTGGCCAAAAAGGGCGTATGCGTTCTTTCCTGAATATATTCAGGAAAGAACGCATACGCCCTTTTTGGCCAACCAAGCAAGCTTGCAAAGGAAATCTGCACTACAATGAAGTCTCACTTCCCCAGGTCAAAAGGGCCATCTGAAAAAAGTGTAAAATCCAGAAAGGCAGGACAGGCCATGGAGAACTGGGAGCCTTGTTATGCTGATGGGCGGGATGTAAATTGCCAACAGCCACTCTGGAGAAGTGTATGGTGTTTCCTGAAACAGTTAAAAAACAAAGCAACAGAGCCTAGGGCACTTCCACTTATGGTCCTATAGCTTAGGGAAATTAAAATCTAAAAGACACAGCCACCCCAATGTTTGGGATGGCTCTGTTTACAAGAACCTCGTTAACGGTACAAGTTCAATATCGCAGAAAATGAAAAATGGATAAAGAAGTTGTCGTACTTACGTACAATGCAATATCACTCAGCAATGAAATCTATGTCATCAAGCCCGCAGCAGCATAATGAGTGGATTCAGGTATGATGATTCTAACTGAAATAAGTCACACAGAAAAAGAAACATCATAAGATATCACTAATACACGGAATGTAAACTTGGCTACACAGGAACTGAATTACAAAACAGAACAGGGACACAAATTTAGAAAACCAACTTATGCTTGCTTAAGGGGAAAGCTTAGTTGGGGTGCTGCATAAAACCAGAGATTGAAATGAGCACAGATAAAGTTCCTTAAGCCAAATATGGAATAGACAAGAGCTACTCCTTGCTCAACGAAATGGACTCAACACCCCATATTAAACGCCTAAGAATTTACCTGACTAGTATCTTAAAACCTCTGGATTGCTATGTCTCCGAAAGAGAATCAAGCGTGTGTACAGGGGCATAAACGCAGCAGTGATAGGATTGGAGAGGTTCGGTGAGCAAATGAAGACCCTTTGAAGTCATATTGCATGGTACCCATTCCACAGGTCTCAACTCTCCAGGATTAAGGGATTCTTCCTTCAGCTAAAACATGCATGTGGAACCCAGAGTATGATCAACCATGTGATTGGGAGACGAGTTCAAATATGTCTCAGTTTTCGTCCCCTGGTACTCGGGTGCAACATTCCAGATGCTTTACTAACACTCTCCTGACTTGGAGAGTCAGTGCCTTTAACCTCCTGTTTGGCCCAGTATGCAATTTCTGCAGAAGATGAACAGGAATAGGGAGAACCAATGAGAGACTAGCTGGAGGTGTCTGGACGGGCCAAATTAACTGTCATTTCCAACGAGGAAGAGGAATTAACCAAAGGCTCAGTGTGCCATGCCGGAACCAGATTAGGGCCTGAAGCAATCATGCGGTGTTGCGGCCAGCTCACAAGAAAGCGAGTTGAAGAAAGGAGCTCAGGGGCACTGTAATTCACAAACCTGCAGAGTTATAAATGACAGCTATCGTCCAAAAATATAGGGAAGTAAGGCTGCCAAGAGGACTTGAAAGCTGGGCAGAATTGCAGGAAACCAATTTCAGGAGGTAGACTGGAATTGCATTTAAAGCATAGGAAAAGAGGCAGAACGTCGACAATGATGCACTTGGCCAAAAAGGGCGTATGCGTTTTTTCCTGAATATATTCAGGAAAAAACGCATACGCCCTTTTTGGCCAACCAAGCAAGCTTGCAAAGGAAATCTGCACCACAATGAAGTCCCACTTCCCCAGGTCAAAAGGGCCATCTGAAAAAAGTGTAAAATCCAGAAAGGCAGGACAGGCCATGGAGAACTGGGAGCCTTGTTATGCTGATGGGCGGGATGTAAATTGCCAACAGCCACTGGGGAGAAGTCTATGGTGTTTCCTGAAACATCTAAAAAACAAAGCAACAGAGCCTAGGGCACTTCCACTTATGGTCCTATAGCTTAGGGAAATTAAAATCAAAAAGACACAGCCACCCCAAAGTTTGACACGGCTCTGTTTACAAGAACCTCGTTTAGGGTACAAGTTCAATATCGCAGAAAGTGAAAAATGGATAAAGAATTTGTGGTACTTACGTACAATGCAATATCACTCAGCAATGAAATCTATGTCATCAGGCCCGTAGCAGCATAATGAGTGGATTCACGTATGATGATTCTAACTGAAATAAGTCACACAGAAAAAGAAACATCATAAGATATCACTAATACACGGAATGTAAACTTGGCTACACAGGAACTGGATTACAAAACAGAACAGGGTCTCAAATTTAGAAAACCAACATGCTTGCTTAAGGGGAAAGGTGAGTTGGGGAGCTGCAGAAAACCAGAGATTGAAATGAGCACAGATAAAGTTCCTTAAGCCAAATATGGAATAGACAAGAGCTACTCCTTGCTCAACGAAATGGACTCAACACCCCATATTAAACACCTAAGAATGCACCTGACTAGTAAGTATCTTAAAACCTATGGATTGCTATGTCTCCGAAAGAGAATCAAGCGTGTGTACAGGGGCATAAACGCAGCAGTGATAGGATTGGAGAGGTTCGGTGAGCAAATGAAGACCCTTTGAAGTCATATTGCATGGTACCCATTCCACGGGTCTCAACTCTCCAGGATTAAGGGATTCTTCCTTCAGCTAAAACATGCATGTGGAACCCAGAGTATGATCAACCGTGTGATCGGGAGACGTGTTCATATATGTCTCAGTTTTCATCCCCTGGTACTCGGGTGCAATATTCCAGACTCTTTACTAACACTCTCCCGACTTGGAGAGTCAGTGCCTTTAACCTCCTGTTTGGCCCAGTTTGCAATTTCTGCAGAAGATGAACAGGAATAGGGAGAACCAATGAGAGACTAGCTGGAGGTGTCTGGACGGGCAAATTTAACTCTCATTTCCCACCAGGTAGAGGAATTAACCAAAGGCTCAGCGTGCCGTGCCGGAACCAGATTAGGGCCTGAAGCAATCCTGCGATATTGCGGCCAGCTCACAAGAAAGCGAATTGAAGAAAGGAGCTCAGGGGCACTTTAATTCACAAACCTACAGAGTTATAAATGACAGCTATCGTCCAAAAATATACTGAAGTAAGGCTGCCAAGAGGACTTGAAAGCGGGGCAGAATTGCAGGAAACCGATTTCAGGAGGTAAACTGGAATTGCATTTAAAGCATAAGAAAAGAGGCAGAACTTTGACAATGATGCACTTGGCCAAAAAGGACGTATGCGTTCTTTCCTGAATATATTCAGGAAAAAACGCATACGCACTTTTTGGCCAACCAAGCAAGCTTGCAAAGGAAATCTGCACTACAATGAAGTCTCACTTCCCCAGGTCAAAAGGGCCATCTGAAAAAAGTGTAAAATCCAGAAAGGCAGGACAGGCCATGGAGAACTGGGAGCCTTGTTATGCTGATGGGCGGGATGTAAATTGCCAACAGCCACTCTGGAGAAGTGTATGGTGTTTCCTGAAACAGTTAAAAAACAAAGCAACAGAGCCTAGGGCACTTCCACTTATGGTCCTATAGCTTAGGGAAATTAAAATCTAAAAGACACAGCCACCCCAATGTTTGGGATGGCTCTGTTTACAAGAACCTCGTTAACGGTACAAGTTCAATATCGCAGAAAATGAAAAATGGATAAAGAAGTTGTCGTACTTACGTACAATGCAATATCACTCAGCAATGAAATCTATGTCATCAAGCCCGCAGCAGCATAATGAGTGGATTCAGGTATGATGATTCTAACTGAAATAAGTCACACAGAAAAAGAAACATCATAAGATATCACTAATACACGGAATGTAAACTTGGCTACACAGGAACTGAATTACAAAACAGAACAGGGACACAAATTTAGAAAACCAACTTATGCTTGCTTAAGGGGAAAGCTTAGTTGGGGTGCTGCATAAAACCAGAGATTGAAATGAGCACAGATAAAGTTCCTTAAGCCAAATATGGAATAGACAAGAGCTACTCCTTGCTCAACGAAATGGACTCAACACCCCATATTAAACGCCTAAGAATTTACCTGACTAGTATCTTAAAACCTCTGGATTGCTATGTCTCCGAAAGAGAATCAAGCGTGTGTACAGGGGCATAAACGCAGCAGTGATAGGATTGGAGAGGTTCGGTGAGCAAATGAAGACCCTTTGAAGTCATATTGCATGGTACCCATTCCACAGGTCTCAACTCTCCAGATTTAAGGGATTCTTCCTTCAGCTAAAACATGCATGTGGAACCCAGAGTATGATCAACCATGTGATTGGGAGACGAGTTCAAATATGTCTCAGTTTTCGTCCCCTGGTACTCGGGTGCAACATTCCAGATGCTTTACTAACACTCTCCTGACTTGGAGAGTCAGTGCCTTTAACCTCCTGTTTGGCCCAGTATGCAATTTCTGCAGAAGATGAACAGGAATAGGGAGAACCAATGAGAGACTAGCTGGAGGTGTCTGGACGGGCCAAATTAACTGTCATTTCCAACGAGGAAGAGGAATTAACCAAAGGCTCAGTGTGCCATGCCGGAACCAGATTAGGGCCTGAAGCAATCATGCGGTGTTGCGGCCAGCTCACAAGAAAGCGAGTTGAAGAAAGGAGCTCAGGGGCACTGTAATTCACAAACCTGCAGAGTTATAAATGACAGCTATCGTCCAAAAATATAGGGAAGTAAGGCTGCCAAGAGGACTTGAAAGCTGGGCAGAATTGCAGGAAACCAATTTCAGGAGGTAGACTGGAATTGCATTTAAAGCATAGGAAAAGAGGCAGAACGTCGACAATGATGCACTTGGCCAAAAAGGGCGTATGCGTTTTTTCCTGAATATATTCAGGAAAAAACGCATACGCCCTTTTTGGCCAACTAAGCAAGCTTGCAAAGGAAATCTGCACCACAATGAAGTCCCACTTCCCCAGGTCAAAAGGGCCATCTGAAAAAAGTGTAAAATCCAGAAAGGCAGGACAGGCCATGGAGAACTGGGAGCCTTGTTATGCTGATGGGCGGGATGTAAATTGCCAACAGCCACTGGGGAGAAGTCTATGGTGTTTCCTGAAACATCTAAAAAACAAAGCAACAGAGCCTAGGGCACTTCCACTTATGGTCCTATAGCTTAGGGAAATTAAAATCAAAAAGACACAGCCACCCCAAAGTTTGACACGGCTCTGTTTACAAGAACCTCGTTTAGGGTACAAGTTCAATATCGCAGAAAGTGAAAAATGGATAAAGAATTTGTGGTACTTACGTACAATGCAATATCACTCAGCAATGAAATCTATGTCATCAGGCCCGTAGCAGCATAATGAGTGGATTCACGTATGATGATTCTAACTGAAATAAGTCACACAGAAAAAGAAACATCATAAGATATCACTAATACACGGAATGTAAACTTGGCTACACAGGAACTGGATTACAAAACAGAACAGGGTCTCAAATTTAGAAAACCAACATGCTTGCTTAAGGGGAAAGGTGAGTTGGGGAGCTGCAGAAAACCAGAGATTGAAATGAGCACAGATAAAGTTCCTTAAGCCAAATATGGAATAGACAAGAGCTACTCCTTGCTCAACGAAATGGACTCAACACCCCATATTAAACGCCTAAGAATGCACCTGACTAGAAAGTATCTTAAAACCTATGGATTGCTATGTCTCCGAAAGAGAATCAAGCGTGTGTACAGGGGCATAAACGCAGCAGTGATAGGATTGGAGAGGTTCGGTGAGCAAATGAAGACCCTTTGAAGTCATATTGCATGGTACCCATTCCACGGGTCTCAACTCTCCAGGATTAAGGGATTCTTCCTTCAGCTAAAACATGCATGTGGAACCCAGAGTATGATCAACCGTGTGATCGGGAGACGTGTTCATATATGTCTCAGTTTTCATCCCCTGGTACTCGGGTGCAATATTCCAGACTCTTTACTAACACTCTCCCGACTTGGAGAGTCAGTGCCTTTAACCTCCTGTTTGGCCCAGTTTGCAAATTCTGCAGAAGATGAACAGGAATAAGGAGAACCAATGAGAGACTAGCTGGAGGTGTCTGGACGGGCAAATTTAACTCTCATTTCCCACCAGGAAGAGGAATTAACCAAAGGCTCAGCGTGCCGTGCCGGAACCAGATTAGGGCCTGAAGCAATCCTGCGATATTGCGGCCAGCTCACAAGAAAGCGAATTGAAGAAAGGAGCTCAGGGGCACTTTAATTCACAAACCTACAGAGTTATAAATGACAGCTATCGTCCAAAAATATACTGAAGTAAGGCTGCCAAGAGGACTTGAAAGCGGGGCAGAATTGCAGGAAACTGATTTCAGGAGGTAAACTGGAATTGCATTTAAAGCATAAGAAAAGAGGCAGAACTTTGACAATGATGCACTTGGCCAAAAAGGACGTATGCGTTCTTTCCTGAATATATTCAGGAAAAAACGCATACGAACTTTTTGGCCAACCAAGCAAGCTTGCAAAGGAAATCTGCACTACAATGAAGTCTCACTTCCCCAGGTCAAAAGGGCCATCTGAAAAAAGTGTAAAATCCAGAAAGGCAGGACAGGCCATGGAGAACTGGGAGCCTTGTTATGCTGATGGGCGGGATGTAAATTGCCAACAGCCACTCTGGAGAAGTGTATGGTGTTTCCTGAAACAGTTAAAAAACAAAGCAACAGAGCCTAGGGCACTTCCACTTATGGTCCTATAGCTTAGGGAAATTAAAATCTAAAAGACACAGCCACCCCAATGTTTGGGATGGCTCTGTTTACAAGAACCTCGTTAACGGTACAAGTTCAATATCGCAGAAAATGAAAAATGGATAAAGAAGTTGTCGTACTTACGTACAATGCAATATCACTCAGCAATGAAATCTATGTCATCAAGCCCGCAGCAGCATAATGAGTGGATACAGGTATGATGATTCTAACTGAAATAAGTCACACAGAAAAAGAAACATCATAAGATATCACTAATACACGGAATGTAAACTTGGCTACACAGGAACTGAATTACAAAACAGAACAGGGTCTCAAATTTAGAAAACCAACTTATGCTTTCTTAGGGGAAAGGTGAGTTGGGGTGCTGCATAAAACCAGAGATTGAAATGAGCACAGATAAAGTTCCTTAAGCTAAATATGGAATAGACAAGAGCTACCTCTTGTTCAAAGAGATGGACTCAACACCACATATTAAACGCCTAAGAATGTAGCTGATTAGTAAGTATCTTAAAACCTATGGATTGCTATTTCTCCGAAAGAGAATCAAGCGTGTGTACAGGGGCATAAACGCAGCAGTGATAGGATTGGAGAGGTTCGGTGAGCAAATGAATACCCTTTGAAGTCATACTGCATGGTACCCATTCCACGGGTCTCAGCTCTCCAGGTTTAAGGGATTCTTCCTTCAGGTAAACATGCATGTGGAACCCAGAGTATGATCAACCGTGTGATCGGGAGACGTGTTCAAATATGTCTCTGTTGTCGTCCCCTGGTACTCGGGTGCAACATTCCAGACGCTTTACTAACACTCTCCCGACTTGGAGACTCAGTGCCTTTAACCTCCTGTTTGGCCCAGTTTAAAATTTCAGCGGAAGATGAACAGGAATAGGGAGAACCAATGAGAGACTAGCTGGAGGTGTCTGGACGGGCAAATTTAACTCTCATTTCCCACCAGGAAGAGGAATTAACCAAAGGCTCAGCATGTCGTGCCGGAAAGAGATTAGGGCCTGAAGCTATCCTGCGGTGTTGCGGCCAGCTCACAAGAAAGCGAGTTGAATAAAGGAGCTCAGGGGCACTGTAATTCACAAACCTACAGAGTTATAAATGACAGCTATCGTCCAAAAATATAGTGAAGAAAGGCTGCCAAGAGGACTTGAATGCGGGGCAGAATTGCAGGCAACCGATTTCAGAAGGTAGACTGGAATTGCATTTAAAGCATAGGAAAAGAGGCAGAACGTGGAAAATGATGCACTTGACCAAAAAGGGCGTATGCGTTTTTTCCTGAATATATTCAGGAAAAAACGCATACACACTTTTTGGCCAACCAAGCAAGCTTGCAAAGGAAATCTGCACCACAATGAAGTCTCACTTCCCCCCGGTCAAAAGGGCCATCTGAAAAAAGTGTAAAATCCAGAAAGGCAGGACAGGCCATGGAGAACTGGGAGCCTTGTTATGCTGATGGGCGGGATGTAAATTGGCAACAGCCACTGGGGAGAAGTCTATGGTGTTTCCTGAAACATCTAAAAAACAAAGCAACAGAGCCTAGGGCACTTCCACTTATGGTCCTATAGCTTAGGGAAATTAAAATCAAAAAGACACAGCCACCCCAAAGTTTGGGACGGCTCTGTTTACAAGAACCTCGTTTAGGGTACAAGTTCAATATCACAGAAAGTGAAAAATGGATAAAGAATTTGTGGTACTTACGTACAATGCAATATCACTCAGCAATGAAATCTATGTCATCAGGCCCGTAGCAGCATAATGAGTGGATTCAGTATGATGATTCTAACTGAAATAAGTCACACAGAAAAAGAAACATCATAAGATATCACTAATACACGGAATGTAAACTTGGCTACACAGGAACTGGATTACAAAACAGAAGAGGGTCTCAAATTTAGAAAACCAACATGCTTGCTTAAGGGGAAAAGTGAGTTGGGGAGCTGCAGAAAACCAGAGATTGAAATGAGCACAGATAAAGTTCCTTAAGCCAAATATGGAATAGACAAGAGCTACTCCTTGCTCAACGAAATGGACTCAACACCCCATATTAAACGCCTAAGAATGCACCTGACTAGTAAGTATCTTAAAACCTATGGATTGCTATGTCTCCGAAAGAGAATCAAGCGTGTGTACAGGGGCATAAACGCAGCAGTGATAGGATTGGAGAGGTTCGGTGAGCAAATGAAGACCCTTTGAAGTCATATTGCATGGTACCCATTCCACGGGTCTCAACTCTCTAGGTTTAAGGGATTCTTCCTTCAGCTAAATCATGCATGTGGAACCCAGAGTATGATCAACCGTGTGATCGGGAGATGTGTTCCAATATGTCTCAGTTCTCGTCCCCTGGTACTCGGGTGCAACATTCCAGATGCTTTACTAACACTCTCCCGACTTGGAGAGTCAGTGCCTTTAACCTCCTGTTTGGCCCACTTTGCAATTTCTGCGGAAGATGAACAGGAATAGGGAGAACCAATGAGAGACTAGCTGGAGGTGTCTGGACAGGCAAATTTATCTCTCATTTCCCACCAGGAAGAGGAATTAACCAAAGGCTCAGCGTGCCGAGCCGGAACCAGATTAGGGCCTGAAGCAATCCTGCGGTGTTGCAGCCAGCTCACAAGAAAGCGAGTGGAAGAAAGGAGCTCAGGGGCACTGTAATTCACAAACCTGCAGAGTTATAAATGACAGCTATCGTCCAAAAATATACTGAAGTAAGGCTGCCAAGAGGACTTGAAAGCGGGGCAGAATTGCAGGAAACCAATTTCAGGAGGTACACTGGAATTGCATTTAAAGCATAGGAAAAGAGGCAAAACGTCGACAATGATTCACTTGGCCAAAAAGGGTGTATGCGTTTTTTCCTGAATATATTCAGGAAAAAACGCATACGCCCTTTTTGGCCAACCAAGCAAGCTTGCAAAGGAAATCTGCACTACAATGAAGTCTCACTTCCCCCCGGTCAAAAGGGCCATCTGAAAAAAGTGTAAAATCCAGAAAGGCAGGACAGGCCATGGAGAACTGGGAGCCTTGTTATGCTGACGGGCGGGATGTAAATTGCCAACAGCCACTCGGGAGAAGTGTATGGTGTTTCCTGAAACAGTTAAAAAACAAAGCAACAGAGCCTAGGGCACTTCCACTTATGGTCCTATAGCTTAGGGAAATTAAAATCTAAAAGACACAGCCACCCCAATGTTTGGGATGGCTCTGTTTACAAGAACCTCGTTAACGGTACAAGTTCAATATCGCAGAAAATGAAAAATGGATAAAGAAGTTGTGGTACTTACGTACAATGCAATATCACTCAGCAATGAAATCTATGTCATCAGGCCCGCAGCAGCATAATGAGTGGATTCAGGTATGATGATTCTAACTGAAATAAGTCACACAGAAAAAGAAACATCAGAAGATATCACTAATACACGGAATGTAAACTTGGCTACACAGGAACTGAATTACAAAACAGAACAGGGTCTCAAATTTAGAAAACCAACTTATGCTTTCTTAAGGGGAAAGGTGAGTTGGGGTGCTGCATAAAACCAGAGATTGAAATGAGCACAGATAAAGTTCCTTAAGCTAAATATGGAATAGACAAGAGCTACCTCTTGTTCAAAGAGATGGACTCAACACCCCATATTAAACGCCTAAGAATGTACCTGACTAGTAAGTATCTTAAAACCTATGGATTGCTATTTCTCTGAAAGAGAATCAAGCGTGTGTACAGGGGCATAAACGCAGCAGTGATAGGATTGGAGAGGTTCGGTGAGCAAATGAATACCCTTTGAAGTCATATTGCATGGTACCCATTCCACGGGTCTCAAATCTCCAGGTTTAAGGGATTCTTCCTTCAGGTAAAACATGCATGTGGAACCCAGAGTATGATCAACCGTGTGATCGGGAGACGTGTTCAAATATGTCTCAGTTGTCGTCCCCTGGTACTCGGGTGCAACATTCCAGACGCTTTACTAACACTCTCCCGACTTGGAGAGTCAGTGCCTTTAACCTCCTGTTTGGCCCAGTTTAAAATTTCAGCGGAAGATGAACAGGAATAGGGAGAACCAATGAGAGACTAGCTGCAGGTGTCTGGACGGGCAAATTTAACTCTCATTTCCCACCAGGAAGAGGAATTAACCAAAGGCTCAGCGTGCCGTGCCGGAACCAGATTAGGGCCTGAAGCAATCCTGCGTTGTTGCGGCCATCTCACAAGAAAGCCAGTTGAAGAAAGGAGCTCAGGGGCACTGTAATTCACAAACCTGCAGAGTTATAAATGACAGCTATCGTCCAAAAATATACTGAAGTAAGGCTGCCAAGAGGACTTGAAAGCGGGGCAGAATTGCAGGAAACCGATTTCAGGAGGTACACTGGAATTGCATTTAAAGCATAGGAAAAGAGGCAGAACGTCGACAATGATGCACTTGGCCAAAAAGGGCGTATGCATTTTTTCCTGAATATATTCAGGAAAAAACGCATACGCACTTTTTGGCCAACCAAGCAAGCTTGCAAAGTATATCTGCACTACAGTGAAGTCTCACTTCCCCCCGGTCAAAAGGGCCATCTGAAAAAAGTGTAAAATCCAGAAAGGCAGGACAGGCCATGGAGAACTGGGAGCCTTGTTATGCTGATGGGCGGGATGTAAATTGCCAACAGCCACTCGGGAGAAGTGTATGGTGTTTCCTGAAACATCTAAGAAACAAAGCAACAGAGCCTAGGGCACTTCCACTTATGGTCCTATAGCTTAGGGAAATTAAAATCAAAAAGACACAGCCACCCCAAAGTTTGGGATGGCTCTGTTTACAAGAACCTTGTTTACGGTACAAGTACAATATCGCAGAAAGTGAAAAATGGATAAAGAAGTTGTGGTACTTACGTACAATGCAATATCACTCAGCAATGAAATCTATGTCATCAGGCCCGTAGCAGCATAATGAGTGGATTCAGGTATGATGATTCTAACTGAAATAAGTCACACAGAAAAAGAAACATCATAAGATATCACTAATACACGGAATATAAACTTGGCTACACAGGAACTGGATTACAAAAGAGAACAGGGTCTCAAATTTAGAAAACCAACTTATGCTTGCTTAAGGGGAAAGGTGAGTTGGGGTGCTGCATAAAACCAGAGATTGAAATGAGCACAGATAAAGTTCCTTAAGCCAAATATGGAATAGACAAGAGCTACTCCTTGCTCAACGCAATGGACTCAACACCCCATATTAAACGCCTAAGAATGTAGCTGACTAGTAAGTATCTTAAAACCTATAGATTGCTATGTCTCCAAAAGAGAATCAAGAGTGTGTACAGGGGCATGAACGCAGCAGTGATAGGATTGGAGAGGTTCGGTGAGCAAATGAAGACCTTTTGAAGTCACATTGCATGGTACCCATTCCACGGGTCTCAACTCTCCACGTTTAAGGGATTCTTCCTTCAGCTAAAACATGCATGTGGAACCAGAGTATGATCAACCGTGTGATCGGGAGAGGTGTTCAAATTTGTCTCAGTTTTCATCCCCTGGTACTCGGGTGCAATATTCCAGACGCTTTACTAACACTCTCCCTACTTGGAGAGTCAGTGCCTTTAACCTCCTGTTTGGCCCAGTTTGCAATTTCTGCAGAAGATGAACAGGAATAGGGAGAACCAATGAGAGACTAGCTGGAGGTGTCTGGACGGGCAAATTTAACTCTCATTTCCCACCAGGAAGAGGAATTAACCAAAGGCTCAGCGTGCCGTGCCGGAACCAGATTAGGGCCTGAAGCAATCCTGCGGTGTTGCGGCCAGCTCACAAGAAAGCGAGTTGAAGAAAGGAGCTCAGGGGCACTGTAATTCACAAACCTGCAGAGTTATAAATGTCAGCTATCGTCCAAAAATATACTGAAGTAAGGCTGCCAAGAGGACTTGAAAGCGGGGCAGAATTGCAGGAAACCGATTTCAGGAGGTAGACTGGAATTGCATTTAAAGCATAGGAAAAGAGGCAGAACGTCGACAATGATGCACTTGGCCAAAAAGGGCGTATGCGGTTTTTCCTGAATATATTCAGGAAAAAACACATACGCCCTTTTTGGCCAAGCAAGCAATCTTGCAAAGGAAATCTGCACTACAATGAAGTCTCACTTCCCCGGGTCAAAAGGGCCATCTGAAAAAAGTGTAAAATCCAGAAAGGCAGGACAGGCCATGGAGAACTGGGAGCCTTGTTATGCTGATGGGCGGGATGTAAATTGCCAACAGCCACTCTGGAGAAGTGTATGGCGTTTCCTGAAACATCTAAAAAACAAAGCAACAGTGCCTAGGGCACTTCCACTTATGGTCCTATAGCTTAGGGAAATTAAAATCAAAAAGACACAGCCACCCCAAAGTTTGGGACGGCTCTGTTTTCAAGAACCTCGTTTACGGTACAAGTTCAATATCGCAGATAGTGAAAAATGGATAAAGATATGTTGGTACTTACGTACAATGCAATATCACTCAGCAATGAAATCTATGTCATCAGGCCCATAGCAGCATAATGAGTGGATTCAGGTATGATGATTCTAACTGAAATAAGTCACACAGAAAAAGAAACATCATAAGATATCACTAATACACGGAATGTAAACTTGGCTACACAGGAACTGGATTACAAAACAGAACAGGGTCTCAAATTTAGAAAACCAACTTATGCTTGCTTAAGGGGAAAGGTGAGTTGGGGTGCTGCAGAAAATCAGAGATTGAAATGAGCACAGATAAAGTTCCTTAAGCCAAATATGGAATAGACAAGAGCTACTCCTTGCTCAACGCAATGGACTCAACACCCCATATTAAACGCCTAAGAATGTACCTGACTAGTAAGTATCTTAAAACCTATGGATCGCTATGTCTACGAAAGAGAATCAAGCATGTGTACAGGGGCATAAACGCAGCAGTGATAGCATTGGAGAGGTTCGGTGAGCAAATGAAGACCCTTTGAAGTCATATTGCATGGTACCCATTCCACGGGTCTCAACTCTCCAGGTTTAAGGGATTCTTCCTTCAGCTAAAACATGCATGTGGAACCCAGAGTATGATCAACCGTGTGATCGGGAGACGTGTTCCAATATGTCTCAGTTCTCGTCCCCTGGTACTCAGGTGCAACATTCCAGACGCTTTACTAACTCTCTCCCGAGTTGGAGAGTCAGTGCCTTTAACCTCCTGTTTGGCCCAGTTTGCAATTTCTGCGGAAGATGAACAGGAATAGGGAGAACCAATGAGAGACTAGCTGGAGGTGTCTGGACGGGCAAATTTAACTCTCATTTCCCACCAGGAAGAGGAATTAACCAAAGGCTCAGCGTGCCGTGCCGGAACCAGATTAGAGCCTGAAGCAACCCTGCGGTGTTGCGGCCAGCTCACAAGAAAGCGAGTTGAAGAAAGGAGCTCAGGGGCACTGTAATTCACAAACCTGCAGAGTTATAAATGACAGCTATCGTCCAAAAATATACTGAAGTAAGGCTGCCAAGAGGACTTGAAAGCGGGGCAGAATTGCAGGAAACCGATTTCAGGAGGTAGACTGGAATTGCATTTAAAGCATAGGAAAAAAGGCAGAACGTCCAAAATGATGCACTTGGCCAAAAAGGGCGTATGCGGTTTTTCCTGAATATATTCAGGAAAAAACGCATACGCCCTTTTTGGCCAAGCAAGCAATCTTGCAAAGGAAATCTGCACTACAATGAAGTCTCACTTCCCCGGGTCAAAAGGGCCATCTGAATAAAGTGTAAAATCCAGAAAGGCAGGACAGGCCATGGAGAACTGGGAGCCTTGTTATGCTGACGGGCGGAATGTAAATTGCCAACAGCCACTCTGGAGAAGTGTATGGCGTTTCCTGATACATCTAAAAAACAAAGCAACAGTGCCTAGGGCACTTCCACTTATGGTCCTATAGGTTAGGGAAATTAAAATCAAAAAGGCACAGCCACCCCAAAGTTTGGGACAGCTCTGTTTTCAACAACCTCGTTTACGGTACAAGTTCAATATCGCAGATAGTGAAAAATGGATAAAGATATGTTGGTACTTACGTACAATGCAATATCACTCAGCAATGAAATCTATGTCATCAGGCCCATAGCAGCATAATGAGTGGATTCAGGTATGATGACTCTAACTGAAATAAGTCACACAGAAAAAGAAACATCATAAGATATCAGTAATACACGGAATGTAAACTTGGCTACACAGGAACTGGATTACAAAACAGAACAGGGTCTCAAATGTAGAAAACCAACTTATGCTTGCTTAAGGGGAAAGGTGAGTTGGGGTGCTGCATAAAACCAGAGATTGAAATGAGCACAGATAAAGTTCCTTAAGCCAAATATGTAATAGACAAGAGCTACTCCTTGCTCAACGAAATGGACTCAACATCCCATATTAAACGCCTAAGAATGTAACTGACTAGTAAGTATCTTAAAACGTATGGATCACTATGTCTCAGTAAGAGAATCAAGCGTGTGTACAGGGGCATAAACACAGCAGTGGTAGGATTGGAGAGGTTCGGTGAGCAAATGAAGACCCTTTGAAGTCATATTGCATGGTACCCATTCCACGGGTCTCAACTCACCAGGTTTAAGGGATTCTTCCTTCAGCTAAATCATGCATGTGGAACCCAGAGTATGATCAACCGTGTGATCGGGAGACGTGTTCCAATATGTCTCAGTTCTCGTCCCCTGGTACTCGGGTACAACATTCCAGACGCTTTACTAACACTCTCCCGACTTGGAGAGTCAGTGCCTTTAACCTCCTGTTTGGCCCAGTTTGCAATTTCTGCGGAAGATGAACAGGAATAGGGAGAACCAATGAGAGACTAGCTGGAGGTGTCTGGACGGGCAAATTTAACTCTCATTTCCCACCAGGAAGAGGAATTAACCAAAGGCTCAGCGTGCCGTGCCGGAACCAGATTAGGGCCTGAAGCAATCCTGCGTTGTTGCGGCCAGCTCACAAGAAAGCCAGTTGAAGAAAGGAGCTCAGGGGCACTGTAATTCACAAACCTGCAGAGTTATAAATGACAGCTATCGTCCAAAAATATACTGAAGTAAGGCTGCCAAGAGGACTTGAAAGCGGGGCAGAATTGCAGGAAACCGATTTCAGGAGGTACACTGGAATTGCATTGAAAGCATAGGAAAAGAGGCAGAACGTGGACAATGATGCACTTGGCCAAAAAGGGCGTATGCGTTTTTTCCTGAATATATTCAGGAAAAAACGCATACGCCCTTTTTGCTCAACCAAGCAATTTTGCAAAGGAAATCTGCACTACAGTGAAGTCTCATTTCCCCCGGGTCAAAAGGGCCATCTGAAAAAAGTGTAAAATCCAGAAAGGCAGGACAGGCCATGGAGAACTGGGAGCCTTGATATAATGGGCGGGATGTAAATTGCCAACAGCCACTCGGGAGAAGTGTATGGTGTTTCTAAAACATCTAAAAAACAAAGCAAAAGAGCCTAGGGCACTTCCACTTATGGTCCTATAGCTTAGGGAAATTAAAATCAAAAAGACACAGCCACCCCAAAGTTTGGGACGGCTCTGTTTTCTAGAACCTCGTTTACGGTACAAGTTCAATATCGCAGAAAGTGAAAAATGGATAAAGAAGTTGTGGTACTTACGTACAATGCAATATCACTCAGGAATGAAATCTATGTCATCAGGCCCGTAGCAGCATAATGAGTGGATTCAGGTATGATGATTCTAACTGAAATAAGTCACACAGAAAAAGAAACATCATAAGATATCACTAATACACGGAATGTAAACTTGGCTACACAGGAACTGAATTACAAAACAGAACAGGGTCTCAAATTTAAAAAACCAACTTATGCTTTCTTAAGGGGAAAGGTGAGTTGGGGTGCTGCATAAAACCAGAGATTGAAATGAGCACAGATAAAGTTCCTTAAGCCAAATGTGGAATAGACAAGAGCTACTCCTTGCTCAACGAAATGGACTCAACACCCCATATTAAACGCCTAAGAATGTACCTGACTAGTAAGTATATTAAAACCTATGGATTGGGCTTCCCTGGTGGCGCAGTGGTTGAGAGTCCGCCTGTCGATGCAGGGGACATGTGTTCGTGCCTTGGTCCAGGAAGATCCCACATGCCGCGGAGCGGCTGGGCCCGTGAGCCATGGCCGCTGAGCCTGCGCGTCCGGAGCCTGTGCTCCGCAATGGGTGAGGCCACAGGAGTGAGAGGCCCGCGTACCGCAAAAAAAAAAAAAAAAAAAAAAACCTATGGATTGCTATGTCTCTGAAAGAGAATCAAGCATGTGTACAGGGGCATAAACGCAGCAGTGATAGGATTGGAGAGGTTCGGTGAGCAAATGAAGACCCTTTGAAGTCATATTGCATGGTACCCATTCCACGGGTCTCAACTCTCTAGGTTTAAGGGATTCTTCCTTCAGCTAAATCATGCATGTGGAACCCAGAGTATGATCAACCGTGTGATCGGGAGATGTGTTCCAATATGTCTCAGTTCTCGTCCCCTGGTACTCGGGTGCAACATTCCAGATGCTTTACTAACACTCTCCCGACTTGGAGAGTCAGTGCCTTTAACCTCCTGTTTGGCCCACTTTGCAATTTCTGCGGAAGATGAACAGGAATAGGGAGAACCAATGAGAGACTAGCTGGAGGTGTCTGGACAGGCAAATTTATCTCTCATTTCCCACCAGGAAGAGGAATTAACCAAAGGCTCAGCGTGCCGAGCCGGAACCAGATTAGGGCCTGAAGCAATCCTGCGGTGTTGCAGCCAGCTCACAAGAAAGCGAGTGGAAGAAAGGAGCTCAGGGGCACTGTAATTCACAAACCTGCAGAGTTATAAATGACAGCTATCGTCCAAAAATATACTGAAGTAAGGCTGCCAAGAGGACTTGAAAGCGGGGCAGAATTGCAGGAAACCAATTTCAGGAGGTACACTGGAATTGCATTTAAAGCATAGGAAAAGAGGCAAAACGTCGACAATGATTCACTTGGCCAAAAAGGGTGTATGCGTTTTTTCCTGAATATATTCAGGAAAAAACGCATACGCCCTTTTTGGCCAACCAAGCAAGCTTGCAAAGGAAATCTGCACTACAATGAAGTCTCACTTCCCCCCGGTCAAAAGGGCCATCTGAAAAAAGTGTAAAATCCAGAAAGGCAGGACAGGCCATGGAGAACTGGGAGCCTTCTTATGCTGACGGGCGGGATGTAAATTGCCAACAGCCACTCGGGAGAAGTGTATGGTGTTTCCTGAAACAGTTAAAAAACAAAGCAACAGAGCCTAGGGCACTTCCACTTATGGTCCTATAGCTTAGGGAAATTAAAATCTAAAAGACACAGCCACCCCAATGTTTGGGATGGCTCTGTTTACAAGAACCTCGTTAACGGTACAAGTTCAATATCGCAGAAAATGAAAAATGGATAAAGAAGTTGTGGTACTTACGTACAATGCAATATCACTCAGCAATGAAATCTATGTCATCAGGCCCGCAGCAGCATAATGAGTGGATTCAGGTATGATGATTCTAACTGAAATAAGTCACACAGAAAAAGAAACATCAGAAGATATCACTAATACACGGAATGTAAACTTGGCTACACAGGAACTGAATTACAAAACAGAACAGGGTCTCAAATTTAGAAAACCAACTTATGCTTTCTTAAGGGGAAAGGTGAGTTGGGGTGCTGCATAAAACCAGAGATTGAAATGAGCACAGATAAAGTTCCTTAAGCTAAATATGGAATAGACAAGAGCTACCTCTTGTTCAAAGAGATGGACTCAACACCCCATATTAAACGCCTAAGAATGTACCTGACTAGTAAGTATCTTAAAACCTATGGATTGCTATTTCTCTGAAAGAGAATCAAGCGTGTGTACAGGGGCATAAACGCAGCAGTGATAGGATTGGAGAGGTTCGGTGAGCAAATGAATACCCTTTGAAGTCATATTGCATGGTACCCATTCCACGGGTCTCAAATCTCCAGGTTTAAGGGATTCTTCCTTCAGGTAAAACATGCATGTGGAACCCAGAGTATGATCAACCGTGTGATCGGGAGACGTGTTCAAATATGTCTCAGTTGTCGTCCCCTGGTACTCGGGTGCAACATTCCAGACGCTTTACTAACACTCTCCCGACTTGGAGAGTCAGTGCCTTTAACCTCCTGTTTGGCCCAGTTTAAAATTTCAGCGGAAGATGAACAGGAATAGGGAGAACCAATGAGAGACTAGCTGGAGGTGTCTGGACGGGCAAATTTAACTCTCATTTCCCAATAGGAAGAGGAATTAACCAAAGGCTCAGCATGCCGTGCCGGAAAGAGATTAGGGCCTGAATCTATCCTGCGGTGTTGCGGCCAGCTCACAAGAAAGCGAGTTGAATAAAGGAGCTAAGGAGCACTGTAATTCACAAACCTACAGAGTTATAAATGACAGCTATCGTCCAAAAATATAGTGAAGAAAGGCTGCCAAGAGGACTTGAATGCGGGGCAGAATTGCAGGCAACCGATTTCAGCAGGTAGACTGGAATTGCATTTAAAGCATAGGAAAAGAGGCAGAACGTGGAAAATGATGCACTTGGCCAAAATGGGCGTATGCGTTTTTTCCTGAATATATTCAGGAAAAAACGCATACGCCCTTTTTGGCCAACCAAGCAAGCTTGCAAAGGAAATCTGCACCACAATGAAGTCTCACGTCCCCCCGGGCAAAAGGGCCAACTGAAAAAAGTGTAAAATCCACAAAGGCAGGACAGGCCATGGAGAACTGGGAGCCTTGTTATGCTGATGGGCGGGATGTAAATTGCCAACAGCCATTCGGGAGAAGTGTATGCTCTTTCCTGAAACATCTAAAAAACAAAGCAACAGAGCCTAGGGCACTTCCACTTATGGTCCTATAGCTTAGGGAAATTAAAATCAAAAAGACACAGCCACCCCAAAGTTTGGGACAGCTCTGTTTACAAGAACCTTGTTTTCGGTACAAGTACAATATCGCAGAAAGTGAAAAATGGATAAAGAAGTTGTGGTACTTACGTACAATGCAATATCACTCAGCAATGAAATCTATGTCATCAGGCCCGCAGCAGCATAATGAGTGGATTCAGGTATGATGATTCTAACTGAAATAAGTCACACAGAAAAAGAAACATCATAAGATATCACTAATACACGGAATATAAACTTGGCTACACAGGAACTGGATTACAAAAGAGAACAGGGTCTCAAATTTAGAAAACCAACTTATGCTTGCTTAAGGGGAAAGGTGAGTTGGGGTGCTGCAGAAAATCAGAGATTGAAATGAGCACAGATAAAGTTCCTTAAGCCAAATATGGAATAGACAAGAGCTACTCCTTGCTCAACGCAATGGACTCAACACCCCATATTAAACGCCTAAGAATGTACCTGACTAGTAAGTATCTTAAAACCTATGGATCGCTATGTCTACGAAAGAGAATCAAGCATGTGTACAGGGGCATAAACGCAGCAGTGATAGGATTGGAGAGGTTCGGTGAGCAAATGAAGACCCTTTGAAGTCATATTGCATGGTACCCATTCCACGGGTCTCAACTCACCAGGTTTAAGGGATTCTTCCTTCAGCTAAATCACGCATGTGGAACCCAGAGTATGATCAACCATGTTATCGGGAGACGTGTTCCAATATGTCTCAGTTCTCGTCCCCTGGTACTCGGGTACAACATTCCAGACGCTTTACTAACACTCTCCCGACTTGGAGAGTCAGTGCCTTTAACCTCCTGTTTGGCCCAGTTTGCAATTTCTGCGGAAGATGAACAGGAATAGGGAGAACCAATGAGAGACTAGCTGCAGGTGTCTGGACGGGCAAATTTAACTCTCATTTCCCACCAGGAAGAGGAATTAACCAAAGGCTCAGCGTGCCGTGCCGGAACCAGATTAGGGCCTGAAGCAATCCTGCGTTGTTGCGGCCATCTCACAAGAAAGCCAGTTGAAGAAAGGAGCTCAGGGGCACTGTAATTCACAAACCTGCAGAGTTATAAATGACAGCTATCGTCCAAAAATATACTGAAGTAAGGCTGCCAAGAGGACTTGAAAGCGGGGCAGAATTGCAGGAAACCGATTTCAGGAGGTACACTGGAATTGCATTTAAAGCATAGGAAAAGAGGCAGAACGTCGACAATGATGCACTTGGCCAAAAAGGGCGTATGCATTTTTTCCTGAATATATTCAGGAAAAAACGCATACGCACTTTTTGGCCAACCAAGCAAGCTTGCAAAGTATATCTGCACTACAGTGAAGTCTCACTTCCCCCCGGTCAAAAGGGCCATCTGAAAAAAGTGTAAAATCCAGAAAGGCAGGACAGGCCATGGAGAACTGGGAGCCTTGTTATGCTGATGGGCGGGATGTAAATTGCCAACAGCCACTCGGGAGAAGTGTATGGTGTTTCCTGAAACATCTAAGAAACAAAGCAACAGAGCCTAGGGCACTTCCACTTATGGTCCTATAGCTTAGGGAAATTAAAATCAAAAAGACACAGCCACCCCAAAGTTTGGGATGGCTCTGTTTACAAGAACCTTGTTTACGGTACAAGTACAATATCGCAGAAAGTGAAAAATGGATAAAGAAGTTGTGGTACTTACGTACAATGCAATATCACTCAGCAATGAAATCTATGTCATCAGGCCCGTAGCAGCATAATGAGTGGATTCAGGTATGATGATTCTAACTGAAATAAGTCACACAGAAAAAGAAACATCATAAGATATCACTAATACACGGAATATAAACTTGGCTACACAGGAACTGGATTACAAAAGAGAACAGGGTCTCAAATTTAGAAAACCAACTTATGCTTGCTTAAGGGGAAAGGTGAGTTGGGGTGCTGCATAAAACCAGAGATTGAAATGAGCACAGATAAAGTTCCTTAAGCCAAATATGGAATAGACAAGAGCTACTCCTTGCTCAACGCAATGGACTCAACACCCCATATTAAACGCCTAAGAATGTAGCTGACTAGTAAGTATCTTAAAACCTATAGATTGCTATGTCTCCAAAAGAGAATCAAGAGTGTGTACAGGGGCATGAACGCAGCAGCGATAGGATTGGAGAGGTTCGGTGAGCAAATGAAGACCTTTTGAAGTCACATTGCATGGTACCCATTCCACGGGTCTCAACTCTCCACGTTTAAGGGATTCTTCCTTCAGCTAAAACATGCATGTGGAACCAGAGTATGATCAACCGTGTGATCGGGAGAGGTGTTCAAATTTGTCTCAGTTTTCATCCCCTGGTACTCGGGTGCAATATTCCAGACGCTTTACTAACACTCTCCCTACTTGGAGAGTCAGTGCCTTTAACCTCCTGTTTGGCCCAGTTTGCAATTTCTGCAGAAGATGAACAGGAATAGGGAGAACCAATGAGAGACTAGCTGGAGGTGTCTGGACGGGCAAATTTAACTCTCATTTCCCACCAGGAAGAGGAATTAACCAAAGGCTCAGCGTGCCGTGCCGGAACCAGATTAGGGCCTGAAGCAATCCTGCGGTGTTGCGGCCAGCTCACAAGAAAGCGAGTTGAAGAAAGGAGCTCAGGGGCACTGTAATTCACAAACCTGCAGAGTTATAAATGTCAGCTATCGTCCAAAAATATACTGAAGTAAGGCTGCCAAGAGGACTTGAAAGCGGGGCAGAATTGCAGGAAACCGATTTCAGGAGGTAGACTGGAATTGCATTTAAAGCATAGGAAAAGAGGCAGAACGTCGACAATGATGCACTTGGCCAAAAAGGGCGTATGCGGTTTTTCCTGAATATATTCAGGAAAAAACACATACGCCCTTTTTGGCCAAGCAAGCAATCTTGCAAAGGAAATCTGCACTACAATGAAGTCTCACTTCCCCGGGTCAAAAGGGCCATCTGAAAAAAGTGTAAAATCCAGAAAGGCAGGACAGGCCATGGAGAACTGGGAGCCTTGTTATGCTGATGGGCGGGATGTAAATTGCCAACAGCCACTCTGGAGAAGTGTATGGCGTTTCCTGAAACATCTAAAAAACAAAGCAACAGTGCCTAGGGCACTTCCACTTATGGTCCTATAGCTTAGGGAAATTAAAATCAAAAAGACACAGCCACCCCAAAGTTTGGGACGGCTCTGTTTTCAACAACCTCGTTTACGGTACAAGTTCAATATCGCAGATAGTGAAAAATGGATAAAGATATGTTGGTACTTACGTACAATGCAATATCACTCAGCAATGAAATCTATGTCATCAGGCCCATAGCAGCATAATGAGTGGATTCAGGTATGATGATTCTAACTGAAATAAGTCACACAGAAAAAGAAACATCATAAGATATCACTAATACACGGAATGTAAACTTGGCTACACAGGAACTGGATTACAAAACAGAACAGGGTCTCAAATTTAGAAAACCAACTTATGCTTGCTTAAGGGGAAAGGTGAGTTGGGGTGCTGCAGAAAATCAGAGATTGAAATGAGCACAGATAAAGTTCCTTAAGCCAAATATGGAATAGACAAGAGCTACTCCTTGCTCAACGCAATGGACTCAACACCCCATATTAAACGCCTAAGAATGTACCTGACTAGTAAGTATCTTAAAACCTATGGATCGCTATGTCTACGAAAGAGAATCAAGCATGTGTACAGGGGCATAAACGCAGCAGTGATAGCATTGGAGAGGTTCGGTGAGCAAATGAAGACCCTTTGAAGTCATATTGCATGGTACCCATTCCACGGGTCTCAACTCTCCAGGTTTAAGGGATTCTTCCTTCAGCTAAAACATGCATGTGGAACCCAGAGTATGATCAACCATGTGATCGGGAGACGTGTTCCAATATGTCTCAGTTCTCGTCCCCTGGTACTCAGGTGCAACATTCCAGACGCTTTACTAACTCTCTCCCGAGTTGGAGAGTCAGTGCCTTTAACCTCCTGTTTGGCCCAGTTTGCAATTTCTGCGGAAGATGAACAGGAATAGGGAGAACCAATGAGAGACTAGCTGGAGGTGTCTGGACGGGCAAATTTAACTCTCATTTCCCACCAGGAAGAGGAATTAACCAAAGGCTCAGCGTGCCGTGCCGGAACCAGATTAGAGCCTGAAGCAACCCTGCGGTGTTGCGGCCAGCTCACAAGAAAGCGAGTTGAAGAAAGGAGCTCAGGGGCACTGTAATTCACAAACCTGCAGAGTTATAAATGACAGCTATCGTCCAAAAATATACTGAAGTAAGGCTGCCAAGAGGACTTGAAAGCGGGGCAGAATCGCAGGAAACCGATTTCAGGAGGTAGACTGGAATTGCATTTAAAGCATAGGAAAAAAGGCAGAACGTCCAAAATGATGCACTTGGCCAAAAAGGGCGTATGCGGTTTTTCCTGAATATATTCAGGAAAAAACACATACGCCCTTTTTGGCCAAGCAAGCAATCTTGCAAAGGAAATCTGCACTACAATGAAGTCTCACTTCCCCGGGTCAAAAGGGCCATCTGAAAAAAGTGTAAAATCCAGAAAGGCAGGACAGGCCATGGAGAACTGGGAGCCTTGTTATGCTGATGGACGGGATGTAAATTGCCAACAGCCACTCTGGAGAAGTGTATGGCGTTTCCTGAAACATCTAAAAAACAAAGCAACAGTGCCTAGGGCACTTCCACTTATGGTCCTATAGCTTAGGGAAATTAAAATCAAAAAGACACAGCCACCCCAAAGTTTGGGACGGCTCTGTTTTCAACAACCTCGTTTACGGTACAAGTTCAATATCGCAGATAGTGAAAAATGGATAAAGATATGTTGGTACTTACGTACAATGCAATATCACTCAGCAATGAAATCTATGTCATCAGGCCCATAGCAGCATAATGAGTGGATTCAGGTATGATGATTCTAACTGAAATAAGTCACACAGAAAAAGAAACATCATAAGATATCACTAATACACGGAATGTAAACTTGGCTACACAGGAACTGGATTACAAAACAGAACAGGGTCTCAAATTTAGAAAACCAACTTATGCTTGCTTAAGGGGAAAGGTGAGTTGGGGTGCTGCAGAAAATCAGAGATTGAAATGAGCACAGATAAAGTTCCTTAAGCCAAATATGGAATAGACAAGAGCTACTCCTTGCTCAACGCAATGGACTCAACACCCCATATTAAACGCCTAAGAATGTACCTGACTAGTAAGTATCTTAAAACCTATGGATCGCTATGTCTACGAAAGAGAATCAAGCATGTGTACAGGGGCATAAACGCAGCAGTGATAGCATTGGAGAGGTTCGGTGAGCAAATGAAGACCCTTTGAAGTCATATTGCATGGTACCCATTCCACGGGTCTCAACTCTCCAGGTTTAAGGGATTCTTCCTTCAGCTAAAACATGCATGTGGAACCCAGAGTATGATCAACCGTGTGATCGGGAGACGTGTTCCAATATGTCTCAGTTCTCGTCCCCTGGTACTCAGGTGCAACATTCCAGACGCTTTACTAACTCTCTCCCGAGTTGGAGAGTCAGTGCCTTTAACCTCCTGTTTGGCCCAGTTTGCAATTTCTGCGGAAGATGAACAGGAATAGGGAGAACCAATGAGAGACTAGCTGGAGGTGTCTGGACGGGCAAATTTAACTCTCATTTCCCACCAGGAAGAGGAATTAACCAAAGGCTCAGCGTGCCGTGCCGGAACCAGATTAGAGCCTGAAGCAACCCTGCGGTGTTGCGGCCAGCTCACAAGAAAGCGAGTTGAAGAAAGGAGCTCAGGGGCACTGTAATTCACAAACCTGCAGAGTTATAAATGACAGCTATCGTCCAAAAATATACTGAAGTAAGGCTGCCAAGAGGACTTGAAAGCGGGGCAGAATTGCAGGAAACCGATTTCAGGAGGTAGACTGGAATTGCATTTAAAGCATAGGAAAAAAGGCAGAACGTCCAAAATGATGCACTTGGCCAAAAAGGGCGTATGCGGTTTTTCCTGAATATATTCAGGAAAAAACGCATACGCCCTTTTTGGCCAAGCAAGCAATCTTGCAAAGGAAATCTGCACTACAATGAAGTCTCACTTCCCCGGGTCAAAAGGGCCATCTGAATAAAGTGTAAAATCCAGAAAGGCAGGACAGGCCATGGAGAACTGGGAGCCTTGTTATGCTGACGGGCGGAATGTAAATTGCCAACAGCCACTCTGGAGAAGTGTATGGCGTTTCCTGATACATCTAAAAAACAAAGCAACAGTGCCTAGGGCACTTCCACTTATGGTCCTATAGGTTAGGGAAATTAAAATCAAAAAGGCACAGCCACCCCAAAGTTTGGGACAGCTCTGTTTTCAACAACCTCGTTTACGGTACAAGTTCAATATCGCAGATAGTGAAAAATGGATAAAGATATGTTGGTACTTACGTACAATGCAATATCACTCAGCAATGAAATCTATGTCATCAGGCCCATAGCAGCATAATGAGTGGATTCAGGTATGATGACTCTAACTGAAATAAGTCACACAGAAAAAGAAACATCATAAGATATCAGTAATACACGGAATGTAAACTTGGCTACACAGGAACTGGATTACAAAACAGAACAGGGTCTCAAATGTAGAAAACCAACTTATGCTTGCTTAAGGGGAAAGGTGAGTTGGGGTGCTGCATAAAACCAGAGATTGAAATGAGCACAGATAAAGTTCCTTAAGCCAAATATGTAATAGACAAGAGCTACTCCTTGCTCAACGAAATGGACTCAACATCCCATACTAAACGCCTAAGAATGTAACTGACTAGTAAGTATCTTAAAACGTATGGATCACTATGTCTCAGTAAGAGAATCAAGCGTGTGTACAGGGGCATAAACACAGCAGTGGTAGGATTGGAGAGGTTCGGTGAGCAAATGAAGACCCTTTGAAGTCATATTGCATGGTACCCATTCCACGGGTCTCAACTCACCAGGTTTAAGGGATTCTTCCTTCAGCTAAATCATGCATGTGGAACCCAGAGTATGATCAACCGTGTGATCGGGAGACGTGTTCCAATATGTCTCAGTTCTCGTCCCCTGGTACTCGGGTACAACATTCCAGACGCTTTACTAACACTCTCCCGACTTGGAGAGTCAGTGCCTTTAACCTCCTGTTTGGCCCAGTTTGCAATTTCTGCGGAAGATGAACAGGAATAGGGAGAACCAATGAGAGACTAGCTGGAGGTGTCTGGACGGGCAAATTTAACTCTCATTTCCCACCAGGAAGAGGAATTAACCAAAGGCTCAGCGTGCCGTGCCGGAACCAGATTAGGGCCTGAAGCAATCCTGCGTTGTTGCGGCCAGCTCACAAGAAAGCCAGTTGAAGAAAGGAGCTCAGGGGCACTGTAATTCACAAACCTGCAGAGTTATAAATGACAGCTATCGTCCAAAAATATACTGAAGTAAGGCTGCCAAGAGGACTTGAAAGCGGGGCAGAATTGCAGGAAACCGATTTCAGGAGGTACACTGGAATTGCATTGAAAGCATAGGAAAAGAGGCAGAACGTGGACAATGATGCACTTGGCCAAAAAGGGCGTATGCGTTTTTTCCTGAATATATTCAGGAAAAAACGCATACGCCCTTTTTGCTCAACCAAGCAATTTTGCAAAGGAAATCTGCACTACAGTGAAGTCTCATTTCCCCCGGGTCAAAAGGGCCATCTGAAAAAAGTGTAAAATCCAGAAAGGCAGGACAGGCCATGGAGAACTGGGAGCCTTGTTATGCTGATGGGCGGGATGTATATTGCCAACAGGCACTCGGGAAAAGTGTATGGTGTTTCCTGAAACATCTAAAAAACAAAGCAACAGAGCCTAGGGCACTTCCACATATGGTCCTATAGCTTAGGGAAATTAAAAGCAAAAAGACACAACCACCCCAAAGTTTGGGACGGCTCTGTGTACAAGAACCTCATTAACGGTACAACTTCAATATCGCAGAAAGCGAAAAATGGATAAACAAGTTGTGGTACTTATGTACAATACAATAACACTCAGCAATGAAATCTATGTCATCAGGCCCGTAGCAGCATAATGAGTGGATTCAGGTATGATGATTCTAACTGAAATAAGTCACACAGAAAAAGAAACATCATAAGATATCACTAATACACGGAATGTAAACTTGGCTACACAGGAACTGAATTACAAAACAGAACAGGGTCTCAAATTTAGAAAACCAACTTATGCTTTCTTAAGGGGAAAGGTGAGTTGGGGTGCTGCAGAAAACCAGAGATTGAAATGAGCACAGATAAAGTTCCTTAAGCTAAATATGGAACAGACAAGAGCTACCTCTTGTTCAACGAGATGGACTCAACACCCCATATTAAACGCCTAAGAATGTAGGTGATTAGTAAGTACCTTAAAACCTATGGATTGCTATTTCTCCGAAAGAGAATCAAGCGTGTGTACAGGGGCATAAACACAGCAGTGATAGGATTGGAGAGGTTCGGTGAGCAAATGAATACCCTTTGAAGTCATATTGCATGGTACCCATTCCACGGGCCTCAGCTCTCCAGGTTTAAGGGATTCTTCCTTCAGGTAAAACATGCATGTGGAACCCAGAGTATGATCAACCGTGTGATCGGGAGACGTGTTCAAATATGTCTCAGTTGTCGTCCCCTGGTACTCGGGTGCAACATTCCAGACGCTTTACTAACACTCTCCCGACTTGGAGAGTCAGTGCCTTTAACCTCCTGTTTGGCCCAGTTTAAAATTTCAGCGGAAGATGAACAGGAATAGGGAGAACCAATGAGAGAGTAGCTGGAGGTGTCTGGACGGGCAAGTTTAACTCTCATTTCCCAATAGGAAGAGGAATTAACCAAAGGCTCAGCATGCCGTGCCGGAAAGAGATTAGGGCCTGAATCTATCCTGCGGTGTTGCGGCCAGCTCACAAGAAAGCGAGTTGAATAAAGGAGCTCAGGGGCACTATAATTCACAAACCTACAGAGTTATAAATGACAGCTATCGTCCAAAAATATAGTGAAGAAAGGCTGCCAAGAGGACTTTAATGTGGGGCAGAATTGCAGGCAACCGATTTCAGAAGGTAGACTGGAATTGCATTTAAAGCATAGGAAAAGAGGCAGAACGTGGAAAATGATGCACTTGGCCAAAAAGGGCGTATGCGTTTTTTCCTGAATATATTCAGGAAAAAACGCATACGCACTTTTTGGCCAACCAAGCAAGCTTGCAAAGGAAATCTGCACCACAATGAAGTCTCACTTCCCCCTGGTCAAAAGGGCCATCTGAAAAAAGTGTAAAATCCAGAAAGGCAGGACAGGCCATGGAGAACTGGGAGCCTTGTTATGCTGATGGGCGGGATGTAAATTGCCAACAGCCACTGGGGAGAAGTCTATGGTGTTTCCTGAAACATCTAAAAAACAAAGCAACAGAGCCTAGGGCACTTCCACTTATGGTCCTATAGCTTAGGGAAATTAAAATCAAAAACACACAGCCACCCCAAACTTTGGGACGGCTCTGTTTACAAGAACCTCATTTACGGTACAAGTTCAATATCGCAGAAAGCGAAAAATGGATAAAGAAATTGTGGTACTTACGTACAATGCAGTATCACTCAGCACTGACATCTATGTCATCAGGCCCATAGCAGCATAATGAGTGGATTCAGGTATGATGATTCTAACTGAAATAAGTCACACAGAAAAAGAAACATCATAAGATATCACTAATACAGGGAATGTCAACTTGGCTACACAGGAACTGGAGTAGAAAACAGAACAGGGTCTCAAATTTAGAAAACCAACTTATGCTTGCTTAAGGGGAAAGGTGAGTTGGGGTGCTGCAGAAAACCAGAGATTGAAATGAGCACAGATAATGTTCCTTAAGCCAAATATGGGATAGACAAGAGCTACTCCTTGCTCAACAAAATGGACTCAACACCCCATATTAAACGCCTAAGAATGTACCTGACAAGTAAGTATCTTAAATCCTATGGATTGCTATGTCTCCGAAAGAGAATCAAGCGTGTGTACAGGGGCATAAACGCAGGAGTGATAAGATTGGAGAGGTTCGGTGAGCAAATGAAGACCCTTTGAAGTCATATTGCATGGTACCCATTCCACGGGTCTCAACTCACCAGGTTTAAGGGATTCTTTCTTCAGCTAAAACATGCATGTTGAAGCCAGAGTATGATCAACCATGTGATCGGGAGACGTGTTCAAATATGTTTCAGTTCTCCTCCCCTGGTACTCGGGTGCAACATTCCATACGCTTTACTAATGCTCTCCCGACTTGGAGAGTCAGTGCCTTTAACCTCCTGTTTGGCCCAGTTTGCAATTTCTGCAGAAGATGAACAGGAATAGGGAGAACCAATGAGACACTAGCTGGAGGTGTCTGGACGGGTAAATTTAGCTCTCATTTCCCACCAGGAAGAGGAATTAACCAAAAGCTCAGCATGCCGTACCGGATCCAGATTAGGGCCTGAAGCAATCCTGCGATATTGCGGCCAGCTCACCAGAAAGCGAGTTGAAGAAAGGAGCTCAGGGGCACTGTTATTCACAAACCTGCAGAGTTATAAATGACAGCTATCGTCCAAAAATATACTGAAGTAAGGCTGCCAAGAGGACTTGAAAGCGGGGCAGAATTGCAGGAAACCGATTTCAGGAGGTAGACTGGAATTTCATTTAAAGCATAGGAAAAGAGGCAGAACTTCAACAATGATGCACTTGGCCAAAAAGGGCGTATGCGTTCTTTCCTGAATATATTCAGGAAAAAACGCATACGCCCTTTTTGGCCAACCAAGCAAGCTTGCAAAGGAAATCTGCACTACAATGAAGTCTCACTTCCCCAGGTCAAAAGGGCCATCTGAAAAAAGTGTAAAATCCAGAAAGGCAGGACAGGCCATGGAGAACTGGGAGCCTTCTTATGCTGATGGGCGGGATGTAAATTGCCAACAGCCACTCGGGAGAAGTGTATGGTGTTTCCTGAAACAGTTAAAAAACAAAGCAACAGAGCCTAGGGCACTTCCACTTATGGTCCTATAGCTTAGGGAAATTAAAATCAAAAAGACACAGCCACCCCAATGTTTGGGATGGCTCTGTTTACAAGAACCTCGTTAACGGTACAAGTTCAATATCGCAGAAAATGAAAAATGGATAAAGAAGTTGTGGTACTTACGTACAATGCAATATCACTCAGCAATGAAATCTATGTCATCAGGCCCGCAGCAGCATAATGAGTGGATTCAGGTATGATGATTCTAACTGAAATAAGTCACACAGAAAAAGAAACATCATAAGATATCACTAATACACGGAATGTAAACTTGGCTACACAGGAACTGAATTACAAAACAGAACAGGGTCTCAAATTTAGAAAACCAACTTATGCTTTCTTAAGGGGAAAGGTGAGTTGGGGTACTGCAGAAAACCAGAGATTGAAATGAGCACAGATAAAGTTCCTTAAGCTAAATATGGAATAGACAAGAGCTACCTCTTGTTCAACGAGATGGACTCAACACCCCATATTAAACGCCTAAGAATGTAGCTGATTAGTAAGTACCTTAAAACCTATGGATTGCTATTTCTCCAAAAGAGAATCAAGCGTGTGTACAGGGGCAAAAACGCAGCAGTGATAGGATTGGAGAGGTTCGGTGAGCAAATGAATACCCTTTGAAGTCATATTGCATGGTACCCATTCCACGGGTCTCAGCTCTCCAGGTTTAAGGGATTCTTCATTCAGGTAAAACATGCATGTGGAACCCAGAGTATGATCAACCGTGTGATCGGGAGATGTGTTCAAATATGTCTCAGTTGTCGTCCCCTGGTACTCGGGTGCAACATTCCAGACGCTTTACTAACACTCTCCCGACTTGGAGAGTCAGTGCCTTTAACCTCCTGTTTGGCCCAGTTTAAAATTTCAGCGGAAGATGAACAGGAATAGGGAGAACCAATGAGAGAGTAGCTAGAGGTGTCTGGACGGGCAAATTTAACTCTCATTTCCCAACAGAAAGAGGAATTAACCAAAGGCTCAGCATGCCGTGCCGGAAAGAGATTAGGGCCTGAAGCTATCCTGCGGTGTTGCGGCCAGCTCACAAGAAAGCGAGTTGAATAAAGGAGCTCAGGGGCACTGTAATTCACAAACCTACAGAGTTATAAATGACAGCTATCGTCCAAAAATATAGTGAAGAAAGGCTGCCAAGAGGACTTGAATGCGGGGCAGAATTGCAGGCAACCGATTTCAGAAGGTAGACTGGAATTGCATTTAAAGCATGGGAAAAGAGGCAGAACGTGGAAAATGATGCACTTGGCCAAAAAGGGCGTATGCGTTTTTTCCTGAATATATTCAGGAAAAAACGCATACGCACTTTTCGGCCAACCAAGCAAGCTTGCAAAGGAAATCTGCACCACAATGAAGTCTCACTTCCCCCTGGTCAAAAGGGCCATCTGAAAAAAGTGTAAAATCCAGAAAGGCAGGACAGGCCATGGAGAACTGGGAGCCTTGTTATGCTGATGGGCGGGATGTAAATTGGCAACAGCCACTGGGGAGAAGTCTATGGTGTTTCCTGAAACATCTAAAAAACAAAGCAACAGAGCCTAGGGCACTTCCACTTATGGTCCTATAGCTTAGGGAAATTAAAATCAAAAACACACAGCCACCCCAAACTTTGGGACGGCTCTGTTTACAAGAACCTCATTTACGGTACAAGTTCAATATCACAGAAAGCGAAAAATGGATAAAGAAATTGTGGTACTTACGTACAATGCAGTATCACTCAGCACTGACATCTATGACATCAGGCCCGTAGCAGCATAATGAGTGGATTCAGGTATGATGATTCTAACTGAAATAAGTCACACAGAAAAAGAAACATCATAAGATATCACTAATACAGGGAATGTCAACTTGGCTACACAGGAACTGGAGTAGAAAACAGAACAGGGTCTCAAATTTAGAAAACCAACTTATGCTTGCTTAAGGGGAATGGTGAGTTGGGGTGCTGCAGAAAACCAGAGATTGAAATGAGCACAGATAAAGTTCCTTAAGCCAAATATGGAATAGAAAAGAGCTACTCCTTGCTCAACGAAATGGACTCAACACCCCATATTAAACGCCTAATAATGTACCTGACAAGTAAGTATCTTAAAACCTCTGGATTGCTATGTCTCCGAAAGAGAATCAAGCATGTCTACAGGGGCATAAACGCAGCAGTGATAGGATTGGAGAGGTTCGGTGAGCAAATGAAGACCCTTTGAAGTCATATTGCATGGTACCCATTCCACGGGTCTCAACTCTCCAGATTTAAGGGATTCTTCCTTCAGCTAAAACATGCATGTGGAACCCAGAGTATGATCAACCGTGTGATAGGGAGACGTGTTCCAATATAACTCAGTTTTCCTCACCTGGTACTTGGGTGCAACATTCCAGACGCTTTACTAACACTCTCCTGACTTGGAGAGTCAGTGCCTTTAACCTCCTGTTTGGCCCAGTTTGCAATTTCTGCGGAAGATGAACAGGAATAGGGAGAACCAATGAGAGACTAGCTGGAGGTGTCTGGACGGGCAAATTTAACTCTCATTTCCCACCAAGAAGAGGAATTAACCAAAGGCTCAGCGTGCCGTGCCGGAACAAGATTAGGGCCTGAAGCAATCCTGCGGTGTTGCGGCCAGCTCACAAGAAAGCGAGTTTAAGAAAGGAGCTCAGGGGCCCTGTAATTCACAAACCTGCAGAATTATAAATGACAGCTATCGTCCAAAAATATACTGAAGTAAGGCTGCCAAGAGGACTTGAAAGCGGGGCAGAATTGCAGAAAACCGATTTCAGGAGGGAGACTGGAATTGCATTTAAAGCATAGGAAAAGAGGCAGAACGTCCACAATGATGCACTTGGCCAAAAAGGGCGTATGCGTTTTTTCCTGAATATATTCAGGAAAAAACGCATACGCACTTTTTGGCCAACCAAGCAAGCTTGCAAAGGAAATCTGCACTACAATGAAGTCTCACTTCCCCCGGGTCAAAATGGCCATCTGAAAAAAGTGTAAAATCCAGAAAGGCAGGACAGGCCATGGAGAACTGGGAGCCTTGGTATGCTGATGGGCGGGATGTAAATTGCCAACAGCCACTCGGGAGAAGTGTATGGTGTTTCCTGAAACATCTAAAAAACAAAGCAACAGAGCCTAGGGCACTTCCACTTATGGTCCTATAGCTTAGGGAAATTAAAATCAAAAAGACACAGCCACCCCAAAGTTTGGGACGGCTCTGTTTACAAGAACCTCGTTTACGGTAGAAGTTCAATATTGCAGAAAGTGAAAAATGGATAAAGAAGTTGTGGTACTTAAGTACAATGCAATATCACTCAGCAATGAAATCTATGTCATCAGGCCCTTAGCAGCATAATGAGTGGATTCCTGTAAGATAATTCTAACTGAAATAAGTCACACAGAAAAAGAAACATAAGATATCACTAATACAAGGAATGTAAACTTGGCAACACAGGACCTGGATTACAAAACAGAAGAGGGTCTCAAATTTAGAAAACCAACTTATGCTTGCTTAAGGGGAAACGTGAGTTGGGGTGATGCATAAAACCAGAGATTGAAATGAGCACAGATAAAGTTCCTTAAGCCAAATATGGAATAGACAAGAGCTACTCCTTGCTCAACGAAATGGACTCAACACCCCATATTAAACGCCTAAGAACGTACCTGACTAGTAAGTATCTTAAAACCTATGGATCGCTATGTCTCCGAAAGAGAATCAAGCGTGTGTACAGGGGCATAAACGCAGCAGTGATAGGATTGGAGAGGTTCGGTGAGCAAATGAAGACCCTTTGAAGTCATATTGCATGGTACCCATTCCACGGGTCTCAACTCTCCAGGTTTAAAGCATTCTTCCTTCAGCTAAAACATGCATGTGGAACCCAGAGTATGATCAACGATGTGATCGGGAGACATGTTCCAATATGTCTCAGTTCTCGTCCCCTGGTACTCGGGTGCAACATTCCAGATGCTTTACTAACTCTCTCCCAACTTGGAGAGTCAGTGCCTTTAAACTCCTGTTTGGCCCAGTTTGCAATTTCCGCGGAAGATGAACAGGAATAGGGAGAACCAATGAGAGACTAGCTGGAGGTGTCTGGACGTGCAAATTTAACTCTCATTTCCCACCAGGAAGAGGAATTAACCAAAGGCTCAGCATGCCGTGCCGGAACCAGATTAGGGCCTGAAGCAATCCTGCGGTGTTGCGGCCAGCTCACAAGAAAGCAAGTTGAAGAAAGGAGCTCAGGGGCACTGTAATTCACAAACCTGCAGAGTTATAAATGACAGCTATCGTCCAAAAATATACTGAAGTAAGGCTGCCAAAGGACTTGAAAGCGAGGCAGAATTGCAGGAAACCGATTTTAGGAGGTAGACTGGAATTGCATTTAAAGCATAGGAAAAGAGGCAGTACATCGACAATGATGCACTTGGCCAAAAAGGGCGTATGCGTTTTTTCCTGAATATATTCAGGAAAAAACTTATACGCCCTTTTTGGCCAACCAAGCAAGCTTGCAAAGGAAATCTGCACTACAATGAAGTCTCACTTCCCCTCGGTCAAAAGGGACATCTGAAAAAAGTGTAAAATACAGAAAGAAAGGACAGGCCATGGAGAACTGGGAGCCTTGTTATGCTGATGGGCGGGATGTAAATTGCCAACAGCCACTTGGGAGAAGTGTATGGTGTTTCCTGAAACATCTAAGAAACAAAGCAACAGAGCCTAGGGCACTTCCACTTATCGCCCTAAAGCTTTGGGAAATTAAAATCAAAAAGACACAGCCACCCCTATGTTTGGGACAGCTCTGTTTAGAAGAAACTCGTTTAAGGGACTAGTTCAATATCGCAGAAAGTGAAAAATGGATAAAGAAGTTGTGGTACTTACGTACAATGCAATATCACTCAGCAATGAAATCTATGTCATCAGGCCCGTAGCAGCATAATGAGTGGATTCAGGTATGATGATTCTAACTGAAATAAGTCACACAGAAAAAGAAACATCATAAGATATCACTAATACACGGAATGTAAACTTGGCTACATGGGAACTGGATTACAAAACAGAACAGGGTCTCAAATGTTAAAAACCAACTTATGCTTGCTTAAGGGGAAAGGTGAGTTGGGGTGCTGCATAAAACCAGAGATTGAAATGAGCACAGATAATGTTCCTTAAGCCAAATATGGAATAAACAAGAGCTACTCCTTGCTCAACGAAATGGGCTCAACACCCCATATTAAACGCCTAAGAATGTACCTGACTAGTAAGTATCTTAAATCCTATGGATTGCTATGTCTCCGAAAGAGAATCAAGCGTGTGTCCAGGGGCATAAACGCAGCAGTGATAGGATTGGAGAGGTTCGCTGAGCAAATGAAGACCCTTTGAAGTCATATTGCATGGTACCCATTCCACGGGTCTCAACTCTCCAGGTTTAAGGGATTCTTCCTTCAGCTAAAACATGCATGTGGAACCCAGAGTATGATCAACCGTGTGATCAGGAGACGTGTTCAAATATGTCTCAGTTCTCGTCCCCTGGTACTCGGGTGCAACTTTATAGACGCTTTACTAACACTCTCCCGACTTGGAGAGTCAGTGCCTTTAACCTCCTGTTTGGCCCAGTTTGCAATTTCTGCGGAAGATGAACAGGAATAGGGAGAACCAATGAGAGACTAGCTGGAGGTGACTGGACGGGCAAATTTAACTCTCATTTCCCACCAGGAAGAGGAATTAACCAAAGGCTCAGCGTCCCGTGCCGGAACCAGATTAGGGCCTGAAGCAATCCTGCGGTGTTGCGGCCAGCTCACAAGAAAGCGAGTTGAAGAAAGGAGCTCAGGGGCACTGTAATTCACAAACCTGCAGAGTTATAAATGACAGCTATCGTCCAAAAATATACTGAAGTAAGGCTGTCAAGAGTGCTTGAAAGCGGGGCAGAATTGCAGGCAACCGATTTCACGAGGTAGACTGGAATTGCATTTAAAGCATAGGAAAAGAGGCAGAACGTCGACAATGATGCACTTGGCCAAAAAGGGCGTATGTGTTTTTTCCTGAATATATTCAGGAAAAAACGCATACGCCCTTTTTGGCCAACCAATCAAGCTTGCAAAGGAAATCTGCACTACAATGAAGTCTCACTTCCCCCTGATCAACAGGGCCATCTGAAAAAAGTGTAAAATCCAGAAAGGCAGGACAGGCTATGGAGAAATGGGAGCCTTGTTATGCTGATGGGTGGGATGTAAATTGCCAACAACCACTTGGGAGAAGTGTATGGAGTTTCCTGAAACATCTAAGAAAGAAAGCAACAGAGCCTAGGGCACTTCCACTTATGGTTCTATAGCTTAGGGAAATTAAAATCAAAAAGACACAGCCACCCCAAAGTTTGGGATGGCTCTGTTTACAAGAACCTCGTTTACGGGACAAGTTCAATATCACAGAAAGTGAAAAATGGATAAAGAAGTTTTGGTACTTACGTTCAATGCAATATCACTCAGCAATGAAATCTATGTCATCAGGCCCATAGCAGCATAATGAGTGGATTCAGGTATGATGATTGTAACTGAAATAACTCACACAGAAAAAGAAACATCATAAGATATCACTAATACACGGAATGTAAACTTGGCTACACAGGAACTGGATTACAAAACAGAACAGGGTCTCAAATTTAGAAAACCAACTTATGCTTGCTTAAGGGGAAAGGTGAGTTGGGGTGCTGTATAAAACCAGAGATTGAAATGAGCACAGATAAAGTTCCTTAAGCCAAATATGTAATAGACAAGAGCTACTCCTTGCTCAACGAAATGGACTCAACACCCCATATTAAACGCCTAAGAATGTACCTGACTAGTAAGTATCTTAAAACCTACGGATTGCTATGTCTCCAAAAGAGAATCAAGCGTGTGTACAGGGGCATAAACGCAGCAGTGATAGGATTGGAGAGGTTCGGTGAGCAAATGAAGACCCTTTGAAGTCATATTGCATGGTACCCATTCCACGGGTCTCAACTCTCCAGGTTTAAGGGATTCTTCCTTCAGCTAAAACATGCATGTGGAACCAGAGTATGATCAACCGTGTGATCGGGAGACGTGTTCAAATATGTCTCAGTTCTCGTCCCCTGGTACTCGGGTGCAACATTCCAGACGCTTTACTAACACTCTCCCGACTTGGAGAGTCAGTGCCTTTAACCTCCTGTTTGGCCCAGTTTGCAATTTCTGCGGAAGATGAACAGGAATAGGTAGAACCAATGATAGACTAGATGGAGGTGTCTGGACGGGCAAATTTAACTCTCATTTCCCACCAGGAAGAGGAATTAACCAAAGGCTCAGCATGCCATGCCGGAACCAGATTAGGGCCTGAAGCAATCCTGCGGTGTTGCGGCCAGCTCACAAGAAACCGAGTTGAAGAAAGGAGCTCAGTGGCACTGTAATTCACAAACCTGCAGAGTTATAAATGACAGCTATCGTCCAAAAATATACTGAAGTAAGGCTGCCAAGAGGACTTGAAAGCGGGGCAGAATTGCAGGCCACCGATTTCAGGAGGTAGACTGGAATTGCATTTAAAGCATAGGAAAAGAGGCAGAACGTCGACAATGATGCACTTGGCCACAAAGGGCGTATGCGTTTTTTCCTGAATATATTCAGGAAAAAACGCATACGCCCTTTTTGCCAACCAAGCAAGCTTGCAAAGGAAATCTGCACTACAATGAAGTCTCACTTCCCCCAGTCAAAAGGGCCATCTGAAAAAAGTGTAAAATCCAGAAAGGCAGGACAGGCCATGGAGAATTGGGAGCCTTGTTATGCTGATGGGCTGGATGTACATTGCCAACAGCCACTCTGGAGAAGTGTATGGTGTTTCCTGAAACATCTAAAAAACAAAGCAACAGAGCCTAGGGCACTTCCACTTATGGTCCTATAGCTTAGGGAAATTAAAATCAAAAAGACACAGCCACCCCAAAATTTGGGACGGCTCTTTTACAGGTACCTCTTCTTCAGCACAAGTTAAATATGCCAGAGAGCAAATAATGGATAAAGAAGTTGCGGTACTTACGTACAACAGAATACCTCTCAGCAATGAAAACTATGTCACCAGGCCCGTACCAGCATAATGAGTGGATTGAGGCACGGTGATTCTAAGTGAAAAAAGTCACACAGAAAAAGAAACATCATAAGGTACCACTAATACATGGAATGTGAACTTGGTTACACATGAACTGAATTACAAAACAGAACAGGGTCTCATGTTTAGAAAACCAACTTATGCTTGCTTAAGGGGGAAGGTGAGTTGTGGTGCTACATAAAAGCAGAGTTTGAAATTAGCACAGATACCGTTCCATAAGCTAAATATGTAATAGACAAGACCTACCCCTTGCTCAACAAAATGGACTCAACAATGAGGTATCACCTCACACCTGGTAGAATGGGCATCATCAGAAAATCTACAAACAAAAAATGCTGGAAATGTGTGGAGAAAAGGAACCCTCTTCCACTATTGTTGGGAATATAAATTGATACATTCACTATGGAGAACAATATGGAGTTTCTTAAGAAACTAACAGTAGAATTACCATATGATACAGCAATCCCAGTTCTGGACATATACCCAGACAAAACCATAAATCAAAAAGAGACATTCACCGCAATGTTCATTGTATCACTCTTTACAACATCGAGGTAATGGAAGCAACCTAAATGCCCACAGACAGACGAATGCATAAAGCAGTGGTACATATATAAAATGGAATATTACTAAGCCATGAAAAGGAATGAAATTAGGTCATTTGTAGAGACGTCGATGGATCTAGAGACTGTCATACAGAGTGAAGTAAGTCAGAAAGAGAAAAACAAATCTTGTATATTCATGCATATATGTGGAACCTAGAAAAACTGTACAGATTAACCATTTTGCAAGGCATAAATAGAGCAACAGATGTAGACAACGAACGTATGGACAACAAGGGGGGAAAGCTGTTGGGGGGGTTTGTGGTGGGAGGAGTTGAGAGACTGGGATTGGCATGTATACATTTATATGTATAAAATAGATAACCAATAAGAACCTGCTGTATAAAAATATAAAATAAAATTCAAAATTAAAAAGAAATAAAATTTAAAAAATAAAACAGAAAAAACAATTATTCCCTTCACATACATGTATTTATATGAATAAATTATTTCCATGCTTATATCTGTAAATACAAAAAAGAGGAATAAAATCTACCTTGAACCAAAAACGAAAAAGAGAAAAAAAACACAGAACCCACCAGTTCCACAGAGGAAAACCGTATCAGGGCACTTGCTCCAGTTGTAAACAATTCTGAAGTTGGTCAGTGGTGGGGAATCATCTCCCATTCAGCCAGCAGCCCCCATGCAACAAGCGTCCTCATTGCAAAGCTGGGGCACCGTGCCGAGGCATCTGTGAGTAAACGTGAGCTGAGCCCCAGGCCAGTTGCTGCTGAACTATTCCCACCCATCCCAGGTAAAACACCTGAATATATACAAGGACTTGAAAGCCTAGAGGAAGGGCCATAGAGCCACACGAGTGACAGCATACCGGCCGACTTGGTGCCTGCAGGCCAGCCAGGATGGTCCTGGCCCTGGGTGCTCTTCTGGAAGATTTCCATTTCCCTGCCTGAGATACCCGTCCTGTCCCTGCCCCCACTGCTTTTTTCCTTCCTCACCTCTGCCCAGGGAGAAATTCCAGCAGCAGGTATGGGTGACACATCCTCTTCTTTAGCAGGTGGCAGCCTGACAACTGCTGCAGAAAGTCAAGCAGAGCCCCACTCACACTGGGCCACCCACAAAGCCGTGGCCTCTCACTCCCTCCCACCAGCCCAGCCCCGAGACTGCTGACAGGGCAGAGAAAATGGCGTCAGGCACGGCTGCAGGGCCTCTTGCTGCCTGGAGTGGTATTTATATTGATCTCAACCCAGGCACACCTGGGGAGGGCTGGCCGGCATGGTAAGGCTGCCCAGGTCAGCCAATCATCAGCCCTCAGGGGCTCACAGTTGCAGAAAATGGAACTTGCTGAACCGGCCAGGTCCAAGGAACAGGTGTGGGCTCCTGAGAGTCAGGATAGACAAGGGGCTGCAGCTTTGGCTTGTTTTCTAATCATTTTATCTGGCCCATGAGTGGGAGACAACTTCAAGAAAACCCTCTCCTAATGAGAGGAACCCTGGAGTCAGGGAGAGGAGGGGTGGGTGGTGGTTGGAGACAGAGGCCTGGTGCCCCGGGTGCAGTGGAAGTCTCTGGAAGACCAGGTGGAGGGAGGCCGCACAGAGTGATGCCCAGGGTCACAGACCTGTCGCAGCTGCTGTTTGTTAGTTCAAGTCCTGCTCTGAGGTGCTCTGTGTCAGCTCTGAGCGACAGGTGAGCTGGGGGTGCTCTGCAATGAGGGCTATGTGCACGGTTCCTGTGTGCCCAGCCCTGCCACGGTACCTGCAAGGGTAGCTCTGTATCCTGAGAGGGGCCTGACCACGAGAGCCCCGTGGGCTGGGGTGGGGGTGGGGTACCTGCCCAGGTGAGCTCCATATTCTGGGATTGGTCTGACCACGAGAGCCCCATGGGCTGCTGGGGACCTGGTAAAGGATGTCAGGACAGTCAGTGAAGCCACCGAGGATATACCTCCAGCTGCTCCTAATTCCTACACCCTGCTGGTCATTCTACCAACCACCAGGACATGGTATTCTGTATTAGTCTTCAATGATGCCTTCTTTTGTATTCCATTAGTCCCAGAGTCACAAGAAATTTTGGCTTGTGAGTGGCAGGACTCAACATACAACTAAAACAATACTTCCGGGCCGTCTTGCCCCAAGGGTGCAAAAATTCCCACACCATCTTTGGGGAAAGCTTAGCTAAAGACCTAAAAGTTCTACCTCTGGAAAAGGAAACCCTCCTTCAGTACGCAGACGACATTCTGATCGCCAGCCCTACTAAGGAGGCCTCTGAACTACCAAGCCAATAAAGGATAGAAGTTGTCCAAGAAAAAGCTCAAATATCACAGACTGCGGTGACCTGCCTGGGCTTCGTTCTCACAGAAGGTCGGAGAAGCCCATCCCAGGAAAGGGAAGAAACCATTTTCAGCCTTACCCCTTTCTAAAACTAGAAGACAGCTTAGGGGTTCCTGGGGAGGCCAGGGTTTGTTGCTTCTGGATCCCTAACTACAGTCTACTAGCTGGGCCTCTATATGAAACACTGAAAGGAAAAGATGATGATCCTTTTGAATAGAATCCAGAAGTGGCCTTTCAAGAATGGAAAGAGCAGTCAATTGAGACCCTTGCCCTGGAACTCCCTAATTTAGCTAAACCCTTTGACCTTTACATTCCCGGTAAAAGGTGAATCGCCATTGGAGAATTAGTGCAAAAACTGGGACCACTTGAAATGGAACAATGCAAGAATGCCATCCAGGTAGGATAAACTACGGGCACCAAGGGGCTTGGCCCACTGCCACATCTGGCCAAGATACTGGCGGTATCTAAAAACCTGGAAATCAGCAGCCCAAAAGGCCACCTCCCTCCTAAGGGAAAAGGACCCCACGTGGTGATCCTAACCACCAACCATGCCCTGAAGTTTCAGGGTTCGCTCCGTGGGCACACCAACCTCGAGTGAGGAGGCCCTCCAACTCCAACATCCAGAGAGATAACCGGGGGCAACAGGGCACCATGACGACTCGTGTGAACATCACTTGACCTGGAGTTTCTCTCATAAAACAACAAGAGTGTGTCCCAAAAGAGTAGACTACTGCTTGCAGGACTTACTGCACGCAGAGGGGAGCTAATAATCTTGGCGGGGGAACCGTATATCACACTGTCACCATAGAAAAGCCTACAGACACCGTGATGATGGTGGCCAATAAGACCAGCTGGACTCCTGTTTACTTCAAAAGGCTGTTGGCTCAGTGGCCATCATGGTCCTTGATCACCACTGACCCTGGACTGCCTGGGAGTTGAGCGGGCAGGGCTCTGACACCTGGTGCTGTTTGTACGTTAATTCAGGGGCCTAATTGAAGAAAGCGCAGACTACTGGTCAGAGCATCTAGGCTGGCAGAAACGGTCAGCCTAAGGTGGCCGAACAAATGTGGGGCGGGGTGAAACCGGCCCCCACAGCGTCTCTGCACATCTCTTTCCTGGACCCTTAAAGGTCATTAGAATCTATAACACTTCCAATGCTGGTGCTCAGGTGGACGAGCAGGGAGGCAGGGGGCCTGGGGACAATCAACGTCACCTGGAGGCTGCTGGGGAGAAGCTCTGACCCTCGCCCCCAGGTATGAGGGCTCCCAACTCAGCACTCAGCAGTTACAGAAGAAGGGTCTGCACCCTCAGCACTCCAAGAATGAGGAACGGGACAAAAGGCAGAGGAGGGGTTTGTCCCCAGCAAAGCCCATTAAAAATCCCTGGGAGATAAAAATAGAATCTGGGCAATAAAGTCAAGTCTAACCTTTTTTATCCTTTGTGCTTTGTCTAATTTCATGTGCTCCTAGGGTCCCGCATGCAGAGGTTCCACACCCGGCACTTCAGACCAGATTTCCTAGTGCAGAATGGCTGGGACGACACCTCAGCTCCTGGGGCCCAGTGCAGACTCCGCGATATAGAGCCTGAGCTGCAGCCAACCCGGCCCTCGAGAGATCCGCCCCCTCCCTCCCACTGACTCTGACAGGATCTCTACACAACAGCCCAGCCCACAGCCCACGGGGTAGTGCATGCTCTCACTTCTCCATTCTCTGATCAAAATATAAAGTTTCCTTTGCTTGTGAACCAAACTCAGTCTCGATCTGTTGGCCCCAATGACACTGGGCAGGGGGACACTTGTTGGGGTCCACCCTGGAGGATCAGTAACAGAAACTGAGACTATTGTAACCTCAATGAACAGATGTGTGAGCCAAACTGTAGTTAACATAGAACAGTGTATAAGGCTCGGGTAAAATAAGATGTTTCTAACACTTCCATTTGATATTTCCATCACTTTATTATAAGCAAGTTCAGTGAAAAGGTTTGTCTTATTTGTCAGGTCAATATTAGAGAAACGAAGTGATTTCTTTCCAAGGATGTACATCTAATAATCTTGGTTAAAGCTTCAATCTTGTTTTAAATGCTTTTCCATTGAAAATGATACCTCTCTTTCAGCTCCCCCATTTCTGAGAAGTATAAAATCTTATAATTTATTATTACCAAAGGGGAAAGGTGGGAGGAGGGATAAATTAACAGTTTGGGATTAACACATACACACTGCTATGTATAAAATAGATCATCAACAAGGAACTACTGTATAGCACAGGGAACTACACTCAACATTTTGCAATAAGCTATAAGGGGAAATAATCTGGAAAAGAATAGATATTTTTATTGTCATTGTCATCTATCAATGACAGTTAAAGTGTAACCTAAGGGAAGCTGGTGGTGAGTGCTTCTGACCCTGAAGACTTCAATCACCTAAAGTTTGGACTCTGCCTACTTCCCAAGGCCCTTAATGAACATATGTGTAGCCGTAGCTTAAAAAATTCCCCAGTTTGGGTTTTGGGCAGACACTGATTTTGAAAAAGCCCTGGTGTTCTCCTTACATGAATGGGACTCTTCCTACTGCTAAAACATGTCTGTCACACCCAGAGGATGGTATACCGTCTGATCGGGAAGAGTTTGGAAAAGGCATCTCATCTCCTCATCTCCTGGTGCTCGGGTTCACCCCTCCAGCGTCTTTACTAACAGTCTCCCCACTTGGAGATGTCAGCACTGTCAACATCCTGTTGCGTACAGTTTGGAATTTGTCCAGAGGATGAAGCGGAAGGATGAGGAACAATGAGAGACAAGTCCTAGGTGTTCAGACAGGCACATGTCACTCTAATTTCCAACCAGGAAGACGAATTGACCAAAGGCTAGGGTTGCCCATGGAAACAGTATAGGGCTTGAGGAAATCCCGCTGCTTTGTGGCCAGTTCCCATAAACACAAGTTGAACAATGGAACTCGGGGGCAGTAAAATTCACGAAACTGCAGAGTTGAAAATATCCATCACTGAAAAATGTCTTGAGGAAAGTCAGAGAAAAGGACTTGTAAGCAAGGGAGAATGGCAGGAAAGGGATCTGAGGAGGTAGAAAGGACTCGCCATTAAGCACGAGAAAAGGAGCTGAACATTGCCAACATTGCAGTTGGCCAAAAAGGGTGTATGCGTTTTTTTCTGTATATATTCAAGAAAAGGGCATACACTTTTTTAGCCAAGCAAACAGGTGGGCACTGGAAGTCAATACTACAAAAGATATCACTTCGCATCAGTCAGAAGAGCCATCCTCATAAAGCGTAAACAACAGAAATGCAGGACAGGGCAAGGAGAAGAGGGAGCCCTGTGAGACTTATAGTGGAAATGTATATTGCCAACGGCCATTCTGGAGAAGTGTATTGTGTTTACTAAAGCATCTAAAAAATGAGCTACAGAGCATAGGGCACTTGCACTCATGGGCGTATATCTTGGGAAAAACAAAAATCGAGAGGACACAGGCACCCCAATGTTTACCCCCTCTCTGTTTAAAAGATCCTCGACTAGGATATAACTTAAATGTCTCTGGAGAGAAAAAATGGATAAAGATGTGGTACTTAGGTAGAGTGGAATATTATTCAGCCTGGAAATCAATGAACTATGGCCAGTTGTAACAACTCCGGAGGAGTTACGTATGATCATTCTAAGTGACATAATTCAAAAAGAAAAAGACACATATCATAAGATATCACTTAAAGGTGGAATCCAAAATGGCTACACATGAAATAAATTACAAAACAAAAACATAGTCAAATATGTAGGAAACACGCATAAGGCTGCTAAACGGGAAAGGTGGGGAGGGGTGAGGCATCATCCAGGAGGTTGAAATTAGCAAAGATACCATTCCAAATACCAAACTGATAATCAACAAGGCCTACACGGTAGCTAAAAGAACTGCACTCAGCACACTCAAGTCACCGGAAAAGAATATATACGACTGGTAAGAATCTGAAAAAGAATTTACTGATGTCTCTCTGTACGTGAATCAAGTGGATGTACAGCAGCAAGAAACAGAGCTTTGAAAATCAGCTGTAACCAATATAGTAATAAATTGAAAAAAATAAACGACAGAGAGACAGAGAAAACCTCTTACAACTTTTCCTCAGGGACGGTGATGCAACATGGATTGAACACATCTAGACCCACAGCAGGATGAGACATAAGGCTGGAAACTGTTTCCACTAAGAGAAATGTGAGGTTGGGTGAGGAAATGCACACCCTTTAAAGTAATACTACCTGGTACCCATTCAATGGGTCCCAAAATACTGCCTGGTACCCATTCAATGGGTCCCAAATCTGCAGGTTCAAGGGATCTTCCTACAGCTAAAACATGCATGGAAAACCTAGAGGACTGTACACCATGTGATCGGGAGATGTGTCTAAAATGCAGCTCATTTATCCTCTCCTGGTGCTCCTGTTCACCATTCCAGCCACGTTACTTAGAATCTCCCCACTTGGAGAATCAGCACATTTCAACTTCTGTTTCACACATTTTGCAAATTGTGAGGAGGATGAACGGGAAGAGGGGGAACCAATGAGAGAATAGTTGTAGGGGTTTGGACGGGCACATATCACTCTAATTTCCCATTAAGAATAAGAATTGAAAAAAGGCTCAGCCCGCCTCGCCGGAGCCAAAATAGGGCCTGAAGCAATCCTGCGGGTTTGAGGCCAGCTCACAAAAGAGCAACTTAAAAAATGGAGCTCAGGGTCACTGCAATTCACAAACCTGCAGAGTTATAAATGAAAACTAACGTCCAAAACTATGTTGAGGTAAGGCAAAGAAGAGGATCTGAATGCAAGACAGAATTGCAAGAAACAGATTTCAAGAGATAGATTGGACTCGTCTTTAAAGCACATGAAAAGCGGCAGAATTTTGACAATGATGCAGTTGGCCCAAAAGGGCGTATGCGTTTTTCCTGATTATATCCAGGAAAAAACGCATACGCACTTTATGGGCAACGAAGCAAGCAAGCAATGCAAATGTGCACAACAAAGAAGTCTCATTTCCCACCGGTCAAAAGGGCCATCCTAAAAAATTGTAAAAACCAGAAATGCAGGACAGGCCATGGAGAACAGGGAGCCTTTATACACTGATGGGCAGTGTGTGAACTGCCGAGAGCCACTCTGGAGAAGTGTATGGTGGTTCCTAAATCATCTAAAAAACAGAGCTACAGAGCATAGGACACTTCCAATCATGGGAATATATCTAGGGAAGTCTAAAAATCAACAAGACACAAGCACACCACAGTTTAGGGCTACTCTGTTTACAAGAACCTCAACTTCAGTACACCTTAAATATCCCAGGAAAGAGAACAATGGATAAAGAAGATGTGGTACTTATGTACAATGGAATATCTCTTCACCATGAAATCAATGTAATAAGGCTAGTAGAAGGATAAAGAGTGGATTTAGGTCCGATAATACTACTTGAAATAAGTCAAACAGAAAAAGAAACATATCATAAGATATCACTTATAGAGGGAGGGTAAATATGGCTGCACAAGAAATGAATTACAGAACAGAACAGTGTCTCACATTTAGAAAACACACTTATGTCAGCTTAAGGGGAAAGGAGAGGTGGGGTGATGCATAAAACCAGAGTTTGAAATTAGCACAGATACCGTTCAATAAACCAAATAGATATTAGACAAGATCTACACCTTGCTCAATGAACTGGCCTCAACACACCTTATAAACCGCAGAGAAATATATCTGAGTAATAAGAATCTTATAATCCATGTATTGATATATCTCCATAAGGGAATCAAGTGTGTGCAGAGCGGCACAAACACAGCAGTGAAAATGAGCTAAACCCCATTATAGAAATAAATTTTAAAAACAAAACGCAGAAACAATGAAAGAGAGAAAAATTCTTACAAAATTTGCTCAGGGGCTGTGATGCAACCTGGATTGACCACATATAAACCCACAGCTGGATAACACATAAGGCTGGACACTTGGGGCTGAGAGGATTGGTGAGTTTTGGTGAGCAACTGCCAAAAGTTTAATGCAATACTTCATGCTACTCATTCCAAGGGTCCCAACAATCCATGTTGAAGGGAATCTTCCTACAGCTAAACCATGCTTGGGAAACCCAGCGACTGTTATACCATATGATCGGGAAAGGTTTCTAAAACGCACCTCATTTTTCCTCTCCTGGGGCTCCGGATCGACATTCCAGCCGCTTTACTAACAACATCCCCACATGGAGAGTCAATGCCTTTAAGTTCTGGTATCGCACAGTCTGCAGTTATTGCGGAGGATGAATGAGAATAGGGGGAACCAGTGAGAAACAAGCTGTAGCGGTTTCAATGGGCACATGTCACTCTAATTTCACATCAGTAAGAAGAATAAACCAAAGGCACAGCAAGGTGCCCCAGAAGAAGAATAGGGCCTGAAGGAATCCTGTGGTTATGAGGCAAGATCACAAAAATATGAGCTGAAAAATGGAGCTAAGGGCCACTGCAATTCAAAAACGTGCAGAGTTATAAAGGCCAACTATTTTCAAAAACTATATTGAGGTAAGGCTATGAAGAGGCATTGAAAGCAAGGCAGAATTGCAGGAAACCTATTTCAGGAGGTAGACAGGAATTGCATTTAAAGCATAGGAAAAGAGGCAGAACGTCGACAATGATGCACTTGGCCAAAAAGGGCGTATGCGTTTTTTCCTGAATATATTCAGGAAAAAAACGCATACGCCCTTTTTGGCCAACCAAGCAAGCTTGCAAAGGAAATCTGCACTACAATGAAGTCTCACTTCGCCCCGGTCAAAAGGGCCATCAGAAAAAAGTGTAAAATCCAGAAAGGCAGGACAGGCCATGGAGAACTGGGAGCCTTGTTATGCTGATGGGCGGGATGTAATTTGCCAACAGCCACTAGGGAGAAATGTATGGTGTTTCCTGAAACATCTAAAAAACAAAGCAACAGAGCCTAGGGCAATTCCACTTATGGTCCTATAGCTTAGGGAAATTAAAATCAAAAAGACACAGCCACCCTAAACTTTGGGACGGCTATGTTTACAAGAACCTCATTTATGGTACAAGTTCAATATCGCAGAAAGTGAAAAATGGATAAAGAAGTTGTGGTACTTACATACAATGCAATATCACTCAGCAAAGAAATCTATGTCATCAGGCCCGCAGCAGCATAATGACTGGATTCAGGTATGATGATTCTAACTGAAATAAGTCACACAGAAAAAGAAACATCATAAGATATCACTAATACACGGAATGTAAACTTGCTACACAGGAACAGAGTTTCAAAACAGAATAAGTTCTCAAATTTAGAAAACCAACTTATGCTTGCTTAACGGGAAAGGTGAGTTGGGGTGCTGCATAAAACCAGAGATTGAAATGAGCACAGATAAAGTTCCTTAAGCCAAATATGTAATAGACAAGAGCTACTCCTTGCTCAACGAAATGGACTCAACACCCCATATTAAACGCCTAAGAATATACCTGACTAGGAAGTATCTTAAAACCTATGGATTGCTATGCCTCCGAAAGAGAATCAAGCGTGTGTACAGGGGCATAAACGCAGCAGTGATAGGATTGGAGAGGTTCGGTGAGCAAATGAAGACCCTTTGAAGTCATATTGCATGGTACCCATTCCACGGTTCTCAACTCTCTAGGTTTAAGGGATTCTTCCTTCAGCTGAAACATGCATGTGGAACCCAGAGTATGATCAACCGTGTGATCAGGAGACGTGTTCAAATATGTCTCAGTTTTCGTCCCCTGGTACTCGGGTGCAACATTCCAGACGCTTTACTAACACTCTCCCGACTTGGAGAGTCAGTGCCTTTAACCTCCTGTTTGGCCCAGTTTGCAATTTCTGCGGAAGATGAACAGGAATAGGGAGGACCAATGAGAGACTAGCTGGAGGTGTCTGGATGGGCAAATTTAACTCTCATTACCCACAAGGAAGAGGAATTAACCAAAGGCTCAGCGTGCCGTGCCGGAACCACATTAGGACCTGAAGCAATCCTGCGGTGTTGCGGCCAGCTCACAAGAAAGCGAGTTGAAGAAAGGAGCTCAGGGGCCCTATAATTCACAAACCTGCAGAATTATAAATGACAGCTATCGTCCAAAAATATACTGAAGTAAGGCTGCCAAGAGGACTTGATAGCGGGGCAGAATTGCAGAAAACCGATTTCAGGAGGTAGACTGGAATTGCATTTAAAGCATAGGAAAAGAGGCAGATGGTCCACAATGATGCACTTGGACAAACAGGGCGTATGCATTTTTTCCTGAATATATTCACTCGGGAGAAGTGTATGGTGTTTCCTGAAACATCTAAAAAAGAAAGCAACAGAGCCTAGGTCAATTCCACTTATGGTCCTATAGCTTAGGGAAATTAAAATCAAAAAGACACAGCCACCCCAAAGTTTGGGATGGCTCTGTTTACAAGAACCTCGTTTATGGTACAAGTTCAATATCGCAGAAAGCGAAAAATGGATAAAGCAGTTGTGGTACTTACGTACAATGCAATATCACTCAGCAATGAAATCTATGTCAACAGGCCTGTAGCAGAAAATGAGTGGGTTCAGGTATGATGATTCTAACTGAAATAAGTCACACAGAAAAAGAAACATCATAAGATATCACTAATACAAGGAATGTAAACTTGGCTACACAGGAACTGGATTACAAAACAGAACAGGGTCTCAAATTTAGAAAACCAACTTATGCTTGCTTAAGGGGAAGGTGAGTTTGGGTGCTGCATAAAACCAGAGATTGAAATGAGCACAGATAAAGTTCCTTAAGCCAAATATGGAATAGACAAGTGCTACTCCTTGTTCAATGAAATGGACTCAACACCCCATATTAAACGCCTAAGAATGTACCTGACTAGTAAGTATCTTAAAACCTATGGATTGCTATGTCTCCGAAAGAGAATCAAGCATGTGTACAGGGGTATAAACGCAGCAGTGATAGGATTGGAGAGGTTCGGTGAGCAAACGAAGACCCTTTGAAATCATATTGCATGGTACCCATTCCACGGGTCTCAACTCTCCAGGTTTAAGGGATTCTTCCTTCAGCTAAAACATGCATGTTGAACCCAGAGTATGATCAACCATGTGATCGGGAGACGTGTGCCAATATATCTCAGTTCTCGTCCCCTGGTACTCGGGTGTAACATTCCAGACACTTTACTAACACTCTCCCGACTTGGAGAGTCAGTGCCTTTAACGTCCTGTTTGGCCCAGTTTGCAATTTCTGCGGAAGATGAACAGGAATAGGGAGAACCAATGAGAGACTAGCTGGAGGTGTCTGGACGGGCAAATTTAACTCTCATTTCCCACCAGGAAGAGGAATTAACCAAAGGCTCAGCGTGCCGTGCCGGAACCAGATTAGGGCCTGAATCAATCCTGCGGTGTTGCGGCCAGCTCACAAGAAAGCGAGTTGAAGAAAGGAGCTCAGGGGCACTGTAATTCACAAACCTGCAGAGTTATAAATGACAGCTATCGTCCAAAAATATACTGAAGTAAGGCTGCCAAGAGGACTTGAAAGCGGGGCAGAATTGCAGGAAACCGATTTCAGGAGTAGACTGGAATTGCATTTAAAGCATAGGAAAAGAGGCAGAAGGTCCACAATGATGCACTTGGCCAAAAATGTCATATGCGTTTTTTCCTGAATATATTCAGGAAAAAACGCATACACCATTTTTGGCCAACCAAGCAAGCTTGCAAAGGAAATCGGCACTACAATGAAGTCTCACTACCCCCCAGTCAAAAGGGCCATCTGAAAAAAGTGTAAAATCCAGAAAGGCAGGACAGGCCATGGAGAACTGGGAGCCCTGTTATGCTGATGGGTGGGATGTAAATTGCCAACAGCCACTCGGGAGAAGTGTATGGTGTTTCCTGAAACATCTAAAAAACAAAGCAACAGAGCCTAGGTCAAATCCACTTATGGTCCTATAGCTTAGGGAAATTAAAATCAAAAAGACACAGCCACCCCAAAGTTTGGGATGGCTCTGTTTACAAGAACCTCGTTTATGGTACAAGTTCAATATCGCAGAAAGCGAAAAATGGATAAAGCAGTTGTGGTACTTACGTACAATGCAATATCACTCAGCAATGAAATCTATGTCAACAGGCCTGTAGCAGAAAATGAGTGGGTTCAGGTATGATGATTCTAACTGAAATAAGTCACACAGAAAAAGAAACATCATAAGATATCACTAATACACGGAATGTAAACTTGGCTACACAGGAACTGGATTACAAAACAGAACAGGGTCTCAAATTTAGAAAACCAACTTATGCTTGCTTAAGGGGAAGGTGAGTTTGGGTGCTGCATAAAACCAGAGATTGAAATGAGCACAGATAAAGTTCCTTAAGCCAAATATGTAATAGACAAGTGCTACTCCTTGTTCAATGAAATGGACTCAACACCCCATATTAAACGCCTAAGAATGTACCTGACTAGTAAGTATCTTAAAACCTATGGATTGCTATGTCTCAGAAAGAGAATCAAGCATGTGTACAGGGGTATAAACGCAGCAGTGATAGGATTGGAGAGGTTCGGTGAGCAAACGAAGACCCTTTGAAATCATATTGCATGGTACCCATTCCACGGGTCTCAACTCTCCAGGTTTAAGGGATTCTTCCTTCAGCTAAAACATGCATGTGGAACCCAGAGTATGATCAACCATGTGATCGGGAGACGTGTGCCAATATATCTCAGTTCTCGTCCCCTGGTACTCGGGTGTAACATTCCAGACACTTTACTAACACTCTCCCGACTTGGAGAGTCAGTGCCTTTAACCTCCTGTTTGGCCCAGTTTGCAATTTCTGCGGAAGATGAACAGGAATAGGGAGAACCAATGAGAGACTAGCTGGAGGTGTCTGGACGGGCAAATTTAACTCTCATTTCCCACCAGGAAGTGGAATTAACCAAAGGCTCAGCGTGCCGTGCCGGAACCAGATTAGGGCCTGAATCAATCCTGCGGTGTTGCGGCCAGCTCACAAGAAAGCGAGTTGAAGAAAGGAGCTCAGGGGCACTGTAATTCACAAACCTGCAGAGTTATAAATGACAGCTATCGTCCAAAAATATACTGAAGTAAGGCTGCCAAGAGGACTTGAAAGCGGGGCAGAATTGCAGGAAACCGATTTCAGGAGTAGACTGGAATTGCATTTAAAGCATAGGAAAAGAGGCAGAAGGTCCACAATGATGCACTTGGCTAAAAATGTCATATGCGTTTTTTCCTGAATATATTCAGGAAAAAACGCATACACCATTTTTGGCCAACCAAGCAAGCTTGCAAAGGAAATCGGCACTACAATGAAGTCTCACTACCCCCCAGTCAAAAGGGCCATCTGAAAAAAGTGTAAAATCCAGAAAGGCAGGACAGGCCATGGAGAACTGGGAGCCCTGTTATGCTGATGGGTGGGATGTAAATTGCCAACAGCCACTCGGGAGAAGTGTATGGTGTTTCCTGAAACATCTAAAAAACAAAGCAACAGAGCCTAGGTCAAATCCACTTATGGTCCTATAGCTTAGGGAAATTAAAATCAAAAAGACACAGCCACCCCAAAGTTTGGGATGGCTCTGTTTACAAGAACCTCGTTTATGGTACAAGTTCAATATCGCAGAAAGCGAAAAATGGATAAAGCAGTTGTGGTACTTACGTACAATGCAATATCACTCAGCAATGAAATCTATGTCAACAGGCCTGTAGCAGAAAATGAGTGGGTTCAGGTATGATGATTCTAACTGAAATAAGTCACACAGAAAAAGAAACATCATAAGATATCACTAATACACGGAATGTAAACTTGGCTACACAGGAACTGGATTACAAAACAGAACAGGGTCTCAAATTTAGAAAACCAACTTATGCTTGCTTAAGGGGAAGGTGAGTTTGGGTGCTGCATAAAACCAGAGATTGAAATGAGCACAGATAAAGTTCCTTAAGCCAAATATGTAATAGACAAGTGCTACTCCTTGTTCAATGAAATGGACTCAACACCCCATATTAAACGCCTAAGAATGTACCTGACTAGTAAGTATCTTAAAACCTATGGATTGCTATGTCTCCGAAAGAGAATCAAGCATGTGTACAGGGGTATAAACGCAGCAGTGATAGGATTGGAGAGGTTCGGTGAGCAAACGAAGACCCTTTGAAATCATATTGCATGGTACCCATTCCACGGGTCTCAACTCTCCAGGTTTAAGGGATTCTTCCTTCAGCTAAAACATGCATGTGGAACCCAGAGTATGATCAACCGTGTGATCGGGAGACGTGTGCCAATATTTCTCAGTTCTCGTCCCCTGGTACTCGGGTGCAACATTCCAGACACTTTACTAACACTCTCCCGACTTGGAGAGTCAGTGCCTTTAACGTCCTGTTTGGCCCAGTTTGCAATTTCTGCGGAAGATGAACAGGAATAGGGAGAACCAATGAGAGACTAGCTGGAGGTGTCTGGACGGGCAAATTTAACTCTCATTTCCCACCAGGAAGAGGAATTAACCAAAGTCTCAGCGTGCCGTGGGGAACCAGATTAGGGCCTGAAGCAATCCTGCGGTGTTGCGGCCAGCTCACAAGAAAGCGAGTTGAAGAAAGGAGCTCAGGGGCACTGTAATTCACAAACCTGCAGAGTTATAAATGACAGCTATCGTCCAAAAATATACTGAAGTAAGGCTGCCAAGAGGACTTGAACGTGGGGCAGAATTGCAGGAAACCGATATCAGGAGGGAGACTGGAATTGCATTTAAAGCATAGGAAAAGAGGCAGAACGTCCACAATGATGCACTTGGCCAAAAAGGGCGTATGCATTTTTTCCTGAATATATTCAGGAAAAAACGCATACGCCCTTTTTGGACAACCAAGCAAGCTTGCAAAGGAAATCTGCACTACAATGAAGTCTCACTTCCCCCCGGTCAAAAGGGCCATCTGAAAAAAGTGTAAAATCCAGAAAGGCAGGACAGGCCATGGAGAACTGGGAGCCTTGTTATGCTGATGGGCAGGTTGTAAATTGCCAACAGCCACTCGGGAGAAGTGTATGGTGTTTCCTGAAACATCTAAAAAACAAAGCAACAGAGCCTAGGTCAATTCCACTTATGGTCCTATAGCTTAGGGAAATTAAAATAAAAAAGACACAGCCACCCCAAAGTTTGGGACGGCTCTGTTTACAAGAACCTCTTTTACGGTACAAGTTCAATATCGCAGAAAGCGCAAAATGGATAAAGAAGTTGTGGTACTTACGTACAATGCAATATCACTCAGCAATGAAATCTATGTCAACAGGCCTGTAGCAGAAAATGAGTGGGCTCAGGTATGATGATTCTAACTGAAATAAGTCACACAGAAAAAGAAACAACATAAGATATCACTAATACACGGAATGTAAACTTGGCTACACAGGAACTGGATTAAAAAAGAGAACAGGGTCTCAAATTTAGAAAAACAACTTATGCTTGCTTAAGGGGAAATGTGAGTTGGGGTGCTGCATAAAACCAGAGATTGAAATGAGCACAGATAAAGTTCCTTAAGCCAAATATGTAATAGACAAGAGCTACTCCTTGCTCAACGAAATGGACTCAACACCCCATATTAAACGCCTAAGAATGTACCTGATTAGTAAGTATCTTAAAACCTATGGATTGCTATGTCTCCGAAAGAGAATCAAGCATGTGTACAGGGGCATAAACGCAGCAGTGATAGGATTTGAGAGGTTCGGTGAGCAAAGAATGACCCTTTGAAGTCATATTGCATGGTACCCATTCCACGGGTCTCAACTCTCCAGGTTTAAGGGATTCTTCCTTCAGCTGAAACATGCATGTGGAACCCAGAGTATGATCAACCGTGTGATCAGGAGACGTTTTCAAATATGTCTCAGTTTTCGTCCACTGGTACTCGGGTGCAACATTCCAGACGCTTTACTAACACTCTCCTGACTTGGAGAGTCAGTGCCTTTAACCTCCTGTTTGGCCCAGATTGCAATTTCTGCAGAAGATGAACAGGAATAGGTAGGAGCAATGAGAGACTAGCTGGAGGTGTCTGGACGGGCAAATTTAACTCTCATTTCCCAGCAGGAAGAGGAATTAACCAAAGGCTCAGCGTGCCGTGCCGGAACCACATTAGGGCCTGAAGCAATCCTGCGGTGTTGTGGCCCGCTCACAAGAAAGCGAGTTGAAGAAAGGAGCTCAGGGGCACTGTAATTCACAAACCTGCAGAGTTATAAATGACAGCTATCGTCCAAAAATATACTGAAGTAAGGCTGCCAAGAGGACTTGAAAGCGGGGCAGAATTGCAGGAAACCGATTTCAGGAGGGAGACTGGAATTGCATTTAAAGCATAGGAAAAGAGGAAGAACGTCCAAAATGATGCACTTGGCCAAAATGGGCGTATGCATTTTTTCCTGAATATATTCAGGAAAAAACGCATACACCATTTTTGGCCAACCAAGCAAGCTTGCAAAGGAAATATGCACTACAATGAAGTCTCACTTCCCCCCGGTCAAAAGGGCCATCTGAAAAAAGTGTAAAATCGAGAAAGGCAGGATAATCCATGGAGAACTGGGAGCCTTGTTATGCTGATGGGCGGGATGTAAATTGCCAACAGCCACTCGAGAGAAGTGTATGGTGTTTCCTGAAACATCTAAAAAACAGAGCAACGGAGCCTAGGGCACTTCCACTTATGGTCCTATAGCTTAGGGAAATTAAAATCAAAAAGACACAGCCACCCCAAAGTTTGGGACGGCTCTGTTTACAAGAACATCGTTTACGGTACAAGTTCAATATCGCAGAAAGTGAAAAATGGATAAAGAAGTTGTGGTACTTACGTACAATGCAATATCACTCAGCAATGAAATCTACGTCATCAGGCCCGTAACAGCATAGAGGGGATTCAGGTATGATGATTCTAACTGAAATAAGTCACACAGAAAAAGAAACATCATAAGATATCACTAATACACGGAATGTAGAATTGGCTACACAGGAACTGGATTAAAAAACAGAACAGGGTCTCAAATTTAGAAAACCAACTTATGCTTGCTTAAGGGGAAAGGTGAGTTGGGGTGCTGCATAAAACCAGAGATTGAAATGAGCACAGATAAAGTTCCTTAAGCCAAATATGTAATAGACAAGAGCTACTACTTGCTCAACGAAATGTACTCAACACCGCATATTAAACGCCTAAGAATGTACCTGACTAGTAAGTATCTTAAAACCTATGGATTGCTATGTCTCTGAAAGAGAATCAAGCGTGTGTACAGGGACATAAACGCAGAAGTGTTAGGATTGGAGAGGTTCGGTGAGCAAATGAAAACCCTTTGAAGTCATATTGCATGGTACCCATTCCACGGGTCTCAACTCTCCAACTTTAAGGGAATCTTCCTTCAGCTGAAACATGCATGTGGAACCCAGAGTATGATCAACCGTGTGATCGGGAGACGTGTTCCAATATGTCTCAGTTCTCGTCCCCTGGTACTCGGGTGCAACATTCCAGACGCTTTACTAACACTCTCCCGACTTGGAGAGTCAGTGCCTTTAACCTCCTGTTTGGCCCAGTTTGCAATTTCTGCAGAAGATGAACAGGAATAGGGAGAACCAATGAGAGACTAGCTGGAGGTGTCTGGACGGGCAAATTTAACTCTCATTTCCCACAAGGAAGAGGAATTAACCAAAGGCTCAGCGTGCCGTGCCGGAACCAGATTAGGGCCTGAAGCAATCCTGCGGTGTTGCGGCCAGCTCACAAGAAAGCGAGTTGAAGAAAGGAGCTCAGGGGCACTGTAATTCACAAACCTGCAGAGTTATAAATGACAGCTATCGTCCAAAAATATACTGAAGTAAGGCTGCCAAGAGGACTTGAAAGCGGGGCAGAATTGCAGGAAACCGATTTCAGGAGTAGACTGGAATTGCATTTAAAGCATAGGAAAAGAGGAAGAACGTCCACAATGATGCACTTGGCCAAAAATGTCGTATGCGTTTTTTCCTGAATATATTCAGGAAAAAACGCATACACAATTTTTGGCCAACCAAGCAAGCTTGCAAAGGAAATCTGCACTACAATGAAGTCTCACTTCCCCCCAGTCAAAAGGGCCATCTGAAAAAAGTGTAAAATCCAGAAAGGCAGGACAGGCCATGGAGAACAGGGAGCCCTGTTATGCTGATGGGTGGGATGTAAATTGCCAACAGCCACTCGGGAGAAGTGTATGGTGTTTCCTGAAATATCTAAAAAACAAAGCAACAGAGCCTAGGTCAAATCCACTTATGGTCCTATAGCTTAGGGAAATTAAAATAAAAAAGACACAGCCACCCCAAAGTTTGGGATGGCTCTGTTTACAAGAACCTCGTTTATGGTACAAGTTCAATATCGCAGAAAGCGAAAAATGGATAAAGAAGTTGTGGTACTTACGTACAATGCAATATCACTCAGCAATGAAATCTATGTCAACAGGCCTGAAGCAGAAAATGAGTGGGTTCAGGTATGATGATTCTAACTGAAATAAGTCACACAGAAAAAGAAACATCATAAGATATCACTAATACACGGAATGTAGAATTGGCTACACAGGAACTGGATTACAAAACAGAACAGGGTCTCAAATTTAGAAAACCAACTTATGCTTGCTTAAGGGGAAAGGTGAGTTGGGGTGCTGCATAAAACCAGAGATTGAAATGAGCACAGATAAAGTTCCTTAAGCCAAATATGGAATAGACAAGTGCTACTCCTTGTTCAATGAAATGGACTCAACACCACATATTAAACGCCTAAGAATGTACCTGACTAGTAAGTATCTTAAAACCTATGGATTGCTATGTCTCCGAAAGTGAATCAAGCATGTGTACAGGGGCATAAACGCAGCAGTGATAGGATTGGAGAGGTTCGGTGAGCAAACGAAGACCCTTTGAAATCATATTGCATGGTACCCATTCCACGGGTCTCAACTCTCCAGGTTTAAGGGATTCTTCCTTCAGCTAAAACATGCATGTGGAACCCAGAGTATGATCAACCGTGTGATCGGGAGACGTGTGCCAATATATCTCAGTTCTCGTCCCCTGGTACTTGGATGCAACATTCCAGACACTTTACTAACACTCTCCCGACTTGGAGAGTCAGTGCCTTTAACATCCTTTTGGCCCAGTTTGCAATTTCTGCGGAATATGAACAGGAATAGGGAGAACCAATGAGAGACTAGCTGGAGGTGTCTGGACGGGCAAATTTAACTCTCATTTCCCACCAGGAAGAGGAATTAACCAAAGTCTCAGCGTGCCGTGGGGAACCAGATTAGCGCCTGAAGCAATCCTGCGGTGTTGCGGCCAGCTCACAAGAAAGCGAGTTGAAGAAAGGAGCTCAGGGGCACTGTAATTCACAAACCTGCAGAGTTATAAATGACAGCTATCGTCCAAAAATATACTGAAGTAAGGCTGCCAAGAGGACTTGAACGTGGGGCAGAATTGCAGGAAACCGATATCAGGAGGGAGACTGGAATTGCATTTAAAGCATAGGAAAAGAGGCAGAACGTCCACAATGATGCACTTGGCCAAAATGGGCGTATGCATTTTTTCCTGAATATATTCAGGAAAAAACGCATACGCCCTTTTTGGACAACCAAGCAAGCTTGCAAAGGAAATCTGCACTACAATGAAGTCTCACTTCCCCCCGGTCAAAAGGGCCATCTGAAAAAAGTGTAAAATCCAGAAAGGCAGGACAGGCCATGGAGAACTGGGAGCCTTGTTATGCTGATGGGCAGGTTGTAAATTGCCAACAGCCACTCGGGAGAAGTGTATGGTGTTTCCTGAAACATCTAAAAAACAAAGCAACAGAGCCTAGGTCAATTCCACTTATGGTCCTATAGCTTAGGGAAATTAAAATCAAAAAGACACAGCCACCCCAAAGTTTGGGACGGCTCTGTTTACAAGAACCTCTTTTACGGTACAAGTTCAATATCGCAGAAAGCGAAAAATGGATAAAGCAGTTGTGGTACTTACGTACAATGCAATATCACTCAGCAATGAAATCTATGTCAACAGGCCTGTAGCAGAAAATGAGTGGGCTCAGGTATGATGATTCTAACTGAAATAAGTCACACAGAAAAAGAAACATCATAAGATATCACTAATACACGGAATGTAAACTTGGCTACACAGGAACTGGATTACAAAAGAGAACAGGGTCTCAAATTTAGAAAACCAACTTATGCTTGCTTAAGGGGAAATGTGAGTTGGGGTGCTGCATAAAACCAGAGATTGAAATGAGCACAGATAAAGTTCCTTAAGCCAAATATGTAATAGACAAGAGCTACTCCTTGCTCAACGAATTGGACTCAACACCCCATATTAAACGCCTAAGAATGTACCTGATTAGTAAGTATCTTAAAACCTATGGATTGCTATGCCTCCGAAAGAGAATCAAGCATGTGTACAGGGGCATAAACGCAGCAGTGATAGGATTGGAGAGGTTCGGTGAGCAAATGAAGACCCTTTGAAGTCATATTGCATGGTACCCATTCCACGGTTCTCAATTCTCCAGGTTTAAGGGATTCTTCCTTCAGCTGAAACATGCATGTGGAACCCAGAGTATGATCAACCGTGTGATCAGGAGACGTTTTCAAATATGTCTCAGTTTTCGTCCACTGGTACTCGGGTGCAACATTCCAGACGCTTTACTAACACTCTCCTGACTTGGAGAGTCAGTGCCTTTAACCTCCTGTTTGGCCCAGTTTGCAATTTCTGCAGAAGATGAACAGGAATAGGTAGGAGCAATGAGAGACTAGCTGGAGGTGTCTGGACGGGCAAATTTAACTCTCATTTCCCACCAGGAAGAGGAATTAACCAAAGGCTCAGCGTGCCGTGCCGGAACCACATTAGGGCCTGAAGCAATCCTGCGGTGTTGTGGCCCGCTCACAAGAAAGCGAGTTGAAGAAAGGAGCTCAGGGGCACTGTAATTCACAAACCTGCAGAGTTATAAATGACAGCTCTCGTCCAAAAATATACTGAAGTAAGGCTGCCAAGAGGACTTGAAAGCGGGGCAGAATTGCAGGAAACCGATTTCAGGAGGGAGACTGGAATTGCATTTAAAGCATAGGAAAAGAGGAAGAACGTCCAAAATGATGCACTTGGCCAAAAATGTCGTATGCAATTTTTCCTGAATATATTCAGGAAAAAACGCATACACCATTTTTGGCCAACCAAGCAAGCTTGCAAAGGAAATATGCACTACAATGAAGTCTCACTTCCCCCCGGTCAAAAGGGCCATCTGAAAAAAGTGTAAAATCGAGAAAGGCAGGATAGTCCATGGAGAACTGGGAGCCTTGTTATGCTGATGGGCGGGATGTAAATTGCCAACAGCCACTGGAGAGAAGTGTATGGTGTTTCCTGAAACATCTAAAAAACAGAGCAACGGAGCCTAGGGCACTTCCACTTATGGTCCTATAGCTTAGGGAAATTAAAATCAAAAAGACACAGCCACCCCAAAGTTTGGGACGGCTCTGTTTACAAGAACATCGTTTACGGTACAAGTTCAATATCGCAGAAAGTGAAAAATGGATAAAGAAGTTGTGGTACTTACGTACAATGCAATATCACTCAGCAATGAAATCTATGTCATCAGGCCCGTAACAGCATAGAGTGGATTCAGGTATGATGATTCTAACTGAAATAAGTCACACAGAAAAAGAAACATCATAAGATATCACTAATACACGGAATGTAGAATTGGCTACACAGGAACTGGATTAAAAAACAGAACAGGGTCTCAAATTTAGAAAACCAACTTATGCTTGCTTAAGGGGAAAGGTGAGTTGGGGTGCTGCATAAAACCAGAGATTGAAATGAGCACAGATAAAGTTCCTTAAGCCAAATATGTAATAGACAAGAGCTACTACTTGCTCAACGAAATGTACTCAACACCGCATATTAAACGCCTAAGAATGTACCTGACTAGTAAGTATCTTAAAACCTATGGATTGCTATGTCTCTGAAAGAGAATCAAGCGTGTGTACAGGGACATAAACGCAGAAGTGTTAGGATTGGAGAGGTTCGGTGAGCAAATGAAAACCCTTTGAAGTCATATTGCATGGTACCCATTCCACGGGTCTCAACTCTCCAACTTTAAGGGAATCTTCCTTCAGCTGAAACATGCATGTGGAACCCAGAGTATGATCAACCGTGTGATCGGGAGACGTGTTCCAATATGTCTCAGTTCTCGTCCCCTGGTACTCGGGTGCAACATTCCAGACGCTTTACTAACACTCTCCCGACTTGGAGAGTCAGTGCCTTTAACCTCCTGTTTGGCCCAGTTTGCAATTTCTGCAGAAGATGAACAGGAATAGGGAGAACCAATGAGAGACTAGCTGGAGGTGTCTGGACGGGCAAATTTAACTCTCATTTCCCACAAGGAAGAGGAATTAACCAAAGGCTCAGCGTGCCGTGCCGGAACCAGATTAGGGCCTGAAGCAATCCTGCGGTGTTGCGGCCAGCTCACAAGAAAGCGAGTTGAAGAAAGGAGCTCACGGGCACTGTAATTCACAAACCTGCAGAGTTATAAATGACAGCTATCGTCCAAAAATATACTGAAGTAAGGCTGCCAAGAGGACTTGAAAGCCGGGCAGAATTGCAGGAAACCGATTTCAGGAGTAGACTGGAATTGCATTTAAAGCATAGGAAAAGAGGAAGAACGTCCACAATGATGCACTTGGCCAAAAATGTCGTATGCGTTTTTTCCTGAATATATTCAGGAAAAAACGCATACACCATTTTTGGCCAACCAAGCAAGCTTGCAAAGGAAATCTGCACTACAATGAAGTCTCACTTCCCCCCAGTCAAAAGGGCCATCTGAAAAAAGTGTAAAATCCAGAAAGGCAGGACAGGCCATGGAGAACAGGGAGCCCTGTTATGCTGATGGGTGGGATGTAAATTGCCAACAGCCACTCGGGAGAAGTGTATGGTGTTTCCTGAAATATCTAAAAAACAAAGCAACAGAGCCTAGGTAAAATCCACTTATGGTCCTATAGCTTAGGGAAATTAAAATAAAAAAGACACAGCCACCCCAAAGTTTGGGATGGCTCTGTTTACAAGAACCTCGTTTATGGTACAAGTTCAATATCGCAGAAAGCGAAAAATGGATAAAGAAGTTGTGGTACTTACGTACAATGCAATATCACTCAGCAATGAAATCTATGTCAACAGGCCTGAAGCAGAAAATGAGTGGGTTCAGGTATGATGATTCTAACTGAAATAAGTCACACAGAAAAAGAAACATCATAAGATATCACTAATACACGGAATGTAGAATTGGCTACACAGGAACTGGATTACAAAACAGAACAGGGTCTCAAATTTAGAAAACCAACTTATGCTTGCTTAAGGGGAAAGGTGAGTTGGGGTGCTGCATAAAACCAGAGATTGAAATGAGCACAGATAAAGTTCCTTAAGCCAAATATGGAATAGACAAGTGCTACTCCTTGTTCAATGAAATGGACTCAACACCACATATTAAACGCCTAAGAATGTACCTGACTAGTAAGTATCTTAAAACCTATGGATTGCTATGTCTCCGAAAGTGAATCAAGCATGTGTACAGGGGCATAAACGCAGCAGTGATAGGATTGGAGAGGTTCTGTGAGCAAACGAAGACCCTTTGAAATCATATTGCATGGTACCCATTCCACGGGTCTCAACTCTCCAGGTTTAAGGGATTCTTCCTTCAGCTAAAACATGCATATGGAACCCAGAGTATGATCAACCGTGTGATCGGGAGACGTGTGCCAATATATCTCAGTTCTCGTCCCCTGGTACTTGGATGCAACATTCCAGACGCTTTACTAACACTCTCCCGACTTGGAGAGTCAGTGCCTTTAACATCCTTTTGGCCCAGTTTGCAATTTCTGCGGAATATGAACAGGAATAGGGAGAACCAATGAGAGACTAGCTGGAGGTGTCTGGACGGGCAAATTTAACTCTCATTTCCCACCAGGAAGAGGAATTAACCAAAGTCTCAGCGTGCCGTGGGGAACCAGATTAGGGCCTGAAGCAATCCTGCGGTGTTGCGGCCAGCTCACAAGAAAGCGAGTTGAAGAAAGGAGCTCAGGGGCACTGTAATTCACAAACCTGCAGAGTTATAAATGACAGCTATCGTCCAAAAATATACTGAAGTAAGGCTGCCAAGAGGACTTGAACGTGGGGCAGAATTGCAGGAAACCGATATCAGGAGGGAGACTGGAATTGCATTTAAAGCATAGGAAAAGAGGCAGAACGTCCACAATGATGCACTTGGCCAAAATGGGCGTATGCATTTTTTCCTGAATATATTCAGGAAAAAACGCATACGCCCTTTTTGGACAACCAAGCAAGCTTGCAAAGGAAATCTGCACTACAATGAAGTCTCACTTCCCCCCGGTCAAAAGGGCCATCTGAAAAAAGTGTAAAATCCAGAAAGGCAGGACAGGCCATGGAGAACTGGGAGCCTTGTTATGCTGATGGGCAGGTTGTAAATTGCCAACAGCCACTCGGGAGAAGTGTATGGTGTTTCCTGAAACATCTAAAAAACAAAGCAACAGAGCCTAGGTCAATTCCACTTATGGTCCTATAGCTTAGGGAAATTAAAATCAAAAAGACACAGCCACCCAAATGTTTGGGACTGCTCTGTTTACAAGAACCTCGTTTATGGTACAAGTTCAATATCGCAGAAAGTGAAAAATGGATAAAGAAGTTGTGGTACTTACGTACAATGCAATACCACTCAGCAATGAAATCTATGTCAACACGCCTGTAGCACAAAATGAGTGGGTTCAGGTATGATGATTCTAACTGAAATAAGTCACACAGAAAAAGAAACATCATAAGATATCACTAATACACGGAATGTAAACTTGGCTACACAGGAACTGAATTACAAAACAGAACAGGGTCTCAAATTTAGAAAACCAACTTATGCTTGCTTAAGGGGAAAGGTGAGTTGGTATGCAGCATAAAACCAGAGATTGAAATGAACACAGATAAAGTTCCTTAAGCCAAATATGTAATAGACAAGAGCTACTCCTTATTCAACGAAATGGACTCAACACCCCATATTAAACGCCTAAGAATGTACCTGACTAGTAAGTATCTTAAAACCTATGGATTGCTATGTCTCCGAAAGAGAATCAAGCATGTGTACAGGGGCATAAACGCAGCAGTGATAGGATTTGAGAGGTTCGGTGAGCAAAGAATGACCCTTTGAAGTCATATTACATGCTACCCATTCCACGGGTCTCAACTCTCCAGGTTTAAGGGATTCTTCCTTCAGCTGAAACATGCATGTGGAACCCAGAGTATGATCAACCGTGTGATCAGGAGACGTTTTCAAATATATCTCAGTTTTCGTCCACTGCTACTCGGGTGCAACATTCCAGACGCTTTACTAACACTCTCCTGACTTGGAGAGTCAGTGCCTTTAACCTCCTGTTTGGCCCAGATTGCAATTTCTGCAGAAGATGAACAGGAATAGGTAGGAGCAATGAGAGACTAGCTGGAGGTGTCTGGACGGGCAAATTTAACTCTCATTTCCCACCAGGAAGAGGAAGTAACCAAAGGCTCAGCGTGCCATGCCGGAACAAGATTAGGACCTGAAGCAATCCTGCGGTGTTGTGGCCCGCTCACAAGAAAGCGAGTTGAAGAAAGGAGCTCAGGGGCACTGTAATTCACAAACCTGCAGAGTTATAAATGTCAGCTATCGTCCAAAAATATACTGAAGTAAGGCTGCCAAGAGGACTTGAAAGCGGGGCAGAATTGCAGGAAACCGATTTCAGGAGGTAGACTGGAATTGCATTTAAAGCATAGGAAAAGTGGCAGAACGTCCACAATGATGCACTTGGCCAAAAAGGGCGTATGCGTTTTTTCCTGAATATATTCAGGAAAAAACGCATACGCCCTTTTTGGCCAACCAAGCAAGCTTGCAAAGGAAATCTGCACTACAATGAAGTCTCACTTCCCCCTGGTAAAAAGGGCTATCTGAAAAAAGTGTAAAATCCAGAAAGGCAGTACAGGCCATGGAAAACTGGGAGCCTTGTTATGCTGATGGGCGGGATGTAAATTGCCAACAGCCACTGGGGAGAAGTGTATGGTGTTTCCTGAAACATCTAAAAAACAAAGCAACAGAGCCTAGGGCACTTCCACTTATGGTCCTATAGCTTAGGGAAATTAAAATCAAAAAGACACAGCCACCCCAAAGTTTGGGACGGCTCTGTTTACAAGAAGCTCTTTTACGGTACAAGTTCAATATCGCAGAAAGCGCAAAATGGATAAAGAAGTTGTGGTACTTACGTACAATGCAATATCACTCAGCAATGAAATCTATGTCAACAGGCCTGTAGCAGAAAATGAGTGGGCTCAGGTATGATGATTCTAACTGAAATAAGTCACACAGAAAAAGAAACAACATAAGATATCACTAATACACGGAATGTAAACTTGGCTACACAGGAACTGGATTACAAAACAGAACAGGGTCTCAAATTTAGAAAACCAACTTATGCTTGCTTAAGGGGAAAGGTGAGTTGGGGTGCTGCATAAAACCAGAGATTGAAATGAGCACAGATAAAGTTCCTTAAGCCAAATATGTAATAGACAAGAGCTACTCCTTGCTCAACGAAATGGACTCAACACCCCATATTAAACGCCTAAGAATGTACCTGATTAGTAAGTATCTTAAAACCTATGGATTGCTATGCCTCCGAAAGAGAATCAAGCGTGTGTACAGGGGCATAAACGCAGCAGTGATAGGATTGGAGAGGTTCGGTGAGGAAATGAAGACCCTTTGAAGTCATATTGCATGGTACCCATTCCACGGTTCTCAACTCTCCAGGTTTAAGGGATTCTTCCTTCAGCTGAAACATGCATGTGGAACCCAGAGTATGATCAACCATGTGATCAGGAGACGTGTTCAAATATGTCTCAGTTTTCGTCCCCTGGTACTCAGGTGCAACATTCCAGACGTTTTACTAACAGTCTCCCGACTTGGAGTGTCAGTGCCTTTAACCTCCTGTTTGGCCCAGTTTGCAAATTCTGCGGAAGATGAACAGGAATAAGGAGGACCAATGAGAGACTAGCTGGAGGTGTCTGGACGGGCAAATTTAACTCTCATTTCCCACCAGGAAGAGGAATTAACCAAAGGCTCAGTGTGCCGTGCCGGAACAAGATTAGGGCCTGAAGCAATCCTGCAGTGTTGCGGCCAGCTCACAAGAAAGCGAGTTGAAGAAAGGAGCTCAGGGCCCCTGTAATTCACAAACCTGCAGAATTATAAATGACAGCTATCGTCCAAAAATATACTGAAGTAAGGCTGCCAAGAGGACTTGAAAGCAGGGCAGAATTGCAGAAAACCGATTTCAGGAGGTAGACTGGAATTGCATTTAAAGCATAGGAAAAGAGGCAGAACGTCCACAATGATGCACTTGGACAAAAAGGGCGTATCCGTTTTTTCCTGAATATATTCACTCGGGAGAAGTGTATGGTGTTTCCTGAAACATCTAAAAAAGAAAGCAACAGAGCCTAGGTCAATTCCACTTATGGTCCTATAGCTTAGGGAAATTAAAATCAAAAAGACACAGCCACCCCAAAGTTTGGGACGGCTCTGTTTACAAGAACCTCGTTTATGGTACAAGTTCAATATCGCAGAAAGCGAAAAATGGATAAAGCAGTTGTGGTACTTACGTACAATGCAATATCACTCAGCAATGAAATCTATGTCATCAGGCCCGTAGGAGCATAGTGAGTGGATTCAGGTATGACGATTCTAACTGAAATAAGTCACACAGAAAAAGAAACATCATAAGATATCACTAATACATGGAATGTAAACTTGGTTACACAGAAACTGAATTACAAAACAGAACAGGGTCTCAAATGAAGAAAACCAACTTATGCTTGCTTAAGGGGAAAGGTGAGTTGGGGTGCTGCATAAAACCAGAGATTGAAATGAGCACAGATAAAGTTCCTTAAGCCAAATATGGAATAGACAAGAGCTACTCCTTGCTCAACGAAATGGACTCAACACCCCATATTAAACGCCGAAGAATGTACCTGACTAGTAAGTATCTTAAACCCTATGGATTGCTATGTCTCTGAAAGAGAATCAAGCATGTGTACAGTTGCATAAACGCAGCAGTGATAGGATTGGAGAGGTTCGGTGAGCAAATGAAGACCCTTTGAAGTCATAATGCATGGTACCCATTCCACGGGTCTCAACTCTCCAGGTTTAAGGGATTCTTCTTTCAGCTGAAACATGCCTGTGGAACCCAGAGTATGATCAACTGTGTGATCGGGAGACGTGTTCAAATATGTCTCAGTTTTCTTCCCCTGGTACTCGGGTGCAACATTCCAGACGCTTTACTAACACTCTCCTGACTTGGAGAGTCAGTGCCTTTAACCTCCTGTTTGGCCCAGTTTGCAATATCTGCGGAAGATGAACAGGAATAGGGAGAACCAATGAGAGACTAGCTGGAGGTGTCTGGACGGGCAAATTTAACTCTCATTTCCCACCAGGAAGAGGAATTAACCAAAGGCTCAGCGTGCCGTGCCGGAACAAGATTAGGGCCTGAAGCAATCCTGCGGTGTTGCGGCCAGCTCACAAGAAAGCGAGTTGAAGAAAGGAGCTCAGGGGCCCTGTAATTCACAAACCTGCAGAATTATAAATGACAGCTATCGTCCAAAAATATACTGAAGTAAGGCTGCCAAGAGGACTTGAAAGCGGGGCAGAATTGCAGAAAACTGATTTCAGGAGGTAGACTGGAATTGCATTTAAAGCATAGGAAAAGAGGTAGAACGTCCACAATGATGCACTTGGACAAACAGGGCGTATGCTTTTTTTCCTGAATATATTCACTCGGGAGAAGTGTATGGTGTTTCCTGAAACATCTAAAAAAGAAAGCAACAGAGCCTAGGTCAATTCCACTTATGGTCCTATAGCTTAGGGAAATTAAAATCAAAAAGACACAGCCACCCCAAAGTTTGGGATGGCTCTGTTTACAAGAACCTCGTTTATGGTACAAGTTCAATATCGCAGAAAGCGAAAAATGGATAAAGCAGTTGTGGTACTTACGTACAATGCAATATCACTCAGCAATGAAATCTATGTCAACAGGCCTGTAGCAGAAAATGAGTGGGTTCAGGTATGATGATTCTAACTGAAATAAGTCACACAGAAAAAGAAACATCATAAGATATCACTAATACACGGAATGTAAACTTGGCTACACAGGAACTGGATTACAAAACAGAACAGGGTCTCAAATTTAGAAAACCAACTTATGCTTGCTTAAGGGGAAAGGTGAGTTGGGGTGCTGCATAAAACCAGAGAATGAAATGAGCACAGATAAAGTTCCTTAAGCCAAATATGTAATAGACAAGTGCTACTCCTTGTTCAATGAAATGGACTCAACACCCCATATTAAACGCCTAAGAATGTACCTGACTAGTAAGTATCTTAAAACCTATGGATTGCTATGTCTCCGAAAGAGAATCAAGCATGTGTACAAGGGCATAAACGCAGCAGTGATAGGATTGGAGAGGTTCGGTGAGCAAACGAAGACCCTTTGAAATCATATTGCATGGTACCCATTCCACGGGTCTCAACTCTCCAGGTTTAAGGGATTCTTCCTTCAGCTAAAACATGCATGTGGAACCCAGAGTATGATCAACCGTGTGATCGGGAGACGTGTGCCAATATATCTCAGTTCTCGTCCCCTGGTACTTGGGTGCAACATTCCAGACACTTTACTAACACTCTCCCGACTTGGAGAGTCAGTGCCTTTAACGTCCTTTTGGCCCAGTTTGCAATTTCTGTGGAATATGAACAGGAATAGGGAGAACCAATGAGAGACTAGCTGGAGGTGTCTGGACGGGCAAATTTAACTCTCATTTCCCACCAGGAAGAGGAATTAACCAAAGTCTCAGCGTGCCGTGGGGAACCAGATTAGGGCCTGAAGCAATCCTGCGGTGTTGCGGCCAGCTCACAAGAAAGCGAGTTGAAGAAAGGAGCTCAGGGGCACTGTAATTCACAAACCTGCAGAGTTATAAATGACAGCTATCGTCCAAAAATATACTGAAGTAAGGCTGCCAAGAGGACTTGAACGTGGGGCAGAATTGCAGGAAACCGATATCAGGAGGGAGACTGGAATTGCATTTAAAGCATAGGAAAAGAGGCAGAACGTGGACAATGATGCACTTGGCCAAAAAGGGCGTATGCGTTTTTTCCTGAATATATTCAGGAAAAAACGCATACGCACTTTTTGGTGAACCGAGCAAGCTTGCACAGGAAATCTGCACTACAATGAAGTTTCACTTCCCCCCTGTCAAAGGGGCCATCTGAAAAAAGTGTAAAATCCAGAAAGGCAGGACAGGCCATGGAGAACTGGGAGCCTTGTTATGCTGATGGGCGGGTTGTAAATTGCCAACAGCCACTAGGGAGAAGTGTATGGTGTTTCCTGAAACATCTAAAAAACAAAGCAACAGAGCCTAGGGCACTTCCACTTATGGTCCTATAGCTTAGGGAAATTAAAATCAAAAAGACACAGCCACCCCAAAGTTTGGGACGGCTCTGTTTACAAGAACCTCGTTTATGGTACAAGTTCAATATCGCAGAAAGTGAAAAATGGATAAAGAATTTTTGCTACTTACGTACAATGCAATATCACTCAGCAATGAAATCTCTGTCAACAGGCCTGTAGCAGAAAATGAGTGGGTTCAGGTATGATGATTCTAACTGAAATAAGTCACACAGAAAAAGAAACATCATAAGATATCACTAATACACGGAATGTAAACTTGGCTACACAGGAACTGAATTACAAAACAGAACAGGGTCTCAAATTTAGAAAACCAACTTATGCTTGCTTAAGGGGAAAGGTGAGTTGGGGTGCTGCATAAAACCAGAGATTGAAATGAGCACAGATAAAGTTCCTTAAGCCAAATATGGAATAGACAAGAGCTACTCCTTGCTCAACGAAATGGACTCAACACCCCATATTAAACGCCAATGAATGTACCTGACTAGTAAGTATCTTAAAACCTATGGATTGCTATGTCTCTGAAAGAGAATCAATCATGTGTACAGGGGCATAAACGCAGCAGTGATAGGATTGGAGAGGTTCGGTGAGCAAATGAAGACCCTTTGAAGTCATATTGCATGGTACCCATTCCACGGGTCTCAACTCTCCAGGTTTAAGGAATTCTTCCTTCAGCTGAAACATGCATGTGGAACCCAGAGTATGATCAACCATGTGATCGGGAGACGTGTTCAAATATGTCTCAGTTTTCGTCCCCTGGTACTCGGGTGCAACATTCCAGACGCTTTACTAACACTCTCCCGACTTGGAGAGTCAGTGCCTTTAACCTCCTGTTTGGCCCAGTTTGCAAATTCCGCGGATGATGAACAGGAATAGGGAGAACCAATGAGAGACTAGCTGGAGATGTCTGGACGGGCAAATTTAACTCTCATTTCCCACCAGGAAGAGGAATTAAGCAAAAGCTCAGTGTGCCGTGCCGGAACCAGATTAGGGCCTGAAGCAATCCTGCGGTGTTGCGGCCAGCTCACAAGAAAGAGAGTTGAAGAAAGGAGCTCAGGGGCACTGTAATTCACAAACCTGCAGAGTTATAAATGACAGCTCTCGTCCAAAAATATACTGAAGTAAGGCTGCCAAGAGGACTTGAAAGCGGGACAGAATTGCAGGAAACCGATTTCAGGACGTAGACTGGAATTGCATTTAAAGCATAGGAAAAGAGGCAGAAGGTCGACAATGATGCACTTGGCCAAAAAGGGCGTATGCGTTTTTTCCTGATTATATTCAGGAAAAAAACGCATACGCCCTTTTTGGCCAACCAAGCAAGCTTGCAAAGCAAATCTGCACTACAATGAAGTCTCACTTCCCCCCGATCAAAAGGGCCATCTGAAAAAAGTGTAAAATCCAGAAAGGCAGGACAGGCCATGGAGAACTGGGAGCCTTTTTATGCTGATGGGCGGGATGTAAATTGCCAACAGCCACTCTGGAGAAGTGTATGGTGTTTCCTGAAACATCTAAAAAACAAAGCAACAGAGCCTAGGGCACTTCCACTTATGGTCCTATAGCTTAGGGAAATTAAAATCAAAAAGACACAGCCAAACCAAAGTTTGGGACGGCTGTGTTTACAAGAACCTCCTTTACAGTACAAGTTCAATATCGCAGAAAGCGAAAAATGGATAAAGAAGTTGTGGTACTTACGTACAATTCAATATCACACAGCAATGAAATCTATGTCATCAGGCCCGTAACAGCATAATGAGTGGATTCAGGTATGATGATTCTAACTGAAATAAGTCACACAGAAAAAGAAACATCATAAGATATCACTAATACACGGAATGAAAACTTGGCTACACAGGAACTGGATTACAAAAGAGAACAGGGTCTCAAATTTAGAAAAGCAACTTATGCTTGCTTAAGGGGAAAGGTGAGTTGGGGTGCTGCATAAAATCAGAGATTGAAATGAGCACAGATAAATTTCCTTAAGCCAAATATGTAATAGACAAGAGCTACTCCTTGCTCAACGAAATGGACTCAACACCCCATATTAAACGCCTAAGAATGTACCTGACTAGTAAGTATCTTAAAACCTATGGATTGCTATGTCTCCGAAAGAGAATCAAGCGTGTGTACAGGGACATAAATGCAGCAGTGATAGGATTGGAGAGGTTCGGTGAGCAAACGAAGACCCTTTGAAGTCATATTGCATGGTACCCATTCCACGGGTCTCAACTCTCCAGGTTTAAGGGATTCTTCCTTCAGCTAAAACATGCATGTGGAACCCAGAGTATGATCAACCATGTGATCGGGAGACGTGTTGAAATATGTCTCAGTTCTCGTCCCCTGGTACTCGGGTGCAACATTCCAGACGCTTTACTAACACTCTCCCGACTTGGAGAGTCAGTGCCTTTAAACTCCTGCTTGGCCCAGTTTGCAATTTCTGCGGAAGATGAACAGTGATAGGGAGGACCAATGAGAGACTAGCTGGAGGTGTCTGGACGGGCAAATTTAACTCTCATTTCCCACCAGGAGGAAGAATTAACCAAAGGCTCACCGTGCCGTGCCGGAACCAGATTAGGGCCTGAAGCAATCCTGCGGTGTTGCGGCCAGCTCACAAGAAAGCGAGTTGAAGAAAGGAGTTCAGGGGCACTGTAATTCACAAACCTGCAGAGTTATAAATGACAGCTATCGTCCAAAAATATACTGAAGTAAGGCTGCCACGAGGACTTGAAAGCGGGGCAGAATTGCAGGAAACCGATTTCAGGAGGTAGACTGGAATTGCATTTAAAGCATAGGAAAAGAGGCAGAACGTCGACAATGATGCACTTGCCCAAAAAGGGCGTATGCGTTTTTTCCTGAATATATTCAGGAAAAAACGCATACGCCCTTTTTGGCCAACCAAGCAAGCTTGCAAAGGAAATCTGCACTACAATGAAGTCTCACTTCCCCCCGGTCAAAAGGGCCATCTGAAAAAAGTGTAAAATCCAGAAAGGCAGGACAGGCCATGGAGAACTGGGAGCCTTGTTATGCTGATGGGCGGGATGTAAATTGCCAACAGCCACTGGTTAGAAGTGTATGGTGTTTCCTGAAACATCTAAAAAACAAAGCAACAGAGCCTAGGGCACTTCCACTTATAGTCCTATAGCTTAGGGAAATTAAAATCAAAAAGACACAGCCACCCCAAAGTATGGGACGGCTCTGTTTATAAGAACCTCGTTTACAGTACAAGTTCAATATCGCAGAAAGTGAAAAATGGATAAATAAGTTGTGGTACTTACGTACAATGCAATATCACTCAGCAATGAAATCTATGTCATCAGGCCCATAGCAGCATAATGAGTGGATTCAGGTATGATGATTCTAACTGAAATAAGTCACACAGAAAAAGAAACATCATAAGATATCACTAATACACGGAATGTAAACTTGGCTACACAGAACTGAATTACAAAACAGAACAGGCTCTCCAATTTAGAAAACCAACTTATGCTTGCTTAAGGGGAAAGGTGAGTTGGGGTGCTGCATAAAACCAGAGATTGAAATGAGCACAGATAAAGTTCCTTAAGCCAAATATGTAATAGACAAGGGCTACTCCTTGCTCAACGAAATGGACTCAAAACCCCATATTAAACGCCTAATAATGTCCCTGACTAGTAAGTATCTTAAAACTTATGGATTGCTATGTCTCTGAAAGAGAATCAAGCGTGAGTACAGGGGCATAAACGCAGCAGTGATAGGATTGGAGAGGTTCGGTGAGCAAATGAAGACCCTTTGAAGTCATATTGCATGGTACCCATTCCACGGGTCTCAACTCTCCAAGTTTAAGGGATTCTTCCTTCAGCTAAAAAATGCATGTGGAACACAGAGTGTGATCAACCGTGTGATCGGGAGACGTGTTCTAATATGTCTCAGTTCTCATCCCCTGGTACTCGGGTGCAACATTGCAGACGCTTTACTAACATTTTCCCGACTTAGAGAGACAGTGCCTTTAACCTCCTGTTTGGCCCAGTTTGCAATTTCTGCGGAAGATGAACAGGAATAGGGAGAACCAATGAGAGACTAGCTGGAGGTGTCTGGACGGGAAAATTTAACTCTCATTTCCCACCAGGAAGAGGAATTAACCAAAGGCTCAGCATGCCGTGCCAGAACCAAATTAGGGCCCGAAGCAATCGTGCGGTGTTGCGGCCAGCTCACAAGAAAGCGAGTTGAAGAAAGGAGCTCAGGGGCACTGTAATTCACAAACCTGCAGAGTTATAAATGACAGCTATCGTCCAAAAATCTACTGAAGTAAGGGTGCCAAGAGGACTTGAAAGCGGGGCAGAATTGCAGGAAACCGATTTCAGGAGGTAGACTTGATTTGCATTTAAAGCATAGGAAAAGAGGCAGAACGTCGACAATGATGCACTTGCCAAAAAGGGCATATGCGTTTTTCCTGAATATATTCAGGAAAAAACGCATATGCCCTTTTTGGCCAACCAAGCAAGCTTGCAAAGGAAATCTGCACTACAATGAAGTCTCACTTCCCCCCAGTCAAAAGGGCCATCTGAAAAAAGTGTAAAATCCAGAAAGGCAGGACAGGCCATGGAGAACTGGGAGCCTTGTTATGCTGATGGGCGGGATGTAAATTGCCAACAGCCACTCAGGAGAAGTGTATGGTGTTTCCTGGAACATTTAAAACGAAGCAACCGAGCCTAGGGCACTTCCACTTATAGTCCTATAGCTTAGGGAAATTAAAATCAAAGAGACACAGCCACCCCAAAGTTTGGGACGGCTCTGTTTACAAGAAACTCTTTTACGGGACAAGTTCAATATCGCAGAAAGTGAAAAATGGATAAAGAAGTTGTGGTACTTACATACAATGCAATATCACTCAGCAATGAAATCTATGTCATCATGCCCATAGCAGCATAATGAGTGGATTCAGGTATGATGATTCTAACTGAAATAAGTCACAGAGAAAAAGAAACATCATAAGATATCACTAATACTCGGAATATAAACTTGGCTACAAAGGAACTGGATTACAAAACAAAACAGGGTCTCAAATTTAGAAAACCAACTTACGCTTGCTTAAGGGGAAAGGTGAGTTGGGGTGCTGCATAAAACCAGAGATTGAAATGAGCACAGATAAAGTTCCTTAAGCCAAATATGTAATAGACAAGGGCTACTCCTTGCTCAACGAAATGGACTCAAAACCCCATATTAAACGCCTAATAATGTCCCTAACTAGTAAGTATCTTAAAACCTATGGATTGCTAGGTCTCCGAAAGAGAATAAAGCATGTGTACAGGGGCATAAATGCAGCTGTGATAGGATTGGAGAGGTTCGGTGAGCAAATAAAGACCCTTTGAAGTCATATTGCATGGTACCCATTCCACGGGTCTCAACTCTCCAGGTTTAAGGGATTCTTCCTTCAGCTAAAACATGCATGTGGAAACCAGGGTATGATTAACCATGTGATCGGGACACGTGTTCAAATATGTCTCAGTTTTCATCCCCTGGTACTCGGGCGCAACATTCCAGACGCTTTACTAACACTCTCCAGACTTGGAGAGTCAGTGCCTTTAACCTCCTGTTTGGCCCAGTTTGCAATTTCTGCGGAAGATGAACAGGAATAGGGAGAACCAATGAGAGACTAGCTGGAGGTGTCTGGACGGGCAAATTTAACTCTCATTTCCCACCAGGAAGAGGAATTAACCAAAGGCTCAGCGTGCCGTGCCGGAACCAGATTAGGGCCCGAAGCAATCCTGCGGTGTTGCGGCCAGCTCACAAGAAAGCGAGTTGAAGAAAGGAGCTCAGGGGCACTGTAATTCACAAACCTGCAGAGTTATAAATGACAGCTATCGTCCAAAAATATACTGAAGTAAGGCTGCCAAGAGGACTTGAAAGCGGGGCAGAATTGCAGGAAACCGATTTCAGGAGGTAGACTTGATTTGCATTTAAAGCATAGGAAAAGAGGCAGAACGTCCACAATGATGCACTTGCCAAAAAGGGCGTATGCGTTGTTTCCTGAATATATTCAGAACAAAACACATACGCCCTTTTTGGCCAACCAAGCAAGCTTGCAAAGGAAATCTGCACTACAATGAAGTCTCACTTCCCCCCAGTCAAAAGGGCCATCTGAAAAAAGTGTAAAATCCAGAAAGGCAGGACAGGGCATGGAGAACTGGGAGCCTTGCTATGCTGATGGGCGGGATGTAAATTGCCAACAGCCACTAGGGAGAAGTGTATGGTGTTTCCTGAAACATATAAAAAACAAAGCAACAGAGCCTAGGGCACTTCCACTTATGGTCCTATAGCTTAGGGAAATTAAAATCAAAAAGACACAGCCACCCCAAAGTTTGGGATGGCTCTGTTTACAAGAACTCCTTTACGGTACAAGTTCAATTTCGCAGAAAGTGAAAAATGGATAAAGAAGTTGTGGTACTTACGTACAATGCAATATCACTCAGCAATGAAATCTATGTCATCAGACCCGTAACAGCATAATGAGTGGATTCAGGTATGATGATTCTAACTGAAATAAGTCACACAGAAAAAGAAACATCATAAGATATCACTAATACACGGAATGTAAACTTGGCTACACAGGAACTGAATTTCAAAACAGAACAGAGTCTCAAATTTAGAAAACCAACTTATGCTTGCTTAAGGGGAAAGGTGAGTTGGGGTGCTGCATAAAACCAGAGATTGAAATGAACACAGATAAAGTTCCTTAAGCCAAATACGTAATAGACAAGAGCTACTCCTTGCTCAACGAAATGGACTCAACACCCCATATTAAACGCCTAAGAATGTACCTGACTAGTAAGTATCTTAAAACCTATGGATTGCTATGTCTCTGAAAGTGAATCAATCGTGAGTACATGGGCATAAACGCAGCAGTGATAGGATTGGAGAGTTTTGGTGAGCAAATGAAGACCCTTTGAAGTCATATTGCATGGTACCCATTCCACGGGTCTCAACTCTCCAGGTTTAAGGGATTCTTCCTTCTGCTAAAACATGCATGTGGAACCCAGAGTATGATCAACCGTGTGATCGGGAGACGTGTTGAAATATGTCTCAGTTCTCGTCCCCTGGTACTCGGGTGCAACATTCCAGATGCTTTACTAACACTCTCCCGACTTGGAGAGTCAGTGCCTTTAACCTCCTGTTTGGCCCAGTTTGCAAATTACGCGGAAGATGAACAGGAATAGGGAGAACCAATGAGAGACTAGCTGGAGGTGTTTGGACGGGAAAATTTAACTCTCATTTCCCACCAGGAAGAGGAATTAACCAAAGGCTCAGCGTGCCATGCCGGAACCAGATTAGGGCCTGAAGCAATCCTGCAGTGTTGCGGCCAGCTCACAAGAAAGCGAGTTGAAGAAAGGAGCTCAGGGGCACTGTAATTCACAAACCTGCAGAGTTATAAATGACAGCTATCATCCAAAAATATACTGAAGTAAGGCTGCCAAGAGGACTTGAAAGCGGGGCAGAATTGCACGAAACCGATTTCAGGAGGTAGACTGGAATTGCATTTAAAGCATAGGAAAAGAGGCAGAAGGTCGACAATGATGCACTTGGCCAAAAAGGGCGTATGCGTTTTTTCCTGAATATATTCAGGACAAAACGCATATGCCCTTTTTGGCCAACCAAGCAAGCTTGCAAAGGAAATCTGCACTACAATGAAGTCTCACTTCCCCCCGGTCAAAAGGGCCATCTGAAAAAAGTGTAAAATCCAGAAAGGCAGGACAGGCCATGGAGAACTAGGAGCCTTGTTATGCTGATGGGCGGGATGTAAATTGCCAACAGCCACTGGGGAGAAGTGTATGGTGTTTCCTGAAACATCTAAAAAACAAAGCAACAGAGCCTAGGGCACTTCCACTTATGGTCCTATAGCTTAGGGAAATTAAAATCAAAAAGACACAGCCACCCCAAAGTTTGGGATGGCTCTGTTTACAAGAAACTCGTTTACGGTACAAGTTCAATATCGCATAAAGCGAAAAATGGATAAAGAAGTTGTGGTACTTACGTACAATGCAATATCACTCAGCAATGACATCTATGTCATCAGGCCCATAGCAGCATAATGAGTGGATTCAGGTATGATGATTCTAACTGAAATAAGTCACACAGAAAAAGAAACATCATAAGATATCACTAATACACGGAATGTAAACTTGGCTACACAGGAACTGAATTTCAAAACAGAACATGGTCCCAAATTTAGAAAATCAACTTATGCTTGCTTAAGGGGAAAGGTGAGTTGGGGTGCTGCATAAAACCAGAGATTGAAATGAGCACAAATAAAGTTCCTTAAGCCAAATATGTAATAGACAAGAGCTACTCCTTGCTCAACGAAATGGACTCAAAACCCCATATTAAACGCCTAAGAATGTACCTGACTAGTAATATCTTAAAATCTATGGATTGCTATGTCTCCGAAAGAGAATCAAGCATGTGTACAGGGGAATAAACGCAGCAGTGATAGGATTGGAGAGGTTCGGTGAGCAAACGAAGACCCTTTGAAGTCATATTGAATGGTACCCATTCCACGGGTCTCAACTCTCCAGGTTTAAGGGATTCTTCCTTCAGCTAAAACATGCATGTGGAACCCAGAGTATGATCAACCGTGTGATCGGGAGACGTGTTCAAATATGTCTCAGTTTTCGTCCCCTGGTAAACGGGTGCAACATTCCAGATGCTTTACTAACACTCTCCCGACTTGGAGAGTCATTGCCTTTAACCTCCTGTTTGGCCCAGTTTGCAATTTCTGCGGAAGATGAACAGGAATAGGGAGAACCAATGAGAGACTAGCTGGAGGTGTCTGGACGAGCAAATTTAACTCTCATTTCCCACCAGGAAGAGGAATTAACCAAAGGCTCAGCGTTCCGTGCCGGAACCAGATTAGGGCCTGAAGCAATCCTGCGGTGTTGCGGCCAGCTCACAAGAAAGCGAGTTGAAGAAAGGAGTTCAGGGGCACTGTAATTCACAAACCTGCAGAGTTATAAATGACAGCTATCGTCCAAAAATATACTGAAGTAAGGCTGCCACGAGGACTTGAAAGCGGGGCAGAATTGCAGGAAACCGATTTCAGGAGGTAGACTGGAATTGCATTTAAAGCATAGGAAAAGAGGCAGAACGTCGACAATGATGCACTTGCCCAAAAAGGGCGTATGCGTTTTTTCCTGAATATATTCAGGAAAAAACGCATACGCCCTTTTTGGCCAACCAAGCAAGCTTGCAAAGGAAATCTGCACTACAATGAAGTCTCACTTCCCCCCGGTCAAAAGGGCCATCTGAAAAAAGTGTAAAATCCAGAAAGGCAGGACAGGCCATGGAGAACTGGGAGCCTTGTTATGCTGATGGGCGGGATGTAAATTGCCAACAGCCACTGGTTAGAAGTGTATGGTGTTTCCTGAAACATCTAAAAAACAAAGCAACAGAGCCTAGGGCACTTCCACTTATAGTCCTATAGCTTAGGGAAATTAAAATCAAAAAGACACAGCCACCCCAAAGTATGGGACGGCTCTGTTTATAAGAACCTCGTTTACAGTACAAGTTCAATATCGCAGAAAGTGAAAAATGGATAAATAAGTTGTGGTACTTACGTACAATGCAATATCACTCAGCAATGAAATCTATGTCATCAGGCCCATAGCAGCATAATGAGTGGATTCAGGTATGATGATTCTAACTGAAATAAGTCACACAGAAAAAGAAACATCATAAGATATCACTAATACACGGAATGTAAACTTGGCTACACAGAACTGAATTACAAAACAGAACAGGCTCTCCAATTTAGAAAACCAACTTATGCTTGCTTAAGGGGAAAGGTGAGTTGGGGTGCTGCATAAAACCAGAGATTGAAATGAGCACAGATAAAGTTCCTTAAGCCAAATATGTAATAGACAAGGGCTACTCCTTGCTCAACGAAATGGACTCAAAACCCCATATTAAACGCCTAATAATGTCCCTGACTAGTAAGTATCTTAAAACTTATGGATTGCTATGTCTCTGAAAGAGAATCAAGCGTGAGTACAGGGGCATAAACGCAGCAGTGATAGGATTGGAGAGGTTCGGTGAGCAAATGAAGACCCTTTGAAGTCATATTGCATGGTACCCATTCCACGGGTCTCAACTCTCCAAGTTTAAGGGATTCTTCCTTCAGCTAAAAAATGCATGTGGAACACAGAGTGTGATCAACCGTGTGATCGGGAGACGTGTTCTAATATGTCTCAGTTCTCATCCCCTGGTACTCGGGTGCAACATTGCAGACGCTTTACTAACATTTTCCCGACTTAGAGAGACAGTGCCTTTAACCTCCTGTTTGGCCCAGTTTGCAATTTCTGCGGAAGATGAACAGGAATAGGGAGAACCAATGAGAGACTAGCTGGAGGTGTCTGGACGGGAAAATTTAACTCTCATTTCCCACCAGGAAGAGGAATTAACCAAAGGCTCAGCATGCCGTGCCAGAACCAAATTAGGGCCCGAAGCAATCGTGCGGTGTTGCGGCCAGCTCACAAGAAAGCGAGTTGAAGAAAGGAGCTCAGGGGCACTGTAATTCACAAACCTGCAGAGTTATAAATGACAGCTATCGTCCAAAAATCTACTGAAGTAAGGGTGCCAAGAGGACTTGAAAGCGGGGCAGAATTGCAGGAAACCGATTTCAGGAGGTAGACTTGATTTGCATTTAAAGCATAGGAAAAGAGGCAGAACGTCGACAATGATGCACTTGCCAAAAAGGGCATATGCGTTTTTCCTGAATATATTCAGGAAAAAACGCATATGCCCTTTTTGGCCAACCAAGCAAGCTTGCAAAGGAAATCTGCACTACAATGAAGTCTCACTTCCCCCCAGTCAAAAGGGCCATCTGAAAAAAGTGTAAAATCCAGAAAGGCAGGACAGGCCATGGAGAACTGGGAGCCTTGTTATGCTGATGGGCGGGATGTAAATTGCCAACAGCCACTCAGGAGAAGTGTATGGTGTTTCCTGGAACATTTAAAACGAAGCAACCGAGCCTAGGGCACTTCCACTTATAGTCCTATAGCTTAGGGAAATTAAAATCAAAGAGACACAGCCACCCCAAAGTTTGGGACGGCTCTGTTTACAAGAAACTCTTTTACGGGACAAGTTCAATATCGCAGAAAGTGAAAAATGGATAAAGAAGTTGTGGTACTTACATACAATGCAATATCACTCAGCAATGAAATCTATGTCATCATGCCCATAGCAGCATAATGAGTGGATTCAGGTATGATGATTCTAACTGAAATAAGTCACAGAGAAAAAGAAACATCATAAGATATCACTAATACTCGGAATATAAACTTGGCTACAAAGGAACTGGATTACAAAACAAAACAGGGTCTCAAATTTAGAAAACCAACTTACGCTTGCTTAAGGGGAAAGGTGAGTTGGGGTGCTGCATAAAACCAGAGATTGAAATGAGCACAGATAAAGTTCCTTAAGCCAAATATGTAATAGACAAGGGCTACTCCTTGCTCAACGAAATGGACTCAAAACCCCATATTAAACGCCTAATAATGTCCCTAACTAGTAAGTATCTTAAAACCTATGGATTGCTAGGTCTCCGAAAGAGAATAAAGCATGTGTACAGGGGCATAAATGCAGCTGTGATAGGATTGGAGAGGTTCGGTGAGCAAATAAAGACCCTTTGAAGTCATATTGCATGGTACCCATTCCACGGGTCTCAACTCTCCAGGTTTAAGGGATTCTTCCTTCAGCTAAAACATGCATGTGGAAACCAGGGTATGATTAACCATGTGATCGGGACACGTGTTCAAATATGTCTCAGTTTTCATCCCCTGGTACTCGGGCGCAACATTCCAGACGCTTTACTAACACTCTCCAGACTTGGAGAGTCAGTGCCTTTAACCTCCTGTTTGGCCCAGTTTGCAATTTCTGCGGAAGATGAACAGGAATAGGGAGAACCAATGAGAGACTAGCTGGAGGTGTCTGGACGGGCAAATTTAACTCTCATTTCCCACCAGGAAGAGGAATTAACCAAAGGCTCAGCGTGCCGTGCCGGAACCAGATTAGGGCCCGAAGCAATCCTGCGGTGTTGCGGCCAGCTCACAAGAAAGCGAGTTGAAGAAAGGAGCTCAGGGGCACTGTAATTCACAAACCTGCAGAGTTATAAATGACAGCTATCGTCCAAAAATATACTGAAGTAAGGCTGCCAAGAGGACTTGAAAGCGGGGCAGAATTGCAGGAAACCGATTTCAGGAGGTAGACTTGATTTGCATTTAAAGCATAGGAAAAGAGGCAGAACGTCCACAATGATGCACTTGCCAAAAAGGGCGTATGCGTTGTTTCCTGAATATATTCAGAACAAAACACATACGCCCTTTTTGGCCAACCAAGCAAGCTTGCAAAGGAAATCTGCACTACAATGAAGTCTCACTTCCCCCCAGTCAAAAGGGCCATCTGAAAAAAGTGTAAAATCCAGAAAGGCAGGACAGGGCATGGAGAACTGGGAGCCTTGCTATGCTGATGGGCGGGATGTAAATTGCCAACAGCCACTAGGGAGAAGTGTATGGTGTTTCCTGAAACATATAAAAAACAAAGCAACAGAGCCTAGGGCACTTCCACTTATGGTCCTATAGCTTAGGGAAATTAAAATCAAAAAGACACAGCCACCCCAAAGTTTGGGATGGCTCTGTTTACAAGAACTCCTTTACGGTACAAGTTCAATTTCGCAGAAAGTGAAAAATGGATAAAGAAGTTGTGGTACTTACGTACAATGCAATATCACTCAGCAATGAAATCTATGTCATCAGACCCGTAACAGCATAATGAGTGGATTCAGGTATGATGATTCTAACTGAAATAAGTCACACAGAAAAAGAAACATCATAAGATATCACTAATACACGGAATGTAAACTTGGCTACACAGGAACTGAATTTCAAAACAGAACAGAGTCTCAAATTTAGAAAACCAACTTATGCTTGCTTAAGGGGAAAGGTGAGTTGGGGTGCTGCATAAAACCAGAGATTGAAATGAACACAGATAAAGTTCCTTAAGCCAAATACGTAATAGACAAGAGCTACTCCTTGCTCAACGAAATGGACTCAACACCCCATATTAAACGCCTAAGAATGTACCTGACTAGTAAGTATCTTAAAACCTATGGATTGCTATGTCTCTGAAAGTGAATCAATCGTGAGTACATGGGCATAAACGCAGCAGTGATAGGATTGGAGAGTTTTGGTGAGCAAATGAAGACCCTTTGAAGTCATATTGCATGGTACCCATTCCACGGGTCTCAACTCTCCAGGTTTAAGGGATTCTTCCTTCTGCTAAAACATGCATGTGGAACCCAGAGTATGATCAACCGTGTGATCGGGAGACGTGTTGAAATATGTCTCAGTTCTCGTCCCCTGGTACTCGGGTGCAACATTCCAGATGCTTTACTAACACTCTCCCGACTTGGAGAGTCAGTGCCTTTAACCTCCTGTTTGGCCCAGTTTGCAAATTACGCGGAAGATGAACAGGAATAGGGAGAACCAATGAGAGACTAGCTGGAGGTGTTTGGACGGGAAAATTTAACTCTCATTTCCCACCAGGAAGAGGAATTAACCAAAGGCTCAGCGTGCCATGCCGGAACCAGATTAGGGCCTGAAGCAATCCTGCAGTGTTGCGGCCAGCTCACAAGAAAGCGAGTTGAAGAAAGGAGCTCAGGGGCACTGTAATTCACAAACCTGCAGAGTTATAAATGACAGCTATCATCCAAAAATATACTGAAGTAAGGCTGCCAAGAGGACTTGAAAGCGGGGCAGAATTGCACGAAACCGATTTCAGGAGGTAGACTGGAATTGCATTTAAAGCATAGGAAAAGAGGCAGAAGGTCGACAATGATGCACTTGGCCAAAAAGGGCGTATGCGTTTTTTCCTGAATATATTCAGGACAAAACGCATATGCCCTTTTTGGCCAACCAAGCAAGCTTGCAAAGGAAATCTGCACTACAATGAAGTCTCACTTCCCCCCGGTCAAAAGGGCCATCTGAAAAAAGTGTAAAATCCAGAAAGGCAGGACAGGCCATGGAGAACTAGGAGCCTTGTTATGCTGATGGGCGGGATGTAAATTGCCAACAGCCACTGGGGAGAAGTGTATGGTGTTTCCTGAAACATCTAAAAAACAAAGCAACAGAGCCTAGGGCACTTCCACTTATGGTCCTATAGCTTAGGGAAATTAAAATCAAAAAGACACAGCCACCCCAAAGTTTGGGATGGCTCTGTTTACAAGAAACTCGTTTACGGTACAAGTTCAATATCGCATAAAGCGAAAAATGGATAAAGAAGTTGTGGTACTTACGTACAATGCAATATCACTCAGCAATGACATCTATGTCATCAGGCCCATAGCAGCATAATGAGTGGATTCAGGTATGATGATTCTAACTGAAATAAGTCACACAGAAAAAGAAACATCATAAGATATCACTAATACACGGAATGTAAACTTGGCTACACAGGAACTGAATTTCAAAACAGAACATGGTCCCAAATTTAGAAAATCAACTTATGCTTGCTTAAGGGGAAAGGTGAGTTGGGGTGCTGCATAAAACCAGAGATTGAAATGAGCACAAATAAAGTTCCTTAAGCCAAATATGTAATAGACAAGAGCTACTCCTTGCTCAACGAAATGGACTCAAAACCCCATATTAAACGCCTAAGAATGTACCTGACTAGTAATATCTTAAAATCTATGGATTGCTATGTCTCCGAAAGAGAATCAAGCATGTGTACAGGGGAATAAACGCAGCAGTGATAGGATTGGAGAGGTTCGGTGAGCAAACGAAGACCCTTTGAAGTCATATTGAATGGTACCCATTCCACGGGTCTCAACTCTCCAGGTTTAAGGGATTCTTCCTTCAGCTAAAACATGCATGTGGAACCCAGAGTATGATCAACCGTGTGATCGGGAGACGTGTTCAAATATGTCTCAGTTTTCGTCCCCTGGTAAACGGGTGCAACATTCCAGATGCTTTACTAACACTCTCCCGACTTGGAGAGTCATTGCCTTTAACCTCCTGTTTGGCCCAGTTTGCAATTTCTGCGGAAGATGAACAGGAATAGGGAGAACCAATGAGAGACTAGCTGGAGGTGTCTGGACGAGCAAATTTAACTCTCATTTCCCACCAGGAAGAGGAATTAACCAAAGGCTCAGCGTTCCGTGCCGGAACCAGATTAGGGCCTGAAGCAATCCTGCGGTGTTGCGGCCAGCTCACAAGAAAGCGAGTTGAAGAAAGGAGCTCAGGGGCACTGTAATTCACAAACCTGCAGAGTTATAAATGACAGCTATCGTCCAAAAATATAGTGAAGTAAGTCTGCCAAGAGGACTTGAAAGCGGGGCAGAATTGCACGAAACCGATTTCAGGAGGTAGACTGGAATTGCATTTAAAACATAGGAAAAGAGGCAGAACGTTGACAATGATGCACTTGGCCAAAAAGGGCGTATGCGTTTTTTCCTGAATATATTCAGGAAAAAGTGCATACGACCTTTTTGGCCAACCAAGCAAGCTTGCAAAGGAAATCTGCACTACAATGAAGTCTCACTTCCCCCCAGTCAAAAGTGCCATCTGAAAAAAGTGTAAAATCCAGAAAGGCAGGACAGGCCATAGAGAACTGGGAGCCTTGTTATGCTGATGGGCGGGATGTAACTTGCCAACAGCCACTCAGGAGAAGTGTATGGTGTTTCCTGGAACATCTAAAACAAAGCAACAGAGCCTAGGGCACTTCCACTTATGGTCCTGCAGCTTAGGGAAATTAAAATCAAAAAGACACAGCCACCCCAATGTTTGGGACGGCTCTGTTTACAAGAACCTCGTTTACGGTACAAGTTCAATATCACAGAAAGTGAAAAATGGATAAAGAAGTTGTGGTACTTACGTACAATGCAATATCACTCAGCAATGAAATCTATGTCATCAGGCCCGTAGCAGCATAGAGTGGATTCAGGTATGATGATTCTAACTGAAATAAGTCACACAGAATAAGAAACATCATAAGATATCACTAATACACGGAATGTAAACTTGGCTACACAGGAACCTGATTACAAAACAGAACAGAGTCTCAAATTTAGAAAACCAACTTATGCTTGCTTAAGGGGAAAGGTGAGTTGGGGTGCTGCATAAAACCAGAGATTGAAATGAGCACAGATAAAGTTCCTTAAGCCAAATATGTAATAGACAAGAGCTACTCCTTGCTCAACAAAATGGACTCAAAACCCCATATTAAACGCCTAAGAATGTACCTGACTAGTAAGTATCTTAAAACCTATGGATTGCTATGTCTCTGAAAGTGAATCAATCGTGAGTACAGGGGCAAAAACGCTGCAGTGATAGGATTGGAGAGTTTTGGTGGTCAAATGAAGATGCTTTGAAGTCATATTGCATGGTACCCATTCCACGGGTCTCAACTCTCCAGGTTTAAGTGATTCTTCCTTCAGCTAAAACATGCATGTGGAACCCAGAGTATGATCAACCATGTGATCGGGAGACGTGTTGAAATATGTCTCAGTTCTCGTCCCCTGGTACTCGGGTGCAACATTCTAGATGCTTTCCTAACACTCTCCCGACTTGGAGAGTCAGTGCCTTTAACCTCCTGTTTGGCCCAGTTTGCAAATTCCGCGGAAGATGAACAGGAATAGGGAGAACCAATGAGAGACTAGCTGGAGGTGTCTGGACGGGAAAATTTAACTCCCATTTCCCACCAGGAAGAGGAATTAACCAAAGGCTCAGCGTGCCATGCCGGAACCAGATTAGGGCCTGAAGCAATCCTGCGGTGTTGCGGCCAGCTCACAAGAAAGCGAGTTGAAGAAAGGAGCTCAGGGGCACTGTAATTCACAAACCTGCAGAGTTATAAATGACAGCTATCGTCCAAAAATATACTGAAGTAAGGCTGCCAAGAGGACTTGAAAGCGGGTCAGAATTGCAGGAAACCGATTTCAGGAGGTAGACTGGAATTGCATTTAAAGCATAGGAAAAGAGGCAGAAGGTCGACAATGATGCACTTGGCCAAAAAGGGCGTATGCGTTTTTTCCTGAATATATTCAGGACAAAACGCATACGCCCTTTTTGGCCAACCAAGCAAGCTTGCAAAGGAAATCTGCACTACAATGAAGTCTCACTTCCCCGCGGTCAAAAGGGCCATCTGAAAAAAGTGTAAAATCCAGAAAGGCAGGACAGGCCATGGAGAACTGGGAGCCTTGTTATGCTGATGGGCGGGATGTAAATTGCCAACAGCCACTGGGGAGAAGTTTGTGGTGTTTCCTGAAACATTTAAAAAACAAAGCAACAGAGCCTAGGGCACTTCCACTTATGGTCCTATAGCTTAGGGAAATTAAAATCAAAAAGACACAGCCACCCCGAAGTTTCGGATGGCTCTGTTTACAAGAAACTCTTTTACGGGACAAGTTCAATATCGCAGAAAGTGAAAAATGGATAAAGAAGTTGTGGTACTTACGTACAATGCAATATCACTCAGCAATGAAATCTATGTCATCATGCCCATAGCAGCATAATGAGTGGATTCAGGTATGATGATTCTAACTGAAATAAGTCACAGAGAAAAAGAAACATCATAAGATATCACTAATACACGGAATGTAAACTTGGCTACACAGAACTGGATTACAAAACAGAACAGGGTCTCAAATTTAGAAAACCAACTTATGCTTGCTTAAGGGGAAAGGTGAGTTGGGGTGCTGCATAAAACCAGAGATTGAAATGAGCACAGATAAAGTTCCTTAAGCCAAATATGTAATAGACAAGGGATACTCCTTGCTCAACGAAATGGACTCAAAACCCCATATTAAACGCCTAACAATGTCCCTGACTAGTAAGTATCTTAAAACTTATGGATTGCTATGTCTCTGAAAGAGAATCAAGCGTGAGTACAGGGGCATAAACGCAGCAGTGATAGGATTGGAGAGGTTCGGTGAGCAAATGAAGACCCTTTGAAGTCATATTGCATGGTACCCATTCCACGGGTCTCAACTCTCCAAGTTTAAGGGATTCTTCCTTCAGCTAAAAAATGCATGTGGAACACAGAGTGTGATCAACCGTGTGATCGGGAGACGTGTTCTAATATGTCTCTGTTCTCATCCCCTGGTACTCGGGTGCAACATTGCAGATGCTTTACTAACATTTTCCCGACTTGGAGAGACAGTGCCTTTAACCTCCTGTTTGGCCCAGTTTGCAATTTCTGCGGAAGATGAACAGGAATAGGGAGAACCAATGAGAGACTAGCTGGAGGTGTCTGGACGGGCAAATTTAACTCTCATTTCCCACCAGGAAGAGGAATTAACCAAAGGCTCAGCGTGCCGTGCCAGAACCAAATTAGGGCCCGAAGCAATCGTGCGGTGTTGCGGCCAGCTCACAAGAAAGCGAGTTGAAGAAAGGAGCTCAGGGGCACTGTAATTCACAAACCTGCAGACTTATAAATGACAGCTATCGTCCAAAAATCTACTGAAGTAAGGGTGCCAAGAGGACTTGAAAGCGGGGCAGAATTGCAGGAAACCGATTTCAGGAGGTAGACTTGATTTGCATTTAAAGCATAGGAAAAGAGGCAGAACGTCCACAATGATGCACTTGCCAAAAAGGGCATATGCGTTTTTTCCTGAATATATTCAGGAAAAAACGCATACGCCCTTTTTGGCCAACCAAGCAAGCTTGCAAAGGAAATCTGCACTACAATGAAGTCTCACTTCCCCCCAGTCAAAAGGGCCATCTGAAAAAAGTGTAAAATCCAGAAAGGCAGGACAGGCCATGGAGAACTGGGAGCCTTGTTATGCTGATGGGCGGGATGTAAATTGCCAACAGCCACTCAGGAGAAGTGTATGGTGTTTCCTGGAACATTTAAAACGAAGCAACCGAGCCTAGGGCACTTCCACTTATAGTCCTATAGCTTAGGGAAATTAAAATCAAAGAGACACAGCCACCCCAAAGTTTGGGACGGCTCTGTTTACAAGAAACTCTTTTACGGGACAAGTTCAATATCGCAGAAAGTGAAAAATGGATAAAGAAGTTGTGGTACTTACATACAATGCAATGTCACTCAGCAATGACATCTATGTCATCAGGCCCATAGCAGCATAATGAGTGGATTCAGGTATGATGATTCTAACTGAAATAAGTCACACAGAAAAAGAAACATCATAAGATATCACTAATACACGGAATGTAAACTTGGCTACACAGGAACTGAATTTCAAAACAGAACATGGTCCCAAATTTAGAAAATCAACTTATGCTTGCTTAAGGGGAAAGGTGAGTTGGGGTGCTGCATAAAACCAGAGATTGAAATGAGCACAAATAAAGTTCCTTAAGCCAAATATGTAATAGACAAGAGCTACTCCTTGCTCAACGAAATGGACTCAAAACCCCATATTAAACGCCTAAGAATGTACCTGAGTAGTAATATCTTAAAATCTATGGATTGCTATGTCTCCGAAAGAGAATCAAGCATGTGTAGAGGGGCATAAACGCAGCAGTGATAGGATTGGAGAGGTTCGGTGAGCAAACGAAGACCCTTTGAAGTCATATTGAATGGTACCCATTCCACGGGTCTCAACTCTCCAGGTTTAAGGGATTCTTCCTTCAGATAAAACATGCATGTGGAACCCAGAGTATGATCAACCGTGTGATCGGGAGACGTGTTCAAATATGTCTCAGTTTTCCTCCCCTGGTAAACGGGTGCAACATTCCAGATGCTTTACTAACACTCTCCCGACTTGGAGAGTCAGTGCCTTTAACCTCCTGTTTGGCCCAGTTTGCAATTTCTGCGGAAGATGAACAGGAATAGGGAGAACCAATGAGAGACTAGCTGGAGGTGTCTGGACGGGCAAATTTAACTCTCATTTCCCACCAGGAAGAGGAATTAACCAAAGGCTCAGCGTGCCGTGCCGGAACCAGATTAGGGCCTGAAGCAATCCTGCGGTGTTGCGGCCAGCTCACAAGAAAGCGAGTTGAAGAAAGGAGCTCAGGGGCACTGTAATTCACAAACCTGCAGAGTTATAAATGACAGCTATCGTCCAAAAATATAGTGAAGTAAGTCTGCCAAGAGGACTTGAAAGCGGGGCAGAATTGCAGGAAACCGATTTCAGGAGGTAGACTGGAATTGCATTTAAAACATAGGAAAAGAGGCAGAACGTTGACAATGATGCACTTGGCCAAAAAGGGCGTATGCGTTTTTTCCTGAATATATTCAGGAAAAAGTGCATACGACCTTTTTGGCCAACCAAGCAAGCTTGCAAAGGAAATCTGCACTACAATGAAGTCTCACTTCCCCCCAGTCAAAAGTGCCATCTGAAAAAAGTGTAAAATCCAGAAAGGCAGGACAGGCCATAGAGAACTGGGAGCCTTGTTATGCTGATGGGCGGGATGTCACTTGCCAACAGCCACTCAGGAGAAGTGTATGGTGTTTCCTGGAACATCTAAAACAAAGCAACAGAGCCTAGGGCACTTCCACTTATGGTCCTGCAGCTTAGGGAAATTAAAATCAAAAAGACACAGCGACCCCAAAGTTTGGGACGGCTCTGTTTACAAGAACCTCGTTTACGGTGCAAGTTCAATATCACAGAAAGTGAAAACTTGATAAAGAAGTTGTGGTACTTACGTACAATGCAATATCCCTCAGCAATGAAATCTATGTCATCAGGCCCATAGCAGCATAATGAGTGGATTCAGGTATGATGATTCTAACTGAAATAAGTCACACAGAAAAAGAAACATCATAAGATATCACTAATACACGAAATGTAAACTTGGCTACACGGGAACTAGATTACAAAACAGAACAGGGTCTCAAATTTAGAAAATCAACTTATGCTTGCTTAAGGGGAAAGGTGAGTTGGGGTGCTGCATAAAACCAGAGATTGAAATGAACACAGATAAAGTTCCTTAAGCCAAATACGTAATAGACAACAGCTACTCCTTGCTCAACAAAATGGACTCAACACCCCATATTAAACGCCTAAGAATGTACCTGACTAGTAAGTATCTTAAAACCTATGGATTGCTATGTCTCCGAAAGAGAATCAAGCGTGTGTACAGGGGCATAAACACAGCAGTGATAGGATTGGAGAGGTTCGGTGAGCAAATGAAGACCCTTTGAAGTCATATTGCATGGTACCCATTCCACGGGTCTCAACTCTCCAGGTTTAAGGGATTCTTCCTTCAGCTAAAACATGCATGTGGAACCCAGAGTATGATCAACCGTGTGATCGGGAGACGTGTTCAAATATGTCTCAGTTTTCCTCCCCTGTTACTCGGGTGCAACATTCCAGATGCTTTACTAACACTCTCCCGACTTGGAGAGTCAGTGCCTTTAACCTCTTGTTTAGCCCAGTTTGCAATTTCTGTGGAAGATGAACAGGAATAGGGAGAACCGATGAGAGACTAGCTGGAGCTGCCTGGACGGGCAAATTTAACTCTCATTTCCCACCAGGAAGAGGAATTAACCAAAGGCTCAGCGTGCCGTGCCGGAACCAGATTAGGGCCTGAAGCAATCCTGCGGTGTTGCGGCCAGCTCACAAGAAAGCGAGTTGAAGAAAGGAGCTCAGGGGCACTGTAATTCACAAACCTGCAGAGTTATAAATGACAGCTCTCGTCCAAAAATATACTGAAGTAAGGCTGCTAAGAGGACTTGAAAGCGGGGCAGAATTGCAGGAAACCGATTTCAGGAGGTAGACTGGAATTGCATTTAAAGCATAGGAAAAGAGGCAGAATGTGCACAATGATGCACTTGGCCAAAAAGGGCGTATGTGTTTTTTCCTGAATATATTCAGGAAAAAACGCATACACACTTTTTGCCCAACCAAGCAAGCTTGCAAAGGAAATCTGCACTACAATGAAATCTCACTTCCCCCCGCTCAAAAGGGCAATCTGAAAAACGTGTAAAATCCAGAAAGGCAGGACAGGCCATGGAGAACTGGGAGCCTTGTTATGCTGATGGGCGGGATGTAAATTGCCAACAGCCACTTGGGAGAAGTGTATGGTGTTTCCTGAAACATCTAAAAAACAAAGCAACAGAGCCTAGGGCACTTCCACTTATGGTCCTATAGCTTAGGGAAATTAAAATCCAAAAGACACAGCCACCCCAAAGTTTGGGACGGCTCTGTTTACAAGAAACTCGTTTACGGTACAAGTTCAATATCGCAGAAAGCGAAAAATGGATAAAGAAGTTGTGGTACTTACATACAATGCAATATCACTCAGCAATGACATCTATGTCATCAGGCCCATAGCAGCATAATGAGTGGATTCAGGTATGATGATTCTAACTGAAATAAGCCACACAGAAAAAGAAACATCATAAGATATCACTAATACACGGAATGTAAACTTGGCTACACAGGAACTGGATTACAAAACAGAACAGGGTCTCAAATTTAGAAAACCAACTTATGCTTGCTTAAGGGGAAAGGTGAGTTGGGGTGCTGCATAAAACCAGAGATTGAAATGAGCACAGATAAAGTTCCTTAAGCGAAATATGTAATAGACAAGAGCTACTCCTTGCTCAACGAAATGGACTCAACATCCCATATTAAACATCTAAGAATTTACCTGACTAGTAAGTATCTGAAAACCTATGCATTGCTATGTCTCCAAAAGAGAATCAAGCGTGTGTACAGGGGCATAAACACAGCAGTGATAGGACTGGAGAGGTTCGGTGAGCAAATGAAGACCCGTTGAAGTCATATTGCATGGTACCCATTCCACGGGTCTCAACTCTCCAGGTTTAAGGGATTCTTCCTTCAGCTAAAACATGCATGTGGAGCCCAGAGTATGATCAACTGTGTGATCGGGAGACGTTTTCAAATATGTCTCAGTTCTTGTCCCCTGGTACTCGGGTGCAACATTCCAGACGCTTTAATAACACTCTCCCGACTTGGAGAGTCAGTGCCTTTAACCTCCTGATTGGCCCAGTTTGCAATTTCTGCGGAAGATGAACAGGAACAGGAAGGACCAATGAGAGACTAGCTGGAAGTGTCTGGACGGGCAAATTTAACTCTCATTTCCCTCCAGGAAGAGAAATTAACAAAAGGCTAAGCGTGCCGTGACAGAATCAGATTAGGGCCTGAAGCAATCCTGCGGTGTTGCGGCCAGCTCACAAGAAAGCGAGTTGAAGAAAGGAGCTCAGGGGCACTGTAATCACAAACCTGCAGAGTTATAAATGACAGCTATCGTCCAAAAATATACTGAAGTAAGGCTGCCAAGAGGACTTCAAAGCGGGGCAGAATTGCAAGAATCCAATTTCAGGATGTAGACTGGAATTGCATTTAAAGCATAGGAAAAGAGGCAGAACGTCGACAATGATGCACTTGGCCAAAAAGGGCGTATGCTTTTTTTCCTGAATATATTCAGGAAAAAGTGCATACGACCTTTTTGGCCAACCAAGCAAGCTTGCAAAGGAAATCTGCACTACAATGAAGTCTCACTTCCCCCCAGTCAAAAGGGCCATCTGAAAAAAGTGTAAAATCCAGAAAGGCAGGACAGGCCATAGAGAACTGGGAGCCTTGTTATGCTGATGGGCGGGATGTAACTTGCCAACAGCCACTCAGGAGAAGTTTATGGTGTTTCCTGGAACATCTAAAACAAAGCAACAGAGCCTAGGGCACTTCCACTTATGGTCCTGCAGCTTAGGGAAATTAAAATCAAAAAGACACAGCCACCCCAATGTTTGGGATGGCTCTGTTTACAAGAACCTCGTTTACGGTACAAGTTCAATATCACAGAAAGTGAAAAATGGATAAAGAAGTTGTGGTACTTACGTACAATGCAATATCACTCAGCAATGAAATCTATGTCATCAGGCCCGTAGCAGCATAATGAGTGGATTCAGGTATGATGATTCTAACTGAAATAAGTCACACAGAAAAAGAAACATCATAAGATATCACTAATACACGGAATGTAAACTTGGCTACACAGGAACTGGATTTCAAAACAGAACAGGGTCTCAAATTTAGAAAACCAACTTATGCTTGCTTAAGGGGAAAGGTGAGTTGGGGTGCTGCATAAAACCAGAGATTGAAATGAGCACAGATAAAGTTCCTTAAGCCAAATATGTAATAGACAAGAGCTACTCCTTGCTCAACGACATGGACTCAAAACCCCTTATTAAACCCCTAATAATGTACCTGACTAGTAAGTATCTTAAAACTTATGGATTGCTATGTCTCTGAAAGAGAATCAAGCGTGAGTACACGGGCATAAACGCAGCAGTGATAGGATTGGAGAGGTTTGGTGAGCAAATGAAGACCCTTTGAAGTCATATTGCATGGTACCCATTCCACGGGTCTCAACTCTCCAAGTTTAAGGGATTCTTCCTTCAGCTAAAAAATGCATGTGGAACACAGAGTATGATCAACCGTGTGATCGGGAGACGTGTTCAAATATGTCTCAGTTCTCGTCCCCTGGTACTCGGGTGCAACATTCCAGATGCTTTACTAACACTCTCCCGACTTGGAGAGTCAGTGCCTTTAACCTCCTGTTTGACACAGTTTGCAATTTCTGCGGAAGATGAACAGGGATAAGGAGGACCAATGAAAGACTAGCTGGAGGTGTCAGGACGGGCAATTTTAACTCTCATTTCCCACCAGGAAGAGGAATTAAGCAAAGGCTCAGCGTGCCGTGCCGGAACCAGATTAGGGCCTGAAGCAATCCTGCGGTGTTGCGGCCAGCTCACAAGAAAGCGAGTTGAAGAAAGGAGCTCATGGGCACTGTAATTCACAATCCTGCAGAGTTATAAATGACAGCTATCGTCCAAAAATATACTGAAGTAAGGCTGCCAAGAGGACTTGAAAGCGGGGCAGAATTGCAGGAAACCGATTTCAGGAGGTAGACTGGAATTGCATTTAAAGCATAGGAAAAGAGGCAGAACTTCCACAATGATGCACTTGGCCAAAAAGGGCGTATGCGTTTTTTCCTGAATATATTCAGGAAAAAACGCATACGCCCTTTTTGGCCAACCAAGCAAGCTTACAAAGGAAATCTGCACTAAAATGAAGTCTCACTTCGCCGCGGTCAAAAGGGCCATCTGAAAAAAGTGTAAAATCCAGAAAGGCAGGACAGGCCATGGAGAACTGGGAGCCTTGTTATGCTGATGCGAGGGATGTAAATTGCCAGCAGCCACTCGGGAGAAGTGTATGGTGTTTCCTGAAACATCTAAAAAACAAAGCAACAGAGCCTAGGGCACTTCCACTTATGGTCCTATAGCTTAGGGAAATTAAAATCAAAAAGACACAGCCACCCCAAAGTTTGGGACAGCTCTGTTTACAAGAACCTCGTTTACGGTACAAGTTCAATATCGCAGAAATTGAAAAATGGATAAAGAAGTTGTGCTACTTACGTACAATGCAATATCACTCAGCAATGAAATCTATGTCATCAGGCCCGTAGCAGCATAATGAGTGGATTCAGGTATGATGATTCTAACTGAAATAAGTCACACAGAAAAAGAAACATCATAAGATATCACTAATACACGGAATGTAAACTTGTCTACACAGGAACTGGATTACAAAACAGAACAGGGTCTCCAATTTAGAAAACCAACTTATGCTTGCTTAAGGGGAAAGGTGAGTTGGGGTGCTGCATAAAACCAGAGATTGAAATGAGCACAGATAAAGTTCCTTAAGCCAAATATGTAATAGACAAGAGCTACTCCTTGCTCAACGAAATGGACTCAACACCACATATTAAACGCCTAATAATGTACCTGACTAGTAAGTATCTTAAAACCTATGGATTGCTATGTCTCTGAAAGAGAATCAAGCATGAGTTCAGGGGCATAAAAGCAGCAGTGAGAGGATTGGAGAGGTTCGGTGAGCAAATGAAGACCCTTTGAAGTCATATTGCATGGAACCCATTCCACGGGTTTCAACTCTCCAGGTTTATGGGATTCTTCCTTCAGCTAAAACATGCATGTGGAACCCAGAATATGATCAACCATGTGATCGGGAGACGTGTTCCAATATGTCTCAGTTCTCGTCCCCTGGTACTCGGGTGCAACATTCCAGACGCTTTACTAACACTCTCCCGACTTTGAGAGTCAGTGCCTTTAACCTCCTGTTTGGCCCAGTTTGCAATTTCTGCGGAAGATGAATAGGAATAGGGAGAACCAATGAGAGACTAGCTGGAGGTGTCTGGACGGGCAAATTTCACTCTCATTTCCCACCACGAAGAGGAATTAACCAAAGGCTCAGCATGCCGTGCCGGCACCAGATTAGGGGCTGAAGCAATCCTGCGGTGTTGTGGCCAGCTCACAAAAAAGCGAGTTGAAGAAAGGAGCTCAGGGGCACTGTAATTCACACACCTGCAGAGTTATAAATGGTAGCTATCGTCCAAAAATATGCTGAAGTTAGGCTGCCAAGAGGACTTGAAAGCGGGGCAGAATTGCAGGAAACCGATTTCAGGAGGTAGACTGGAATTGCATTTAAAGCATAGGAAAAGAGGCAGAACGTCCACAATGATGCACTTGGCCAAAAAGGGGGTATGCCTTTTTTCCTGAATATATTCAGGAAAAAACGCATACGCCCTTTTTGGCCAACCAAGCAAGCTTGCAAAGGAAATCTGCACTACACTACAATGAAGTCTCACTTCTCCCTGGTTAAAAGGGCCACCTGAAAAAAGTGTAAAATCCAGAAAGGCAGGACAGGCCATGGAGAACTGGGAGCCTTGTTATGCTGATGGGCGGGATGTAAATTGCCAACAGCCACTCGGGAGAAGTGTATGGTGCTTCCTGAAACATCTAAAAAACAAAGCAACAGAGCCTAGGGCACTTCCACTTATGGTCCTATAGCTTAGGGAAATTAAAATCAAAAAGACACAGCCACCCCAAAGTTTGGGACGGCTCTGTTTACAAGAACCTCGTTTATGGTACAAGTTCAATATTGCAGAAAGTGAAAAATGGATAAAGAAGTGGTGGTACTTACGAACAATGCAATATCACTCAGCAATGAAATCTATGTCATCAGGCCCGTCGCAGCATAATGAGTGGATTCAGGTATGATGATTCTAACTGAAATAAGTCACACAGAAAAAGAAACATCATAAGTTATCACTAATACACGGAATGTAAACTTGGCTACACAGGAACTGAATTTCAAATCAGAACATTGTCCCAAATTTAGAAAATCAACTTATGCTTGCTTAAGGGGAAAGGTGAGTTGGGGTGCTGCATAAAACCACAGATTGAAATGAGCACAAATAAAGTTCCTTAAGCCAAATATGTAATAGACAAGAGCTACTCCTTGCTCAACGAAATGGACTCAAAACCCCATATTAAACGCCTAAGAATGTACATGACTAGAAATATCTTAAAATCTATGGATTGCTATGTCTCCGAAAGAGAATCAAGCATGTGTAGAGGGGCATAAACGCAGCACTGATAGGATTGGAGAGGTTCGGTGAGCAAACGAAGACCCTTTGATGTCATATTGCATGGTACCCATTCCACGGGTCTCAACTCTCCAGGTTTAAGGGATTCTTCCTTCAGCTAAAAAATGAATGTGGAACACAGAGTGTGATCAACCGTGTGATCGGGAGATGTGTTCTAATATGTCTCAGTTCTCATCCCCTGGTACTCGGGTGCAAAATTGCAGACGCTTTACTAATATTCTCCCGACTTGGAGAGACAGTGCCTTTAACTTCCTGTTTGGCCCAGTTTGCAATTTCTGCGGAAGATAAACAGGAATAGGGAGAACCAATGAGAGACTAGCTGGAGGTGTCTGGACGGGCAAATTTAACTCTCATTTCCCACCAGGAAGAGGAATTAACCAAAGGCTCAGCGTGCCGTGCCAGAACCAGATTAGGGCCTGAAGCAATCCTGCGGTGTTGAGGCCAGCTCACAAGAAAGCGAGTTGAAGAAAGGAGCTCAGGGGCACTGTAATTCACAAACCTGCAGAGTTATAAATGACAGCTATCGTACAAAAATCTACTGAAGTAAAGCTGCCAAGAGGGCTTGAAACCGGGGCAGAATTGCAGGAAACCGATTTCAGGTGGTAGACTTGATTTGCATTTAAAGCATAGGAAAAGAGGCAGAACGTCGACAATGATGCACTTGCCAAAAAGGGCGTATGCGTTTTTTCCTGAATATATTTAGGAAAAAACGCATACGCACTTTTTGGCCAACCAAGCAAGCTTGCAAAGGAAATCTGCACTACAATGAAGTCTCACTTCCCCCCGGTCAAAAGGACCACTGAAAAAAGTGTATAATCCAGAAAGGCAGGACAGGCCATGGAGAACTGGGAGCCTTGTTATGCTGATGGGCGGGATGTATATTGCCAACAGCCACTTGGGAGAAGTGTATGGTGTTTCCTGAAACATCTAAAAAACAAAGCAACAGAGCCTAGGGCACTTCCACTTATGGCCCTATAGCTTAGGGAAATTAAAATCAAAAAGACACAGCCACCCCAACGTTTGGGACGGCTCTGTTTACAAGAAACTCGTTTACGGGACAAGTTCAATATCACAGAAAGTGAAAAATGGATAAAGAAGTTGTGGTATTTACGTACAATGCAATATCACTCAGCAATGAAATCTATGTCATCAGGCCCATAGCAGCATAATGAGTGGATTCAGGTATGATGATTCTAACTGAAATAAGTCACACAGAAAAAGAAACATCATAAGATATCACTAATACACGGAATGTAAACTTGGCTACACAGGAACTGGATTACAAAACAGAACAGGGTCTCCAATTTAGAAAACCAACTTATGATTGCTTAAGGGGAAAGGTGAGTTGGGGTGCTGCATAAAACCAGAGATTGAAATGAGCACAGATAAAGTTCCTTAAGCCAAATATGTAATAGACAAGAGCTACGCCTTGCTCAACGAAATGGACTCAACACCCCATATTAAAAGCCTAAGAATGTACCTGACTAGTAAGTATCTTAAAACCTATGAATTGCTATGTCTCCGAAAGAGAATCAAGCGTGTGTACAGGGGCATAAATGCAGCAATGATAGGATTGGAGACATTCGGTGAGCAAATGAAAACCGTTTGAAATCATATTGCATGGTACCCATTCCACGGGTCTCAACTCTCCAGGTTTAAGGGATTCTTCCTTCAGCTAAATCATGCATGTGGAACCCAGAGTATGATAAACCATGTGATCGGGAGATGTGTTCCAATATGTCTCAGGACTCGTCCCCTGGTACTCGGGTGCAACATTCCAGACGCTTTACTAACACTCTCCCGACTTGGAGAGTCAGTGCCTTTAACCTCCTGTTTGGCCCAGTTTGCAATTTCGGCGGCAGATGAACAGGAATAGGGAGAACCAATGAGAGACTAGCTGGAGGTGTCTGGACGGGCAAATTTAACTCTCATTTCCCACCAGGAAGAGGAATTAACCAAAGGCTCAGCGTGCCATGCCGGAACAAGATTAGGGCCTGAAGCAATCCTGCAGTGTTGCGGCCAGCTCACAAGAAAGCGAGTTGAAGAAAGGAGCTCAGGGGCACTGTAATTCACAAACCTGCAGAGTTATAAATGACAGCTATCGTCCAAAAATATACTGAAGTAAGGCTGCCAAGAGGACGTGAAAGCGTGGCAGAATTGCAGGAAACCGATTTCAGGAGGTACACTGGAATTGCATTTAAAGCATAGGAAAAGAGGCAAAACGTCGACAATGATGCACTTGGCCAAAAAGGGCGTATGCGTTTTTTCCTGAATATATTCAGGAAAAAACGCATATGCCCTTTTTGGCCAACCAAGCAAGCTTGCAAAGGAAATCTGCACTACAATGAAGTCTCACTTCCCCCCGGTCAAAAGGGCCACTGAAAAAAGTGTAAAATCCAGAAAGGCAGGACAGGCCATGGAGAACTGGGAGCCTTGTTATGCTGATGGGCGGGATGTATATTGCCAACAGCCACTCAGCGGAAGTGTATGGTGTTTCCTGAAACATCTAAAAAACAAAGCAACAGAGCCTAGGGCACTTCCACTTATGGCCCTATAGCTTAGGGAAATTAAAATCAAAAAGACACAGCCACCCCAACGTTTGGGACGGCTCTGTTTACAAGAAACTCGTTTACGGGACAAGTTCAATATCACAGAAAGTGAAAAATGGATAAAGAAGTTGTGGTACTTACGTACAATGAAATATCACTCAGCAATGAAATCTATGTCATCAGGCCCGTAGCAGCATAATGAGTGGATTCAGTTATGATGATTCTAACTTAAATAAGTCACACAGAAAAAGAAATATCATAAGATATCACTAATACACGGAATGTAACCTTGGCTACACAGGAACTGGATTACAAAAGAGAACAGGGTCTCAAATTTAGAAAACCAACTTATGCTTGCTTAAGGGGAAAGGTGAGTTGGGGTGCTGCATAAAACCAGAGATTGAAATGAGCACAGATAAAGTTCCTTAAGCCAAATATGTAATAGACAAGAGCTACTCCTTGCTCAACGAAATGGACTCAACACCCCATATTAAACGCCTAAGAATGTACCTGACTAGTAAGTATCTTAAAACCTATGGATCGCTATGTCTCCGAAAGAGAATCAAGCGTGTGTACAGGGGCATAAACGCAGCAGTGATAGGACTGGAGAGGTTCGGTGAGCAAATGAAGACCCTTTGAAGTCATATTGCATGGTACCCATTCCACGGGTCTCAACTCTCCAGGTTTAAGGGATTCTTCCTTCAGCTAAATCATGCATGTGGAACCCAGAGTATGATCAACCATGTGATCGGGAGACGTGTTCCAACATATCTCAGTTCTCGTCCCCTGGTACTCGGGTGCAACATGCCAGACGCTTTACTAACAATCTCCCGACTTGGAGAGTCAGTGCCTTTAACCTCCTGTTTGGCCCAGTTTGCAAATTCCGCGGAAGATGAACAGGAATAGGGAGAACCAATGAGAGACTAGCTGGAGGTGTCTGGATGGGCAAATTTAACTCCCATTTCCCACCAGTAAGAGAAATTAACCAAAGGCTCAGCGTGCCGTGCCGGAACCAGTTTAGGGCCTGAAGGAATCCTGCGGTGTTGCGGCCAGCTCACAAGAAAGCGAGTTTAAGAAAGCAGCTCTGGGGCACTGTAATTCACAAACCTGCAGAGTTATAAATGACAGCTATCGTCCAAAAATATACTGAAGTAAGGCTGCCAAGAGGACTTGAAAGCGGGGCAGAATTGCAGGAAACCGATTTCAGGAGGTAGACAGGAATTGCATTTAAAGCATAGGAAATGAGGCAGAACGTCCACAATGATGCACTTGGCCAAAAAGGGCGTATGCGTTTTTTCCTGAATATATTCAGGAAAAAACGCATACGCCCTTTTTGGCCGACCAAGCAAGCTTGCAAAGGAAATCTGCACTACAATGAAGTCTCACTTCCCCGCGGTCAAAGGGGCCATCTGAAAAAAGTGTAAAATCCAGAAAGGCAGGACAGGCCATGGAGAACTGGGAGCCTTGTTATGCTGATGGGCGGGATGTAAACTCCCAACAGCCACTGGGGAGAAGTGTATGGTGTTTCCTGAAACATCTAAAAAACAAAGCAACAGAGCCTAGGGCACTTCCACTTATGGTCCTATAGCTTAGGGAAATTAAAATCAAAAAGACACAGCCACCCCAAAGTTTGGGATGGCTCTGTTTACAAGAACCTCGTTTACGGTACAAGTTCAATATCGCAGAAAGTGAAAAATGGATAAAGAAGTTGTGTTACTTACGTACAATGCAATATCAATCAGCAATGAAATCTATGTCATCAGGCCTGTAAAGCATAGAGTGGATTCAGGTATGATGATTCTAACTGAAATAAGTCACACAGAAAAATAAACATCATAAGATAACACTAATACACGGAGGGTAAACTTTGCTACACAGGAACTGGATTACAAAACAGAACAGGGTCTCAAATTTAGAAAACCAACTTATGCTTGCTTAAGGGAAAAGGTGAGTTGGGGTGCTGCATAAAACCAGAGATTGAAATGAGCACAGATAAAGTTCCTTAAGCCAAATATGTAATAGACAAGGGCTACTCCTTGCTCAACGAAATGGACTCAAAACCCCTTATTAAACGCCTAATAATGTACCTGACTAGTAAGTATCTTAAAACTTATGGATTGCTATGTCTCTGAAAGAGAATCAAGCGTGAGTACAGGGACATAAACGCAGCAGTGATAGGACTGGAGAGGTTCGGTGAGCAAATGAAGACCCTTTGAAATCATATTGCATGGTACCCATTCCACGGGTCTCAACTCTCCAAGTTTAAGGGATTGTTCCTTCAGCTAAAAAATGCATGTGGAACACAGAGTGTGATCAACCGTGTGATTGGAAGATGTGTTCTAATATGTCTCAGTTCTCATCCCCTGGTACTTGGGTGCAAAATTGCAGACGCTTTACTAATATTCTCCCGACTTGGAGAGACAGTGCCTTTAACCTCCTGTTTGGCCCAGTTTGCAATTTCTGCGGAAGATGAACAGGAATAGGGAGAACCAATGAGAGACTAGCTGGAGGTGTCTGGACGGGCAAATTTAACTCTCATTTCCCACCAAGAAGAGGAATTAACCAAAGGCTCAGCGTGCCGTGCCAGAACCAGATTAGGGCCTGAAGCAATCCTGCGGTGTTGCAGCCAGCTCACAAGAAAGCGAGTTGAAGAAAGGAGCTCAGGGGCACTGTAATTCACAAACCTGCAGAGTTATAAATGACAGCTATCGTCCAAAAATATACTGAAGTAAGGCTGCCAAGAGGACTTGAAAGCCGGGCAGAATTGCAGGAAACCGATTTCAGGAGGTAGACTGGAATTGCATTTAAAGCATAGGAAAAGAGGCAGAACGTCGAGAATGATGCACAAGGCCAAAAAGGGTGTATGCGTTTTTTCCTGAATATATTCAGGAAAAAAAGCATACGCCCTTTTAGGCCAACCAAGCAAGCTTGCAAAGGAAATCTGCACTACAATGAAGTCTCACTTCCCCCCGGTCAAAAGGGCCACTGAAAAAAGTGTAAAATCCAGAAAGGCAGGACAGGCCATGGAGAACTGGGAGCCTTGCTATGCTGATGGGCGGGATGTATATTGCCAACAGACACTCAGGGGAAGTGTATGGTGTTTCCTGAAACATCTAAAAAACAAAGCAACAGAGCCTAGGGCACTTCCACTTATGGCCTTATAGCTTAGGGAAATTAAAATCAAAAAGACACAGCCACCCCAAAGTTTGGGACGGCTCTGTTTACAAGAAACTCGTTTACGGGACAAGTTCAATATCACAGAAAGTGAAAAATGGATAAAGAAGTTGTGGTACTTACGTACAATGAAATATCACTCAGCAATGAAATCTATGTCATCAGGCCCGTAGCAGCATAATGAGTGGATTCAGTTATGATGATTCTAACTGAAATAACTCACACAGAAAAAGAAACATCATAAGATATCACTAATACACGGAATGTAACCTTGGCTACACAGGAACTGGATTACAAAAGACAACAGGGTCTCAAATTTAGAAAACCAACTTATGCTTGCTTAAGGGGAAAGGTGAGTTGGGGTGCTGCATAAAACCAGAGATTGAAATGAGCACAGATAAAGTTCCTTAAGCCAAATATGTAATAGACAAGAGCTACTCCTTGCTCAACGAAATGGACTCAACACCCCATATTAAACGCCTAAGAATGTACCTGACTTGTAAGTATCTTAAAACCTATGGATCGCTATGTCTCCGAAAGAGAATCAAGCGTGTGTACAGGGGCATAAACGCAGCAGTGATAGGATTGGAGAGGTTCGGTGAGCAAATGAAGACCCTTTGAAGTCATATTGCATGGTACCCATTCCACGGGTCTCAACTCTCCAGGTTTAAGAGATTCTTCCTTCAGCTAAATCATGCATGTGGAACCCAGAGTATGATCAACCATGTGATCGGGAGACGTGTTCCAACATGTCTCAGTTCTCGTCCCCTGGTACTCGGGTGCAACATTCCAGACGCTTTACTAACACTCTCCCGACTTGGAGAGTCAGTGCCTTTAACCTCCTGTTTGGCCCAGTTTGCAATTTCTGCGGAAGATGAACAGGAATAGGGAGAACCAATGAGAGACTAGCTGGAGGTGTCTGGACTGGCAAATTTAACTCTCATTTCCCACCAGGAAGAGGAATTATCCAAAGGCTCAGCGTGCCGTGCCGGAACCAGATTAGGGCCTGAAGCAATCCTGCGGTGTTGCAGCCAGCTCACAAGAAAGCGAGTTGAAGAAAAGAGCTCAGGGACACTGTAATTCACAAACCTGCAGAGTTATAAATGACAGCTATCGTCCAAAAATATACTGAAGTAAGGCTGCCAAGAGGACTTGAAAGCGGGGCAGAACTGCAGGAAACCGATTTCAGGAGGTAGACTGGAATTGCATTTAAAGCATAGGAAAAGAGGCAGAACGTCGACAATGATGCACTTGGCCAAAAAGGGCGTATGCGTTTTTTCCTGAATATATTCAGGAAAAAACGCATACGCCCTTTTTGGCCAACCAAGCAAGCTTGCAAAGGAAATCTGCACTACAATGAAGTCTCACTTCCGCCTGGTCAAAAGGGCCATCTGAAAAAAGTGTAAACTCCAGAAAGGCAGGACAGGCCATGGAGAACTTGTTATGCTGATGGTGGGATGTAAATTGCCAACAGCCACTCAGGAGAAGTGTATGGTGTTTCCTGAAACATCTAAAAAACAAATCAACAGAGCCTAGGGCACTTCCACTTATGGTCCTATAGCTTAGGGAAATTAAAATCAAAAAGACACAGCCACCCCAAAGTTTGGGATGGCTCTGTTTACAAGAACCTCGTTTACGGTACAAGTTCAATATCGCAGAAAGTGAAAAATGGATAAAGAAGTTGTGCTACTTACGTACAATGCAATATCAATCAGCAATGAAATCTATGTCATCAGGCCTGTAAAGCATAGAGTGGATTCAGGTATGATGATTCTAACTGAAATAAGTCACACAGAAAAAGAAACATCATAAGATAACATTAATACACGGAGGGTAAACTTTGCTACACAGGAACTGGATTACAAAAAAGAACAGGGTCTCAAATTTAGAAAACCAACTTATGCTTGCTTAAGGGAAAAGGTGAGTTGGGGTGCTGCATAAAACCAGAGATTGAAATGAGCACAGATAAAGTTCCTTAAGCCAAATATGTAATAGACAAGGGCTACTCCTTGCTCAACGAAATGGACTCAAAACCCCTTATTAAACGCCTAATAATGTACCTGACTAGTAAGTATCTTAAAACTTATGGATTGCTATGTCTCTGAAAGAGAATCAAGCGTGAGTACAGGGACATAAACGCAGCAGTGATAGGACTGTAGAGGTTCGGTGAGCAAATGAAGACCCTTTGAAGTCATATTGCATGGTACCCATTCCACGGGTCTCAACTCTCCAAGTTTAAGGGATTGTTCCTTCAGCTAAAAAATGCATGTGGACCACAGAGTGTGATCAACCGTGTGATTGGAAGATGTGTTCTAATATGTCTCAGTTCTCATTCCCTGGTACTCGGGTGCAAAATTGCAGACGCTTTACTAATATTCTCCCGACTTGGAGAGACAGTGCCTTTAACCTCCTGTTTGGCCCAGTTTGCAATTTCTGCGGAAGATGAACAGGAATAGGGAGAACCAATGAGAGACTAGCTGGAGGTGTCTGGACGGGTAAATTTAACTCTCATTTCCCACCAGGAAGAGGAATTAACCAAAGGCTCAGCGTGCCGTGCCAGAACCAGATTAGGGCCTGAAGCAATCCTGCGGTGTTGCAGCCAGCTCACAAGAAAGCGAGTTGAAGAAAGGAGCTCAGGGGCACTGTAATTCACAAACCTGCAGAGTTATAAATGACAGCTATCGTACAAAAATCTACTGAAGTAAGGCTGCCAAGAGGGCTTGAAACCGGGGTAGAATTGCAGGAAACCGATTTCAGGTGGTAGACTTGATTTGCATTTAAAGCATAGGAAAAGAGGCAGAACGTCGACAATGATGCACATGGCCAAAAAGCGCGTATGCTTTTTTTCCTGAATATATTCAGGAAAAAAAGCATACGCCCTTTTAGGCCAACCAAGCAAGCTTGCAAAGGAAATCTGCACTACAATGAAGTCTCACTTCCCCCCAGTCAAATGGGCCATCTGAAAAAAGTGTAAAATCCAGAAAGGCAGGACAGGCCATGGAGAACTGGGAGCCTTGTTATGCTGATGGGCGGGATGTAAATTGCCAACAGCCACTCAGGAGAAGTGTATGGTGTTTCCTGGAACATCTAAAACAAAGCAACAGAGCCTAGGGCACTTCCACTTATGGTCCTATAGCTTAGGGAAATTAAAATCAAAAAGACACAGCCACCCCAAAGTTTGGGACGGCTCTGTTAACAAGAACCTCGTTTACGGTACAAGTTCAATTTCACAGAAAGCGAAAAATGGATAAAGAAGGTGTGGTACTTACGTACAATGCAATATCACTCAGCAGTGAAATCTATGTCATCAGGCCCGTAGCAGCATAATGAGTGGATTCAGGTATGATGATTCTAACTGAAATAAGTCACACAGAAAAAGAAACATCATAAGATATCACTAATACACGGAATGTAAACTTGGCTACACAGGAACTGGATTACAAAACAGAACAGGGTCTCCAATTTAGAAAACCAACTTATGCTTGCTTAAGGCGAAAGGTGAGTTGGGGTGCTGCATAAAACCAGAGATTGAAATGAGCACAGATAAAGTTCCTTAAGCCAAATATGGAATAGACAAGAGCTACTCCTTGCTCAACGAAATGGACTCAACACCCCATATTAAACGCCTAAGAATGTACCTGACTAGTAAGTATCTTAAAACCTATGAATTGCTATGTCTCCGAAAGAGAATCAAGCGTGTGTACAGGGGCATAAATGCAGCAATGATAGGATTGGAGACATTCGGTGAGCAAATGAAGACCCTTTGAAATCATATTGCATGGTACCCATTCCACGGGTCTCAACTCTCCAGGTTTAAGGGATTCTTCCTTCAGCTAAATCATGCATGTGAAACCCAGAGTATGATCAACAGTGTGATCGGGAGATGTGTTCCAATATGTCTCAGGACTCGTCCCCTGGTACTCGGGTGCAACATTCCAGACGCTTTACTAACACTCTCCCGACTTGGAGAGTCAGTGCCTTTAACCTCCTGTTTGGCCCAGTTTGCAATTTCGGCGGCAGATGAACAGGAATAGGGAGAACCAATGAGAGACTAGCTGGAGGTGTCTGGACGGGCAAATTTAACTCTCATTTCCCACCAGGAAGAGGAATTAACCAAAGGCTCAGCGTGCCGTGCCGGAACCAGATTAGGGCCTGAAGCAATCCTGCAGTGTTGCAGCCAGCTCACAAGAAAGCGAGTTGAAGAAAGGAGCTCAGGGGCACTGTAATTCACAAACCAGCAGAGTTATAAATGACAGCTATCGTCCAAAAATATACTGAAGTAAGGCTGCCAAGAGGACGTGAAAGCGTGGCAGAATTGCAGGAAACCGATTTCAGGAGGTACACTGGAATTGCATTTAAAGCATAGGAAAAGAGGCAAAACGTCGACAATGATGCACTTGGCCAAAAAGGGTGTATGCGTTTTTTCCTGAATATATTCAGGAAAAAACGCATACGACCTTTTTGGCCAACCAAGCAAGCTTGCAAAGGAAATCTGCACTACAATGAAGTCTCACTTCCCCCCGGTCAAAAGGGCCACTGAAAAAAGTGTAAAATCCAGAAAGGCAGGACAGGCCATGGAGAACTGGGAGCCTTGTTATGCTGATTGGCGGGATGTATATTGCCAACAGACACTCAGGGGAAGTGTATGGTGTTTCCTGAAACATCTAAAAAACAAAGCAACAGAGCCTAGGGCACTTCCACTTATGGCCTTATAGCTTAGGGAAATTAAAATCAAAAAGACACAGCCACCCCAACGTTTGGGACGGCTCTGTTTACAAGAAACTCGTTTACGGGACAAGTTCAATATCACAGAAAGTGAAAAATGGATAAAGAAGTTGTGGTACTTACGTACAATGAAATATCACTCAGCAATGAAATCTATGTCATCAGGCCCATAGCAGCATAATGAGTGGATTCAGTTATGATGATTCTAACTGAAATAAGTCACACAGAAAAAGAAACATCATAAGATATCACTAATACACGGAATGTAACCTTGGCTACACAGGAACTGGATTACAAAAGACAACAGGGTCTCAAATTTAGAAAACCAACTTATGCTTGCTTAAGGGGAAAGGTGAGTTGGGGTGCTGCATAAAACCAGAGATTGAAATGACCACAGATAAAGTTCCTTAAGCCAAATATGTAATAGACAAGAGCTACTCCTTGCTCAACGAAATGGACTCAACACCCCATATTAAACGCCTAAGAATGTACCTGACTAGTAAGTATCTTAAAACCTATGGATCGCTATGTCTCCGAAAGAGAATCAAGCGTGTGTACAGGGGCATAAACGCAGCAGTGATAGGACTGGAGAGGTTCGGTGAGCAAATGAAGACCCTTTGAAGTCATATTGCATGGTACCCATTCCACGGGTCTCAACTCTCCAGGTTTAAGGGATTCTTCCTTCAGCTAAATCATGCATGTGGAACCCAGAGTATGATCAACCATGTGATCGGGAGACGTGTTCCAACATATCTCAGTTCTCGTCCCCTGGTACTCGGGTGCAACATGCCAGACGCTTTACTAACAATCTCCCGACTTGGAGAGTCAGTGCCTTTAACCTCCTGTTTGGCCCAGTTTGCAAATTCCGCGGAAGATGAACAGGAATAGGGAGAACCAATGAGAGACTAGCTGGAGGTGTCTGGATGGGCAAATTTAACTCCCATTTCCCACCAGTAAGAGAAATTAACCAAAGGCTCAGCGTGCCGTGCCGGAACCAGTTTAGGGCCTGAAGGAATCCTGCGGTGTTGCGGCCAGCTCACAAGAAAGCGAGTTTAAGAAAGCAGCTCTGGGGCACTGTAATTCACAAACCTGCAGAGTTATAAATGACAGCTATCGTCCAAAAATATACTGAAGTAAGGCTGCCAAGAGGACTTGAAAGCGGGGCAGAATTGCAGGAAACCGATTTCAGGAGGTAGACAGGAATTGCATTTAAAGCATAGGAAATGAGGCAGAACGTCCACAATGATGCACTTGGCCAAAAAGGGCGTATGCGTTTTTTCCTGAATATATTCAGGAAAAAACGCATACGCCCTTTTTGGCCGACCAAGCAAGCTTGCAAAGGAAATCTGCACTACAATGAAGTCTCACTTCCCCGCGGTCAAAGGGGCCATCTGAAAAAAGTGTAAAATCCAGAAAGGCAGGACAGGCCATGGAGAACTGGGAGCCTTGTTATGCTGATGGGCGGGATGTAAACTCCCAATAGCCACTGGGGAGAAGTGTATGGTGTTTCCTGAAACATCTAAAAAACAAAGCAACAGAGCCTAGGGCACTTCCACTTATGGTCCTATAGCTTAGGGAAATTAAAATCAAAAAGACACAGCCACCCCAAAGTTTGGGATGGCTCTGTTTACAAGAACCTCGTTTACGGTACAAGTTCAATATCGCAGAAAGTGAAAAATGGATAAAGAAGTTGTGTTACTTACGTACAATGCAATATCAATCAGCAATGAAATCTATGTCATCAGGCCTGTAAAGCATAGAGTGGATTCAGGTATGATGATTCTAACTGAAATAAGTCACACAGAAAAATAAACATCATAAGATAACACTAATACACGGAGGGTAAACTTTGCTACACAGGAACTGGATTACAAAACAGAACAGGGTCTCAAATTTAGAAAACCAACTTATGCTTGCTTAAGGGAAAAGGTGAGTTGGGGTGCTGCATAAAACCAGAGATTGAAATGAGCACAGATAAAGTTCCTTAAGCCAAATATGTAATAGACAAGGGCTACTCCTTGCTCAACGAAATGGACTCAAAACCCCTTATTAAACGCCTAATAATGTACCTGACTAGTAAGTATCTTAAAACTTATGGATTGCTATGTCTCTGAAAGAGAATCAAGCGTGAGTACAGGGACATAAACGCAGCAGTGATAGGACTGGAGAGGTTCGGTGAGCAAATGAAGACCCTTTGAAATCATATTGCATGGTACCCATTCCACGGGTCTCAACTCTCCAAGTTTAAGGGATTGTTCCTTCAGCTAAAAAATGCATGTGGAACACAGAGTGTGATCAACCGTGTGATTGGAAGATGTGTTCTAATATGTCTCAGTTCTCATCCCCTGGTACTTGGGTGCAAAATTGCAGACGCTTTACTAATATTCTCCCGACTTGGAGAGACAGTGCCTTTAACCTCCTGTTTGGCCCAGTTTGCAATTTCTGCGGAAGATGAACAGGAATAGGGAGAACCAAGGAGAGACTAGCTGGAGGTGTCTGGACGGGCAAATTTAACTCTCATTTCCCACCAAGAAGAGGAATTAACCAAAGGCTCAGCGTGCCGTGCCAGAACCAGATTAGGGCCTGAAGCAATCCTGCGGTGTTGCAGCCAGCTCACAAGAAAGCGAGTTGAAGAAAGGAGCTCAGGGGCACTGTAATTCACAAACCTGCAGAGTTATAAATGACAGCTATCGTCCAAAAATATACTGAAGTAAGGCTGCCAAGAGGACTTGAAAGCCGGGCAGAATTGCAGGAAACCGATTTCAGGAGGTAGACTGGAATTGCATTTAAAGCATAGGAAAAGAGGCAGAACGTCGAGAATGATGCACAAGGCCAAAAAGGGTGTATGCGTTTTTTCCTGAATATATTCAGGAAAAAAAGCATACGCCCTTTTAGGCCAACCAAGCAAGCTTGCAAAGGAAATCTGCACTACAATGAAGTCTCACTTCCCCCCGGTCAAAAGGGCCACTGAAAAAAGTGTAAAATCCAGAAAGGCAGGACAGGCCATGGAGAACTGGGAGCCTTGTTATGCTGATGGGCGGGATGTATATTGCCAACAGACACTCAGGGGAAGTGTATGGTGTTTCCTGAAACATCTAAAAAACAAAGCAACAGAGCCTAGGGCACTTCCACTTATGGCCTTATAGCTTAGGGAAATTAAAATCAAAAAGACACAGCCACCCCAAAGTTTGGGACGGCTCTGTTTACAAGAAACTCGTTTACGGGACAAGTTCAATATCACAGAAAGTGAAAAATGGATAAAGAAGTTGTGGTACTTACGTACAATGAAATATCACTCAGCAATGAAATCTATGTCATCAGGCCCGTAGCAGCATAATGAGTGGATTCAGTTATGATGATTCTAACTGAAATAACTCACACAGAAAAAGAAACATCATAAGATATCACTAATACACGGAATGTAACCTTGGCTACACAGGAACTGGATTACAAAAGACAACAGGGTCTCAAATTTAGAAAACCAACTTATGCTTGCTTAAGGGGAAAGGTGAGTTGGGGTGCTGCATAAAACCAGAGATTGAAATGAGCACAGATAAAGTTCCTTAAGCCAAATATGTAATAGACAAGAGCTACTCCTTGCTCAACGAAATGGACTCAACACCCCATATTAAACGCCTAAGAATGTACCTGACTTGTAAGTATCTTAAAACCTATGGATCGCTATGTCTCCGAAAGAGAATCAAGCGTGTGTACAGGGGCATAAACGCAGCAGTGATAGGATTGGAGAGGTTCGGTGAGCAAATGAAGACCCTTTGAAGTCATATTGCATGGTACCCATTCCACGGGTCTCAACTCTCCAGGTTTAAGAGATTCTTCCTTCAGCTAAATCATGCATGTGGAACCCAGAGTATGATCAACCATGTGATCGGGAGACGTGTTCCAACATGTCTCAGTTCTCGTCCCCTGGTACTCGGGTGCAACATTCCAGACGCTTTACTAACACTCTCCCGACTTGGAGAGTCAGTGCCTTTAACCTCCTGTTTGGCCCAGTTTGCAATTTCTGCGGAAGATGAACAGGAATAGGGAGAACCAATGAGAGACTAGCTGGAGGTGTCTGGACTGGCAAATTTAACTCTCATTTCCCACCAGGAAGAGGAATTATCCAAAGGCTCAGCGTGCCGTGCCGGAACCAGATTAGGGCCTGAAGCAATCCTGCGGTGTTGCAGCCAGCTCACAAGAAAGCGAGTTGAAGAAAAGAGCTCAGGGACACTGTAATTCACAAACCTGCAGAGTTATAAATGACAGCTATCGTCCAAAAATATACTGAAGTAAGGCTGCCAAGAGGACTTGAAAGCGGGGCAGAACTGCAGGAAACCGATTTCAGGAGGTAGACTGGAATTGCATTTAAAGCATAGGAAAAGAGGCAGAACGTCGACAATGATGCACTTGGCCAAAAAGGGCGTATGCGTTTTTTCCTGAATATATTCAGGAAAAAACGCATACGCCCTTTTTGGCCAACCAAGCAAGCTTGCAAAGGAAATCTGCACTACAATGAAGTCTCACTTCCGCCTGGTCAAAAGGGCCATCTGAAAAAAGTGTAAACTCCAGAAAGGCAGGACAGGCCATGGAGAACTTGTTATGCTGATGGTGGGATGTAAATTGCCAACAGCCACTCAGGAGAAGTGTATGGTGTTTCCTGAAACATCTAAAAAACAAATCAACAGAGCCTAGGGCACTTCCACTTATGGTCCTATAGCTTAGGGAAATTAAAATCAAAAAGACACAGCCACCCCAAAGTTTGGGATGGCTCTGTTTACAAGAACCTCGTTTACGGTACAAGTTCAATATCGCAGAAAGTGAAAAATGGATAAAGAAGTTGTGCTACTTACGTACAATGCAATATCAATCAGCAATGAAATCTATGTCATCAGGCCTGTAAAGCATAGAGTGGATTCAGGTATGATGATTCTAACTGAAATAAGTCACACAGAAAAAGAAACATCATAAGATAACACTAATACACGGAGGGTAAACTTTGCTACACAGGAACTGGATTACAAAAAAGAACAGGGTCTCAAATTTAGAAAACCAACTTATGCTTGCTTAAGGGAAAAGGTGAGTTGGGGTGCTGCATAAAACCAGAGATTGAAATGAGCACAGATAAAGTTCCTTAAGCCAAATATGTAATAGACAAGGGCTACTCCTTGCTCAACGAAATGGACTCAAAACCCCTTATTAAACGCCTAATAATGTACCTGACTAGTAAGTATCTTAAAACTTATGGATTGCTATGTCTCTGAAAGAGAATCAAGCGTGAGTACAGGGACATAAACGCAGCAGTGATAGGACTGTAGAGGTTCGGTGAGCAAATGAAGACCCTTTGAAGTCATATTGCATGGTACCCATTCCACGGGTCTCAACTCTCCAAGTTTAAGGGATTGTTCCTTCAGCTAAAAAATGCATGTGGACCACAGAGTGTGATCAACCGTGTGATTGGAAGATGTGTTCTAATATGTCTCAGTTCTCATTCCCTGGTACTCGGGTGCAAAATTGCAGACGCTTTACTAATATTCTCCCGACTTGGAGAGACAGTGCCTTTAACCTCCTGTTTGGCCCAGTTTGCAATTTCTGCGGAAGATGAACAGGAATAGGGAGAACCAATGAGAGACTAGCTGGAGGTGTCTGGACGGGTAAATTTAACTCTCATTTCCCACCAGGAAGAGGAATTAACCAAAGGCTCAGCGTGCCGTGCCAGAACCAGATTAGGGCCTGAAGCAATCCTGCGGTGTTGCAGCCAGCTCACAAGAAAGCGAGTTGAAGAAAGGAGCTCAGGGGCACTGTAATTCACAATCCTGCAGAGTTATAAATGACAGCTATCGTACAAAAATCTACTGAAGTAAGGCTGCCAAGAGGGCTTGAAACCGGGGTAGAATTGCAGGAAACCGATTTCAGGTGGTAGACTTGATTTGCATTTAAAGCATAGGAAAAGAGGCAGAACGTCGACAATGATGCACATGGCCAAAAAGCGCGTATGCTTTTTTTCCTGAATATATTCAGGAAAAAAAGCATACGCCCTTTTAGGCCAACCAAGCAAGCTTGCAAAGGAAATCTGCACTACAATGAAGTCTCACTTCCCCCCAGTCAAATGGGCCATCTGAAAAAAGTGTAAAATCCAGAAAGGCAGGACAGGCCATGGAGAACTGGGAGCCTTGTTATGCTGATGGGCGGGATGTAAATTGCCAACAGCCACTCAGGAGAAGTGTATGGTGTTTCCTGGAACATCTAAAACAAAGCAACAGAGCCTAGGGCACTTCCACTTATGGTCCTATAGCTTAGGGAAATTAAAATCAAAAAGACACAGCCACCCCAAAGTTTGGGACGGCTCTGTTAACAAGAACCTCGTTTACGGTACAAGTTCAATTTCACAGAAAGCGAAAAATGGATAAAGAAGGTGTGGTACTTACGTACAATGCAATATCACTCAGCAGTGAAATCTATGTCATCAGGCCCGTAGCAGCATAATGAGTGGATTCAGGTATGATGATTCTAACTGAAATAAGTCACACAGAAAAAGAAACATCATAAGATATCACTAATACACGGAATGTAAACTTGGCTACACAGGAACTGGATTACAAAACAGAACAGGGTCTCCAATTTAGAAAACCAACTTATGCTTGCTTAAGGCGAAAGGTGAGTTGGGGTGCTGCATAAAACCAGAGATTGAAATGAGCACAGATAAAGTTCCTTAAGCCAAATATGGAATAGACAAGAGCTACTCCTTGCTCAACGAAATGGACTCAACACCCCATATTAAACGCCTAAGAATGTACCTGACTAGTAAGTATCTTAAAACCTATGAATTGCTATGTCTCCGAAAGAGAATCAAGCGTGTGTACAGGGGCATAAATGCAGCAATGATAGGATTGGAGACATTCGGTGAGCAAATGAAGACCCTTTGAAATCATATTGCATGGTACCCATTCCACGGGTCTCAACTCTCCAGGTTTAAGGGATTCTTCCTTCAGCTAAATCATGCATGTGAAACCCAGAGTATGATCAACAGTGTGATCGGGAGATGTGTTCCAATATGTCTCAGGACTCGTCCCCTGGTACTCGGGTGCAACATTCCAGACGCTTTACTAACACTCTCCCGACTTGGAGAGTCAGTGCCTTTAACCTCCTGTTTGGCCCAGTTTGCAATTTCGGCGGCAGATGAACAGGAATAGGGAGAACCAATGAGAGACTAGCTGGAGGTGTCTGGACGGGCAAATTTAACTCTCATTTCCCACCAGGAAGAGGAATTAACCAAAGGCTCAGCGTGCCGTGCCGGAACCAGATTAGGGCCTGAAGCAATCCTGCAGTGTTGCAGCCAGCTCACAAGAAAGCGAGTTGAAGAAAGGAGCTCAGGGGCACTGTAATTCACAAACCAGCAGAGTTATAAATGACAGCTATCGTCCAAAAATATACTGAAGTAAGGCTGCCAAGAGGACGTGAAAGCGTGGCAGAATTGCAGGAAACCGATTTCAGGAGGTACACTGGAATTGCATTTAAAGCATAGGAAAAGAGGCAAAACGTCGACAATGATGCACTTGGCCAAAAAGGGTGTATGCGTTTTTTCCTGAATATATTCAGGAAAAAACGCATACGACCTTTTTGGCCAACCAAGCAAGCTTGCAAAGGAAATCTGCACTACAATGAAGTCTCACTTCCCCCCGGTCAAAAGGGCCACTGAAAAAAGTGTAAAATCCAGAAAGGCAGGACAGGCCATGGAGAACTGGGAGCCTTGTTATGCTGATGGGCGGGATGTATATTGCCAACAGACACTCAGGGGAAGTGTATGGTGTTTCCTGAAACATCTAAAAAACAAAGCAACAGAGCCTAGGGCACTTCCACTTATGGCCTTATAGCTTAGGGAAATTAAAATCAAAAAGACACAGCCACCCCAACGTTTGGGACGGCTCTGTTTACAAGAAACTCGTTTACGGGACAAGTTCAATATCACAGAAAGTGAAAAATGGATAAAGAAGTTGTGGTACTTACGTACAATGAAATATCACTCAGCAATGAAATCTATGTCATCAGGCCCATAGCAGCATAATGAGTGGATTCAGTTATGATGATTCTAACTGAAATAAGTCACACAGAAAAAGAAACATCATAAGATATCACTAATACACGGAATGTAACCTTGGCTACACAGGAACTGGATTACAAAAGACAACAGGGTCTCAAATTTAGAAAACCAACTTATGCTTGCTTAAGGGGAAAGGTGAGTTGGGGTGCTGCATAAAACCAGAGATTGAAATGACCACAGATAAAGTTCCTTAAGCCAAATATGTAATAGACAAGAGCTACTCCTTGCTCAACGAAATGGACTCAACACCCCATATTAAACGCCTAAGAATGTACCTGACTAGTAAGTATCTTAAAACCTATGGATCGCTATGTCTCCGAAAGAGAATCAAGCGTGTGTACAGGGGCATAAACGCAGCAGTGATAGGATTGGAGAGGTTCGGTGAGCAAATGAAGACCCTTTGAAGTCATATTGCATGGTACCCATTCCACGGGTCTCAACTCTCCAGGTTTAAGGGATTCTTCCTTCAGCTAAATCATGCATGTGGAACCCAGAGTATGATCAACCATGTGAACGGGAGACGTGTTCCAACATGTCTCAGTTCTCGTCCCCTGGTACTCGGGTGGAATATTCCAGACGCTTTACTAACACTCTCCCGACTTGGAGAGTCAGTGCCTTTAACCTCCTGTTTGGCCCAGTTTGCAATTTCTGCGGAAGATGAACAGGAATAGGGAGAACCAATGAGAGACTAGCTGGAGGTGTCTGGACGGGCAAATTTAACTCTCATTTCCCACCAGGAAGAGGAATTATCCAAAGGCTCAGCGTGCCGTGCCGGAACCAGATTAGGGCCTGAAGCAATCCTGCGGTGTTGCAGCCAGCTCACAAGAAAGCGAGTTGAAGAAAAGAGCTCAGGGACACTGTAATTCACAAACCTGCAGAGTTATAAATGACAGCTATCGTCCAAAAATATACTGAAGTAAGGCTGCCAAGAGGACTTGAAAGCGGGGCAGAATTGCAGGAAACCGATTTCAGGAGGTAGACTGGAATTGCATTTAAAGCATAGGAAAAGAGGCAGAAGGTCGACAATGATGCACTTGGCCAAAAAGGGCGTATGCGTTTTTTCCTGAATATATTCAGGAAAAAACGCATACGCCCTTTTTGGCCAACGAAGCAAGCTTGCAAAGGAAATCTGCACTACAATGAAGTCTCACTTCCGCCTGGTCAAAAGGGCCATCTGAAAAAAGTGTAAACTCCAGAAAGGCAGGACAGGCCATGGAGAACTTGTTATGCTGATGGGTGGGATGTAAATTGCCAACAGCCACTCAGGAGAAGTGTATGGTGTTTCCTGAAACATCTAAAAAACAAATCAACAGAGCCTAGGGCACTTCCACTTATGGTCCTATAGCTTAGGGAAATTAAAATCAAAAAGACACAGCCACCCCAAAGTTTGGGATGGCTCTGTTTACAAGAACCTCGTTTACGGTACAAGTTCAATATTGCAGAAAGTGAAAAATGGATAAAGAAGTTTTGGTACTTACGTACAATGCAATATCACTCAGCAATGAAATCTATGTCATCAGGCACGTAGCAGAAAATGAGTGGGTTCAGGTATGATGATTCTAACTGAAATAAGTCACACAGAAAAAGAAACATCATAAGATATCACTAATACACGGAATGTAAACTTGGCTACACAGGAACTGGATTACAAAACAGAACAGGGTCTCAAATTTAGAAAACCAACTTATGCTTGCTTAAGGGGAAAGGTGAGTTGGGGTGCTGCATAAAACCAGAGATTGAAATGAGCACAGATAAAGTTCCTTAAGCCAAATATGGAATAGACAAGAGGTACTCCTTGCTCAACGAAATGGACTCAAAACCCCATGTTAAACACCTTATAATGTACCTGACTAGTAAGTATCTTAAAACCTAAAGATTGCTATGTCTCTGAAAGAGAATCAAGCGTGAGTACAGGGGCATAAACGCAGCACTGATAGGATTGGAGAGGTTCGGTGAGCAAATGAAGACCCTTTGAAGTCATATTGCATGGTACCCATTCCACGGGTCTCAACTCTCCAGGTTTAAGGGATTCTTCCTTCAGCTAAAACATGCATGTGGAACCCAGAGTATGATCAACCGTGTGATCGGGAGACGTGTTGAAATATGTCTCAGTTCTCGTCCCCTGGTACTCGGGTGCAACATTCCAGACGCTTTACTAACACTCTCCCGACTTGGAGAGTCAGTGCCTTTAACCTCCTGTTTGGCCCAGTTTGCAAATTCCACGGAAGATGAACAGGAATAGGGAGAACCAATGAGAGACTAGCTGGAGGTGTCTGGACGGGCAAATTTAACTCCCATTTCCCACCAGGAAGAGGAATTAACCAAAGGTTCAGCGTGCCGTGCCGGAACCAGATTAGGGCCTGAAGGAATCTTGCGGTGTTGCGGCCAGCTCACAAGAAAGCGAGTTTAAGAAAGCAGCTCTGGGGCACTGTAATTCACAAACCTGCAGAGTTATAAATGACAGATATCGTCCAAAAATATACTGAAGTAAGGCTGCCAAGAGGATTGAAAGCGCGGCTGAATTGCAGGAAACCGATTTCAGGAGGTAGACAGGAATTGCATTTAAAGCATAGGAAATGAGGCAGAACGTCCACAATGATGCACTTGGCCAAAAAGGGCGTATGCGTTTTTTCCTGAATATATTCAGGAAAAAAAGCATACGCGCTTTTTGGCCAACCAAGCAAGCTTGCAAAGGAAATCTGCACTACAATGAAGTCTCACTTCCGCTGGGTCAAAAGGGCCATCTGAAAAAAGTGTAAAATCCAGAAAGGCATTACAGGCGTTGGAGAACTGGGAGCCTTGTTATGCTGATGGGCGGGATGTAAATTGCCAACAGCCACTCCGGAGAAGTGTATGGTGTTTCCTAAAACATGTAAAAAACAAACCAACAGAGGCTAGGGCACTTCCACTTATGATCCTATAGCTTAGGGAAATTAAAATCAAAAAGACACAGCCACCCCAAAGTTTGGGATGGCTCTGTTTACAAGAACCTCGTTTACGGTACAAGCTCAAAATCACAGAAAGTGAAAAATGGATAAAGATATTGTGGTACTTACATACAATGCAATAACACTCGGCAATGAAATCTATGTCATCAGGCACGTAGCAGCATAATGAGTGGATTCAGGTATGATGATTCTAACTGAAATAAGTCACACAGAAAAAGAAACATCATAAGATATCACTAGTACACAGAATGTAAACTTGGCTACACAGGAAAGGGATTACAAAACAGAACAGGGTCTCAAATTTAGAAAACCAACTTATGCTTGCTTAAGGGGAAAGGTGAGTTGGGGTGCTGCATAAAACCAGAGATTGAAATGAGCACAGATAAAGTTCCTTAAGCCAAATATGGAATAGAAAAGAGCTACTCCTTGCTCAACGAAATGGACTCAAAACCCCATGTTAAACACCTTATAATGTACCTGACTAGTAAGTATCTTAAAACCTAAAAATTGCTATGTCTCTGAAAGAGAATCAAGCGTGAGTACAGGGGCATAAACGCAGCAGTGATAGGATTGGAGAGGTTCGGTGAGCAAATGAAGACACTTTGAAGTCATATTGCATGGTACCCATTCCACGGGTCTCAACTCTCCAGGTTTAAGGGATTCTTCCTTCAGCTAAATCATGCATGTGGAACCCGGAGTATGATCAACCGTGTGATCGGGAGACGTGTTCCAATATGTCTCCATTCTCGTCCCCTGGTACACGGGTGCAACATTCCAGACGCTTTACTAACACTCTCCCGACTTGGAGAGTCAGTGCCTTTAACCTCCTGTTTGGCCCAGTTTGCAATTTCTGCGGAAGATGAACAGGAATAGGGAGAACCAATGAGAGACTAGCTGGAGGTGTCTGGACGGGCAATTTAACTCTCATTTCCCACCAGGAAGAGGAATTAACCAAAGGCTCAGCGTGCCGTGCCAGAACATGATTAGGGCCTGAAGCAATCCTGCGGTGTTGCGGCCAGCTCACAAGAAAGCGAGTTGAAGAAAGGAGCTCAGGGGCACTGTAATTCACAAACCTGCAGAGTTATAAATGACAGCTATCGTCAAAAAATATACTGAAGTAAGGCTGCCAAGAGGACTTGAAAGCGGGGCAGAATTGCAGTAAACCGATTTCAGGAGGTAGACTGGAATTGCATTTAAAGCATAGGAAAAGAGGCAGAACGTCGACAATGATGCACTTGGCCAAAAAGGACGTATGCGTTTTTTCCTGAATATATTCAGGAAAAAACGCATATGCACTTTTTGGCCAACCAAGCAAGCTTGCAAAGGAAATCTGCACTATAATGAAGTCTCACTTCCCAATGGTCAAAAGGGCCATCTGAAGAAAGTGTAAAATCCAGAAAGGCAGGACAGGCCATGGAGAACTGGGAGCCTTGTTATGCTGATGGGCGGGATGTAAATTGCCAACAGCCACTCGGGAGAAGTGTATGGTGTTTCCTGAAACATATAAAAAACAAGCAACAGAGCCTAGGGCACTTCCACTTATGGTCCTATAGCTTAGGGAAATTAAAATCAAAAAGACACAGCCACCCCAAAGTTTGGGACGGCTCTGTTTACAAGAACCTCCTTTACGGTACAAGTTCAATTTCGCAGAAAGTGAAAAATGGATAAAGAAGTTGTGGTACTTACGTACAATGCAATATCACACAGCAATGAAATCTATGTCATCATGCCCGTAGCAGCATAATGAGTGGATTCAGGTATGATGATTCTAACTGAAATAAGTCACACAGAAAAAGAAACGTCATAAGATATCACTAATACACGGAATGTAAACTTGGCTACACAGGCACTGAATTACAAAACAGAACAGGGTCTCAAATTTAGAAAACCAACTTATGCTTGCTTAAGGGGAAAGGTGAGTTGGGGTGCTGCATAAAACCAGAGATTGAAATGAGCACAGATAAAGTTCCTTAAGCCAAATATGTAATAGACAAGAGCTACTCCTTGCTCAACGAAATGGACTCAACACCCCATATTAAACGCCTAAGAATGTACCTGACTAGTAAGTATCTTAAAACCTATGGATTGCTATGTCTCCGAAAGAGAATCAAGTGTGTGTACCGGGGCATAAACGCAGCAGTGATAGGATTGGAGAGGTTTGGTGAGCAAATGAAGACCCTTTGAAGTCACATTGCATGGTACCCATTCCACGGGTCTCAACTCTCCAGGTTTAAGGGATTCTTCCTTCAGCTAAAACATGCATGTGGATCCCAGGGTATGATCAACGGTGTGAGTGGGAGACGTTTTCAAATATGTCTCAGTTCTCGTACCCTGGGACTCGGGTGCAACATTCCAGACGCTTTATTAACACTCTCCCGACTTAGAGAGTCAGTGCCTTTAACCTCCTGTATGGCCCAGTTTGCAATTTCTGCGGAAGATGAACAGGAATAGGGAGAACCAATGAGAGACTAGCTGGAGGTGTCTGGAGGGGCGAAAATAACTCTCATTTCCCACCAGGAAGAGGAATTAACCAAAGGCTCAGCATACCGTGCCGGAACCAGATTAGGGCCTGAAGCAATCCTGCGGTGTTGCGGCCAGCTCACAAGAAAGCAAGTTGAAGAAAGGAGCTCAGGGGCACTGTAATTCACAAACCTGCAGAGTTATAAATAACAGCTATTGTCCAAAAATATACTGAAGTAAGTCTGCCAAGAGGACTTGAAAGCGGGGCAGAATTGCAGGAAACCGATTTCAGGAGGTAGACTGGAATTGCATTTAAAGCATAGGAAAAGAGGCAGAACGTCCAAAATGATGCACTTGGCCAAAAAGGGCGTATGCGTTTTTTCCTGAATATATTCAGGACAAAACACATACGCCCTTCTTGGCCAACCAAGCAAGCTTGCAAAGGAAATCTGCACTACAATGAAGTCTCACTTCCCCCCGGTCAAAAGGGCCATCTGAAAAAAGTGTAAAATCCAGAAAGGCAGGACAGGCCATGGAGAACTGGGAGCCTTGTTATGCTGATGGGCGGGATGTAAATTGCCAACAGCCACTCGGGAGAAGTGTATGGTGTTTCCTGAAACATCTAAAAAACTGAGGAACAGAGCCTAGGGCACTTCCACTTATGGTCCTATAGCTTAGGGAAGTTAAAATCAAAAAGACACAGCCACCCCTAAGTTTGGGACAGCTCTGTTTACAAGAACCTCGTTTACGGTACAAGTTCAATATCGCAGAAAGCGAAAAATGGATAAAAAAGTTGTGGTACTTACGTACAATGCAATATCACTCAGCAATGAAATCTATGTCATCATGCCCGTAGCAGCATAATGAGTGGATTCAGGTATGATGATTCTAACTGAAATAAGTCACACAGAAAAAGAAACGTCATAAGATATCACTAATACACGGAATGTAAACTTGGCTACAAAGGCACTGAATTACAAAACAGAACAGGGTCTCAAATTTAGAAAATCAACTTATGCTTGCTTAAGGGGAAAGGTGAGTTGGGGTGCTGCATAAAACAAAAGATTGAAATGAGCACAGATAAAGTTCCTTAAGCCAAATATGTAATAGACAAGGGCTACTCCTTGCTCAACGAAATGGACTCAAAACCCCATATTAAACGCCTAATAATGTACCTGACTAGTAAGTATCTTAAAACTTATGGATTGGTATGTCTCTGAAAGAGAATCAAGCGTGAGTACAGGGGCATAAACGCAGCAGTGATAGGATTGGAGAGGTTCGGTGAGCAAATGAAGACCCTTTGAAGTCATATTGCATGGTACCCATTCCACGGGTCTCAACTCTCCAAGTTTAAGGGATTCTTCCTTCAGCTAAAAAATGCATGTGGAACACAGAGTGTGTTCAACCGTGTGATCGGGAGACGTGTTCTAATATGTCTCAGTTCTCATCCCCTGGTACTCGGGTGCAACATTGCAGACGCTTTACTAACATTCTCCCGACATGGAGAGACAGTGCCTTTAACCTCCTGTTTGGCCCAGTTTGCAATTTCTGCGGAAGATGAACAGGAATAGGGAGAACCAATGAGAGACTAGCTGGAGGTGTCTGGACGGGCAAATTTCACTCTCATTTCCCACCAGGAAGAGGAATTAACCAAAGGCTCAGCGTGCCGTGCCGGAACCAGATTAGGGCCTGAAGCAATCCTGCGGTGTTGCGGCCAGCTCACAAGAAAGCAAGTTGAAGAAAGGAGCTCAGGGGCACTGTAATTCAAAAACCTGCAGAGTTATAAATGACAGCTATCGTCCAAAAATATACTGAAGTAAGGCTGCCAAGAGGAGTTGAAAGCAGGGCAGAATTGCAGGAAACCGATTTCAGGAGGTAGACTGGAATTACATTTAAAGCATAGGAAAAGAGGCAGAACTTCCACAATGATGCACTTGGCCAAAAAGGGCGTATGCGTTTTTTCCTGAGTATATTCAGGAAAAAACGCATACGCCCTTTTTGGTCAACCAAGCAAGCTTACAAAGGAAATCTGCACTAAAATGAAGTCTCACTTCCCCGCGGTCAAAAGGGCCATCTGAAAAAAGTGTAAAATCCAGAAAGGCAGGACAGGCCATGGAGAACTGGGAGCCTTGTTATGCTGATGCGTGGGATGTAAATTGCCAGCAGCCAGTCCGGAGAAGTGTATGGTGTTTCCTGAAACATCTAAAAAACAAAGCAACAGAGCCTAGGGCACTTCCACTTATGGTCCTATAGCTTAGGGAAATTAAAATGAAAAAGACACAGCCACCCCAAAGTTTGGGACGGCTCTGTTTACAAGAACCTCGTTTACGGTACAAGTTCAATATCACAGAAAGTGAAAAATGGATAAAGAAGTTGTGGTACTTACGTACAATGCAATATCACTCAACAATGAAATCTATATCATCAGGCCCGTAGCAGCATAATGAGTGGATTCAGGTATGATGATTCTAACTGAAATAAGTCACACAGAAAAAGAAACATCATAAGATATCACTAATACACGGAATGTAAACTTGGCTACTGAGGAACTGAATTACAAAACAGAACAAGGTCTCAAATTTAGAAAACCAACTTATGCTTGCTTAAGGGGAAAGGTGAGTTGGGGTGCTGCATAAAACCAGAGATTGAAATGCGCACAGATAAAGTTCCTTAAGCCAAATATGGAATAGACAAGAGCTACTCCTTGCTCAACGAAATGGACTCAACACCCCATATTAAACGCCTAAGAATGTACCTGACTAGTAAGTATCTTAAAACCTATGGATTGCTATGTCTCCAAAAGAGAATCAAGCGTGTGTACAGGGGCATAAACGCAGCAGTGATAGGATTGGAGAGGTTCGGTGAGCAAATGAAGACCCTTTGAAGTCATATTGAATGGTACCCATTCCACGGGTCTCAACTCTCCAGGTTTAAGGGATTCCTCCTTCAGCTAAAACATGCATGTGGAACCCAGAGTATGATCAACCGTGTGATCGGGAGACGTGTTCAAATATGTCTCCGTCCTCGTCCCCTGGTACTCGGGTGCAACATTCCAGATGCTTCACTAACTCTCTCCCGACTTGGAGAGTCAGTGCCTTTAACCTCCTGTTTGGCCCAGTTTGCAAATTCTTCGGAAGATGAACAGGAATAGGGAAGACCAATGAGAGACTAGCTGGAGGTGTCTGGACGGGCAAATTTAACTCTCATTTCCCACCAGGAAGAGGAATTAACCAAAGGCTCAGCATGCCGTGCCGGAACCAGATTAGGGCCTGAAGCAATCCTGCGGTGTTGCGGCCAGCTCACAAGAAAGCGAGTTGAAGAAAGGAGCTCAGGGGCACTGTAATTCACAAACTGCAGAGTTATAAATGACAGCTATCGTCCAAAAATATACTGAAGTAAGGCTGCCAAGAGGACTTGAAAGCGGGGCAGAATTGCACGAAACCGATTTCAGGAGGTAGACTGGAATTGCATTTAAAGCATAGGAAAAGAGGCAGAACGTAGACAATGATGCACTTGGCCACAAAGGGCGTATGCGTGTTTTCCTGAATATATTCAGGAAAAAATGCATACGCCCTTTTTGGCCAACCAAGCAAGCTTGCAAAGGAAATCTGCACTACAATGAAGTCTCACTTCCCCCCGGTCAAAAGGGCCATCTGAAAAAAGTGTAAAATCCAGAAAGGCAGGACAGGCCATGGAGAACTGGGAGCCTTGTTATACTGATGGGCGGGATGTAAATTGCCAACAGCCACTCTGGAGAAGTGTATGGTGTTTCCTGAAACATCTAAAAAACAAAGCAACAGAGCCTAGGGCACTTCTACATATGGTTCTATAGCTTAGGGAAATTAAAATCAAAAAGACACAGCCACCCCAAAATTTGGGACGGCTCTGTTTACAGGAACCTCTTCTGCAGCACAAGTTAAATATGCCAGAGAGCAAATAATGGTTAAAGAAGTTGCGGTACTTACGTACAACAGAATACCTCTCAGCAATGAAAACTATGTCACCAGGCCCGTGCCAGCATAATGAGTGGATTGAGGCACGGTGATTCTAAGTAAAAAATGTCACACAGAAAAAAAACATCATAAGGTACCACTAATACATGGAATGAGAACTTGGCTACACATGAACTGAATTACAAAACAGAACAGGGTCTCATGTTTAGAAAACCAACTTATGCTTGCTTAAGGGGGAAGGTGAGTTGGGTGCTGCACAAAACCTGAGTTTGAAATTAGCACAGATACCGTTCCATAAGCTAAATATGTAATAGACAAGACCTACCCCTTGCTCAAGGAAATGGACTCAACAATGAGATATCACCTCACACCTGGTAGAATGGGCATCATCAGAAAATCTACAAACAAAAAATGCTGGAAAGGGTGTGGAGAAAAAGAACCCTCTTCCACTATTGTTGGGAATATAAATTGATACAGTCACTATGGAGAACAATATGGAGTTTCTTAAGAAACTAACAGTAGAATTACCATATGATACAGCAATCCCAGTTCTGGACATATACCCAGACAAAACCATAAATCAAAAAGAGACATTCACCGCAATGTTCATTGTATCACTCTTTACAATATCGAGGTAATGGAAGCAACCTAAATGCCCACAGACAGACGAATGCATAAAGCAGTGGTACATATATAAAATGGAATATTACTAAGCCATGAAAAGGAATGAAATTGGGTCATTTGTAGAGACGTCGATGGATCTAGAGACTGTCATACAGAGTGAAGTAAGTCAGAAAGAGAAAAACAAATCTTGTATATTCATGCATATATGTGGAACCTAGAAAAACTGTACAGGTTAACCATTTTGCAAGGCATAAATAGAGCAACAGATGTAGACAACAAACGTATGGACAACAAGGGGGGAAAGCTGTTGGGGTGGTGGTGGTGGGAGGAGTTGAGAGACTGGGATTGGCATGTATACATTTATATGTATAAAATAGATAACCAATAAGAACCTGCTGTATAAAAATATAAAATAAAATTCAAAATTAAAAAGAAATAAAATTTAAATAATAAAACAGAAAAAACAATTATTCCCTTCACATACATGTATTTATATGAATAAATTATTTCCATGCTTATATCTGTAAATACAAAAAAGAGGAATAAAATCTACCTTGAACCAAAAACGAAAAAGAGAAAAAAAACACAGAACCCACCAGTTCCACAGAGGAAAACCGTATCAGGGCACTTGCTCCAGTTGTAAACAATTCTGAAGTTGGTCAGTGGTGGGGAATCGTCTCCCATTCAGCCAGCAGCCCCCAAGCAACAAGCGACCTCATTGCAAAGCTGGGGCACCGTGCCGAGGCATCTGTGAGTAAACGTGAGCTGAGCCCCAGGCCAGTTGCTGCTGAACTATTCCCACCCGTCCCAGGTAAAACACCTGAATATATACAAGGACTTGAAAGCCTAGAGGAAGGGCCATAGAGCCACACGAGTGACAGCATGCCAGCCGACTTGGTGCCTGCAGGCCAGCCAGGATGGTCCTGGCCCTGGGTGCTCTTCTGGAAGATTTCCATTTCCCTGCCTGAGATACCCGTCCTGTCCCTGCCCCCACTGCTTTTTTCCTTCCTCACCTCTGCCCAGGGAGAAATTCCAGCAGCAGGTATGGGTGACACATCCTCTTCTTTAGCAGGTGGCAGCCTGGCAACTGCTGCAGAAAGTCCAGCAGAGCCCCACTCACACTGGGCCACCCACAAAGCCGTGGCCTCTCATTCCATCCCACCAGCCCAGCCCCGAGACTGCTGACAGGGCAGAGAAAATGGCGTCAGGCATTGCTGCAGGGGCTCTTGCTGCCTGGAGTGGTATTTATATTGATCTCAACCCAGGCACACCTGGGGAGGGCTGGTCGGCACGGTAAGGCTGCCCAGGTCAGCCAATCATCACCCCTCAGGGGCTCACAGTTGCAGAAAATGGAACTTGCTGAACCGGCCAGGTCCAAGGAACAGGTGTGGGCTCCTGAGAGTCAGGATAGACAAGGGCCTGCAGATTTGGCTTGTTTTCTAATCATTTTATCTGGCCCATGAGTGGGAGACAACTTCAAGAAAGCCCTCTCCTAATGAGAGGAACCCAGGAGTCAGGGAGAGGAGGGGTGGGTGGTGGTTGGAGACAGAGGCCTGGTGCCCCGGGTGCAGTGGAAGTCTCTGGAAGACCAGGTGGAGGGAGACCGCACAGAGTGATGCCCAGGGTCACAGACCTGTCGCAGCTGCTGTTTGTTAGTTCCAGTCCTGCTCTGAGGTGCTCTGTGTCAGCTCTGAGCGACAGGTGAGCTGGGGGTGCTCTGCAATGAGGGCTATGTGCACAGTTCCTGTGTGCCCAGCCCTGCCACGGTACCTGCAAGGGTAGCTCTGTATCCTGGGAGGGGCCTGACCACGATAGCCCCGTGGGCTGGGGTGGGGGTGGGGTACCTGTCCAGGTGAGCTCCATATTCTGGGATTGGTCTGACCACGAGAGCCCCATGGGCTGCTGGGGACCTGGTAAAGGATGTCAGGACAGTCAGTGAAGCCACCGAGGATATACCTCCAGCTGCTCCTAATTCCTACACCCTGCTGGTCATTCTACCAACCACCAGGACATGGTATTCTGTATTAGTCTTCAATGATGCCTTCTTTTGTATTCCATTAGTCCCAGAGTCACAAGAAATTTTGGCTTGTGAGTGGCAGGACTCAACATACAACTAAAACAATACTTCCGGGCCGTCTTGCCCCAAGGGTGCAAAAATTCCCACACCATCTTTGGGGAAAGCTTAGCTAAAGACCTAAAAGTTCTACCTCTGGGAAAGGAAACCCTCCTTCAGTACGCAGACGACATTCTGATCGCCAGCCCTACTAAGGAGGCCTCTGAACTACCAAGCCAATAAAGGATAGAAGTTGTCCAAGAAAAAGCTCAAATATCACAGACTGCGGTGACCTGCCTGGGCTTCGTTCTCACAGAAGGTCGGAGAAGCCCATCCCAGGAAAGGGAAGAAACCATTTTCAGCCTTACCCCTTTCTAAAACTAGAAGACAGCTTAGGGGTTCCTGGGGAGGCCAGGGTTTGCTGCTTCTGGATCCCTAACTACAGTCTACTAGCTGGGCCTCTATATGAAACACTGAAAGGAAAAGATGATGATCCTTTTGAATAGAATCCAGAAGTGGCCTTTCAAGAATGGAAAGAGCAGTCAATTCAGACCCTTGCCCTGGAACTCCCTAATTTAGCTAAACCCTTTGACCTTTACATTCCCGGTGAAAGGTGAATCGCCATTGGAGAATTAGTGCAAAAACTGGGACCACTTGAAATGGAACAATGCAAGAATGCCATCCAGGTAGGATAAACTACGGGCACCAAGGGGCTTGGCCCACTGCCACATCTGGCCAAGATACTGGCGGTATCTAAAAACCTGGAAATCAGCAGCCCCAAAGGCCACCTCCCTCCTAAGGGAAAAGGACCCCAAGTGGTGATCCTAACCACCAACCATGCCCTGAAGTTGCAGGGTTCGCTCCGTGGGCACACCAACCTCGAGTGAGGAGGCCCTCCAACTCCAACATCCAGAGAGATAACCGGGGGCAACAGGGCACCATGACGACTCATGTGAACATCACTTGACCTGGAGTTTCTCTCATAAAACAACAAGAGTGTGTCCCAAAAGAGTAGACTACTGCTTGCAGGAATTACTGCACCCAGAGGGGAGCTAATAATCTTGGCGGGGGAACCGTATATCACACTGTCACCATAGAAAAGCCTACAGACACCGTGATGATGGTGGCCAATAAGACCGGCTGGACTCCTGTTTACTTCAAAAGGCTGTTGACTCAGTGGCCATCATGGTCCTTGATCACCACTGACCCTGGAGTGTCCGGGAGTTGAGCAGGCAGGGCTCTCACACCTGGTGCTGTTTGTACGTTAATTCAGGGGCCTAATTGAAGAAAGCGCAGACTACTGGTCAGAGCATCTAGGCTGGCAGAAACGGTCAGCCTAAGGTGGCCGAACAAATGTGGGGCGGGGTGAAACCGCCCCCCACAGTGTCTCTGCACATCTCTTTCCTGGACCCTTAAAGGTCATTAGAATCTATAACACTTCCAATGCTGGTGCTCAGGTGGACGAGCAGGGAGGCAGGGGGCCTGGGGACAATCAACGTCACCTGGAGGCTGCTGGGGAGAAGCTCTGACCCTCGCCCCCGGGTATGAGGGCTCCCAACTCAGCACTCAGCAGTTACAGAAGAAGGGTCTGCACCCTCAGCACTCCAAGAATGAGGAACGGGACAAAAGGCAGAGGAGGGGTTTGTCCCCAGCAAAGCCCATTAAAAATCCCTGGGAGATAAAAATAGAATCTGGGCAATAAAGTCAAGTCTAACCTTTTTTATCCTTTGTGCTTTGTCTAATTTCATGTGCTCCTAGGGTCCCGCATGCAGAGGTTCCACACCTGGCACTTCAGACCAGATTTCCTAGTGCAGAATGGCTGGGACGACACCTCAGCTCCTGGGGCCCAGTGCAGACTCCGCGATATAGAGCCTGAGCTGCAGCCAACCCGGCCCTCGAGAGCTCCGCCCCCTCCCTCCCACTGACTCTGACAGGATCTCTACACAGCAGCCCAGCCCACAGCCCACGGGGTAGTGCATGCTCTCACCTCTCCATTCTCTGATCAAAATATAAAGTTTCCTTTGCTTGTGAACCAAACTCAGTCTCGATCTGTTGGCCCCAATGACACTGGGCAGGGGGACACTTGTTGGGGTCCACTCTGGAGGATCAGTAACAGAAATTGAGACTATTGTAACCTCAATGAACAGATGTGTGAGCCAAACTGTAGTTAACATAGAACAGTGTATAAGGCTCAGGTAAAATAAGATGTTTCTAACACTTCCATTTGATATTTCCATCACTTTATTATAAGCAAGTTCAGTGAAAAGGTTTGTCTTATTTGTCAGGTCAATATTAGAGAAACGAAGTGATTTCTTTCCAAGGATGTACATCTAATAATCTTGGTTAAAGCTTCAATCTTGTTTTAAATGCTTTTCCATTGAAAATGATACCTCTCTTTCAGCTCCCCCATTTCTGAGAAGTATAAAATCTTATAATTTATTATTACCAAAGGGGAAAGGTGGGAGGAGGGATAAATTAACAGTTTGGGATTAACACATACACACTGCTATGTATAAAATAGATCATCAACAAGGAACTACTGTATAGCACAGGGAACTACACTCAACATTTTGCTATAACCTATAAGGGGAAATAATCTGAAAAAGAATAGATATTTTTATTGACATCATCTATCAATGACAGTAAAAGTGTAACCTAAGGGAAGCTGGTGGTGAGTGCTCCTGACCCTGAAGACTTCAATCATCTAAAGTTTGGACTCTGCCTACTTCCCAAGGCCCTTAATGAACATATGTGTAGCCATAGCTTAAAAAATTTCCCAGTTTGGGTTTCGGGGAGACACTGATTTTGAAAAAGCCCTGGTGTTCTCCTTACATGAATGGGACTCTTCCTACTGCTAAAACATGTCTGTCACACCCAGAGGATGGTATACCATCTGATCGGGAAGAGTTTGGAAAAGGCATCTCATCTCCTCATCTCCTGGTGCTCGGGTTCACCCCTCCAGCGTCTTTACTAACAGTCTCCCCACTTGGAGATGTCAGCACTATCAACATCCTGTTGCGTACAGTTTGGAATTTGTCCAGAGGATGAAGCGGAAGGGTGAGGAACAATGAGAGAAAAGTCCTAGGTGTTCAGACAGGCACATGTCACTCTAATTTCCAATCAGGAAGACGAATTGACCAAAGGCTAGGATTGCCCATGGAAACAGTATAGGGCTTGAGGAAATCCCGCTGCTTTGTGGCCAGTTCCCATAAACACAAGTTGAACAATGGAACTCAGGGGCAGTAAAATTCATGAAACTGCAGAGTTGAAAATATCCATCACTGAAAAATGTCTTGAGGAAAGTCAGAGAAAAGGACTTGTAAGCAAGGGAGAATGGCAGGAAAGGGATTTGAGGAGGTAGAAAGGACTCGCCATTAAGCACAAGAAAAGGAGCTGAACATTGCCAACATTGCAGTTGGCCAAAAAGGGTGTATGCGTTTTTTTCTGTATATATTCAAGAAAAGGGCATACACTTTTTTAGCCAAGCAAACAGGTGGGCACTGGAAGTCAATACTACAAAAGATATCACTTCGCATCAGTCAGAAGAGCCATCCTCATAAAGCATAAACAACAGAAATGCAGGACAGGGCAAGGAGAAGAGGGAGCCCTGTGAGACTTATAGTGGAAATGTATATTGCCAACGGCCATTCTGGAGAAGTGTATTGTGTTTACTAAAGCATCTAAAAAATGAGCTACAGAGCATAGGGCACTTGCACTCATGGGCGTATATCTTGGGAAAAACAAAAATTGAGAGGACACAGGCACCCCAAAGTTTACCCTCTCTCTGTTTAAAAGATCCTCGACTAGGATATAACTTAAATGTCTCTGGAGAGAAAAAATGGATAGAGATGTGGTACTTAGGTAGAGTGGAATATTATTCAGCCTAGAAATCAATGAAATATGGCCAGTTGTAACAACTCCGGAGGAGTTACGTATGATCTTTCTAAGTGACATAATTCAAAAAGAAAAAGACACATATCATAAGATATCACTTAAAGGTGGAATCCAAAATGGCTACACATGAAATAAATTACAAAACAAAAACATAGTCAAATATGTAGAAAACACGCATAAGGCTGCTAAACGGGAAAGGTGGGGAGGGGTGAGGCATCATCCAGGAGGTTGAAATTAGCAAAGATACCATTCCAAATACCAAACTGATAATCAACAAGGCCTACACGGTAGCTAAAAGAACTGCACTCAGCACACTCAAGTCACCGGAAAAGAATATATACGACTGGTAAGAATCTGAAAAAGAATTTACTGATGTCTCTCTGTACGTGAATCAAGTGGATGTACAGCAGCAAGAAACAGAGCTTTGAAAATCAGCTGTAACCAATATAGTAATAAATTGAAAAAAATGAACGACAGAGAGACAGAGAAAACCTCTTACAACTTTTCCATGATGCAACATGGATTGAACACATCTAGACCCACAGCAGGATGAGACATAAGGCTGGAAACTGTTTGCACTAAGAGAAATGTGAGGTTGGGTGAGGAAATGCACACCCTTTAAAGTAATACTACCTGGTACCCATTCAATGTGTCCCAAATCTGCAGGTTCAAGGGATCTTCCTACAGCTAAAACATGCATGGAAAACCCAGAGGACTGTACACCATGTGATCGGGAGATGTGTCTAAAATGCAGCTCATTTATCCTCTCCTGGTGCTCCTGTTCACCATTCCAGCCACGTTACTTAGAATCTGCCCACTTGGAGAATCAGCACATTTCAACTTCTGTTTCACACATTTTGCAAATTGTGAGGAGGATGAACGGGAAGAGGGGGTACCAATGAGAGAATAGTTGTAGGGGTTTGGACGGGCACATATCACTCTAATTTCCCATTAAGAATAAGAATTGAAAAAAGGCTCAGCCCGCCTCGCCGGAGCCAAAATAGGGCCTGAAGCAATCCTGTGGGTTTGAGGCCAGCTCACAAAAGAGCAACTTAAAAAATGGAGCTCAGGGTCACTGCAATTCACAAACCTGCAGAGTTATAAATGAAAACTAACGTCCAAAAATATGTTGAGGTAAGGCAAAGAAGAGGATCTGAATGCAAGACAGAATTGCAAGAAACAGATTTCAAGAGATAGATTGGACTCGTCTTTAAAGCACATGAAAAGCGGCAGAATTTCGACAATGATGCAGTTGGCCCAAAAGGGCGTATGCGTTTTTTCCTGATTATATCCAGGAAATAACGCATACGCACTTTATGGGCAACGAAGCAAGCAAGCAATGCAAATGTGCACAACAAAGAAGTCTCATTTCCCACCGGTCAAAAGGGCCATCCTAAAAAATTGTAAAAACCAGAAATGCAGGACAGGCCATGGAGAACAGGGAGCCTTTATACGCTGATGGGCAGTGTGTGAACTGCCGAGAGCCACTCTGGAGAAGTGTATGGTGGTTCCCAAATCATCTAAAAAACAGAGCTACAGAGCATAGGACACTTCCAATCATGGGAGTATATCTAGGGAAGTCTAAAAATCAACAAGACACAAGCACACCACAGTTTAGGGCTACTCTGTTTACAAGAACCTCAACTTCAGTACACCTTAAATATCCCAGGAAAGAGAACAATGGATAAAGAAGATGTGGTACTTATGTACAATGGAATATCTCTTCACCATGAAATCAATGTAATAAGGCTAGTAGAAGGATAAAGAGTGGATTTAGGTCCGATAATACTACTTGAAATAAGTCAAACAGAAAAAGAAACATATCATAAGATATCACTTATAGAGGGAGGGTAAATATGGCTGCACAAGAAATGAATTACAGAACAGAACAGTGTCTCACATTTAGAAAACACACTTATGTCAGCTTAAGGGGAAAGGAGAGGTGGGGTGATGCATAAAACCAGAGTTTGAAATTAGCACAGATACCGTTCAATAAACCAAAAAGATATTAGACAAGATCTACACCTTGCTCAATGAACTGGCCTCAACACACCCTATACACCGCAGAGAAATATATCTGAGTAATAAGAATCTTAAAACCCATGTATTGATATATCTCCATAAGGGAATCAAGTGTGTGCAGAGCGGCACAAACACAGCAGTGAAAATGAGCTAAACCCCATTATAGAAATAAATTTTAAAAACAAAACGCAGAAACAATGAAAGAGAGAAAAATTCTTACAAAATTTGCTCAGGGGCTGTGATGCAACCTGGATTGACCACATATAAACCCACAGCTGGATAACACATAAGGCTGGACACTTGGGGCTGAGAGGATTGGTGAGTTTTGGTGAGCAACTGCCAAAAGTTTAATGCAATACTTCATGCTACTCATTCCAAGGGTCCCAACAATCCAGGTTGAAGGGAATCTTCCTACAGCTAAACCATGCTTGGGAAACCCAGCGACTGGTATACCATATGATCGGGAAAGGTTTCTAAAACACACCTCATTTTTCCTCTCCTGGGGCTCCAGATCGACATTCCAGCCGCTTTACTAAAAATATCCCCACATGGAGAGTCAATGCCTTTAAGTTCTGGTATCGCACAGTCTGCAGTTAGTGCGGAGGATGAATGGGAATAGGGGGAACCAGTGAGAAACTAGCTGTAGCAGTTTCAATGGGCACATGTCACTCTAATTTCACATCAGTAAGAAGAATAAACCAAAGGCACAGCAAGGTGTCCCAGAAGAAGAATAGGGCGTGAAGGAATCCTGTGGTTATGAGGCAAGATCACAAAAATAAGAGCTGAAAAATGGAGCTAAGGGCCACTGCAATTCAAAAACCTGCAGAGTTATAAAGGCCAACTATTTTCAAAAAATATATTGAGATAAGGCTACGAAGAGGCATTGAAAGCAAGGCACAATTGCAGGAAACCGATTTCAGGAGGTAGACTGGAATTGCATTTAAAGCATAGGAAAAGAGGCAGAACGTCGACAATGATGCACTTGGCCAAAAAGGGTGTATGCGTTTTTTCCTGAATATATTCAGGAAAAAAAGCATACGCACTTTTTGGCCAACCAAGCAAGCTTGCAAAGGAAATCTGCACTACAATGAAGTCTCACTGCCCCCCGGTCAAAAGGGCCATCTGAAAAAAGTGTAAAATCCAGAAAGGCAGGACAGGCCATGGAGAACTGGGATCCTTGTTATGCTGAAGAGCGGGATGTAAATTGCCAACAGCCACTCGGGAGAAGTGTATGATGTTTCCTGAAACATATAAAAAACAAAGCAACAGAGCCTAGGGCACTTCCACTTATGGTCCTATAGCTTAGGGAAATTAAAATCAAAAAGACACAGCCACCCCAAAGTTTCGGACGGCTCTGTTTACAAGAACCTCGTTTACGGTACAAGTTCAATTTCGCAGAAAGTGAAAAATGGATAAAGAAGTTGTGGTACTTACGTACAATGCAATATCACTCAGCAATGAAATCTATGTCATCAGGCCCGTAGCAGCATAATGAGTGGATTCAGGTATGATGATTCTAACTGAAATAAGTCAGACAGAAAAAGAAACATCATAAGATATCACTAATACACGGAATGTAAACTTGGCTACACAGGAACTGGATTACAAAAGAGAACAGTGTCTCAAATTTAGAAAACCAACTTATGCTTGCTTAAGGGGAAAGATGAGTTGGGGTGCTGCATAAAAGCAGAGATTGAAATGAGCACAGATAAAGTTCCTTAAGCCAAATATGGAATAGACAAGAGCTACTCCTTGCTCAACGAAATGGACTCAACACCCCATATTAAACGCCTAAGAATGTCCCTGACTAGTAAGTATCTTAAAACCTATGGATCGCTCTGTCTCCGAAAGAGAATCAAGCGTGTGTACAGGGGCATAAACGCAGCAGTGATAGGATTGGAGAGGTTCGGTGAGCAAATGAAGACCCTTTGAAGTCATATTGCATGGTACCCATTCCACGGGTCTCAACTCTCCAGGTTTAAGGGATTCTTCCTTCAGCTAAATCATGCATGTGGAACCCAGAGTATGATCAACCGTGTGATCGGGAGACGTGTTCCAATATGTCTCAGTTCTCGTCCCCTGGTACTCGGGTGCAACATTCCAGACGCTTTACTAACACTCTCCCGACTTGGAGAGTCAGTGCCTTTAACCTCCTGTTTGGCCCAGTTTGCAATTTCTGCGGAAGATGAACAGGAATAGGGAGAACCAATGAGAGACTAGCTGGAGGTGTCTGGACGGGCAAATTTAACTCTGATTTCCCACCAGGAAGAGGAATTAACCAAAGGCTCAGCGTGCCGTGCCAGAACAAGATTAGGGCCTGAAGCAATCCTGTGGTGTCGCGGCCGGCTCACAAGAAAGCGAGATGAAGAAAGGAGCTCAGGGGCACTGTAATTCACAAACCTGCAGAGTTATAAATGACAGCTATCGTCCAAAAATATACTGAAGTAAGGCTGCAAAGAGGACTTGAAAGCGGGGCAGAATTGCAGGAAACCGATTTCAGGAGGTGGACTGGAATTGCATTTAAAGCATAGGAAAAGAGGCAGAACGTCCACAATGATGCACTTGGCCAAAAAGGGCGTATGCGTTTTTTCCTGAATATATTCAGGACAAAACGCATACGCCCTTTCTGGCCAACCAAGCAAGCTTGCAAAGGAAATCTGCACTACAATGAAGTCTTACTTTCCCCCGGTCAAAAGGGTCATCTGGAAAAAGTGTAAAATCCAGAAAGGCAGGACAGGCCATGGAGAACTGGGAGCCTTGTTATGCTGATGGGCGGCATGTAAATTGCCAACAGCCACTCGGGAGAAGTGTATGGTGTTTCATGAATCATCTAAAAAACAAACCAACACAGCCTAGGGCACTTCCACTTATGGTCCTATAGCTTAGGGAAATTAAAATCAAAAAGACACAGCCACCCCAAAGTTTGGGACGGCTCTGTTTACAAGAAACTCATTTAAGGGACTAGTTGAATATCGCAGAAAGTGAAAAATGGATAAAGAAGTTGTGGTACTTACGTACAATGCAATATAACTCAGCAATGAAATGTATGTCATGAGGCCCTTAGTAGCATAATGAGTGGATTCAGGTATGATGATTCTAACTGAAATAAGTCACACAGAAAAAGAAACATCATAAGATATCACTAATACACGGAATGTAAACTTGGCTACACAGGAACTGGATTACAAAAGAGAACAGTGTCTCAAATTTAGAAAACCAACTTATGCTTGCTTAAGGGGAAAGATGAGTTGGGGTGCTGCATAAAAGCAGAGATTGAAATGAGCACAGATAAAGTTCCTTAAGCCAAATATGGAATAGACAAGAGCTACTCCTTGCTCAACGAAATGGACTCAACACCCCATATTAAACGCCTAAGAATGTCCCTGACTAGTAAGTATCTTAAAACCTATGGATCGCTCTGTCTCCGAAAGAGAATCAAGCGTGTGTACAGGGGCATAAACGCAGCAGTGATAGGATTGGAGAGGTTCGGTGAGCAAATGAAGACCCTTTGAAGTCATATTGCATGGTACCCATTCCACGCGTCTCAACTCTCCAGGTTTAAGGGATTCTTCCTTCAGCTAAATCATGCATGTGGAACCCAGAGTATGATCAACCGTGTGATCGGGAGACGTGTTCCAATATGTCTCAGTTCTCGTCCCCTGGTACTCGGGTGCAACATTCCAGACGCTTTACTAACACTCTCCCGACTTGGAGAGTCAGTGCCTTTAACCTCCTGTTTGGCCCAGTTTGCAATTTCTGCGGAAGATGAACAGGAATAGGGAGAACCAATGAGAGACTAGCTGGAGGTGTCTGGACGGGCAAATTTAACTCTGATTTCCCACCAGGAAGAGGAATTAACCAAAGGCTCAGCGTGCCGTGCCAGAACAAGATTAGGGCCTGAAGCAATCCTGTGGTGTCGCGGCCGGCTCACAAGAAAGCGAGATGAAGAAAGGAGCTCAGGGGCACTGTAATTCACAAACCTGCAGAGTTATAAATGACAGCTATCGTCCAAAAATATACTGAAGTAAGGCTGCAAAGAGGACTTGAAAGCGGGGCAGAATTGCAGGAAACCGATTTCAGGAGGTAGACTGGAATTGCATTTAAAGCATAGGAAAAGAGGCAGAACGTCCACAATGATGCACTTGGCCAAAAAGGGCGTATGCGTTTTTTCCTGAATATATTCAGGACAAAACGCATACGCCCTTTCTGGCCAACCAAGCAAGCTTGCAAAGGAAATCTGCACTACAATGAAGTCTTACTTTCCCCCGGTCAAAAGGGTCATCTGGAAAAAGTGTAAAATCCAGAAAGGCAGGACAGGCCATGGAGAACTGGGAGCCTTGTTATGCTGATGGGCGGCATGTAAATTGCCAACAGCCACTCGGGAGAAGTGTATGGTGTTTCCTGAATCATCTAAAAAACAAACCAACACAGCCTAGGGCACTTCCACTTATGGTCCTATAGCTTAGGGAAATTAAAATCAAAAAGACACAGCCACCCCAAAGTTTGGGACGGCTCTGTTTACAAGAAACTCGTTTAAGGGACTAGTTGAATATCGCAGAAAGTGAAAAATGGATAAAGAAGTTGTGGTACTTACGTACAATGCAATATCACTCAGCAATGAAATGTATGTCATGAGGCCCTTAGTAGCATAATGAGTGGATTCAGGTATGATGATTCTAACTGAAATAAGTCACACAGAAAAATAAACATCATAAGATATCACAAATACACGGAATGTAAACTTGGCTACACAGGAACTGTATTACAAAACAGAACAGGGTCTCAAATTTAGAAAACCAACTTATGCTTGCTTAAGGGGAAAGGTGAGTTGGGGTGCTGCATAAAACCAGAGATTGAAATGAGCACAGATAAAGTTCCTTAAGCCAAATATGTAATAGACAAGAGCTACTCCTTGCTCAACGAAATGGACTCAACACCTCACATTAAACGCCTAAGAATGTACCTGACTAGTAAGTATCTTAAAACCTATGGATCACTATGTCTCCGAAAGAGAATCAAGCGTGTGTACAGGGGCATAAACGCAGCAGTGATAGGATTGGAGAGGTTCGGTGAGCAAATGAAGACCCTTTGAAGTCATATTGCATGGTACCCCTTCCACGGGTCTCAACTCTCCAGGTTTAAGGGATTCTTCCTTCAGCTAAAGCATGCATGTGGAACCCAGAGTATGATCAACCGTGTGATTGGGAGACGTGTTCAAGTATGTCTCAGTTCTTGTCCCCTGGTATTCGGGTGCAACATTCCAGACACTTTACTAACACTCTCCCGACTTGGAGAGTCAGTGCCTTTAACCTCCTGTTTGGCCCAGTTTGCAATTTCTGCGGAAGATGAACAGGAATAGGGAGAACCAATGAGAGACTAGCTGGAGGTGTCTGGACGGGTAAATTTAACTCTCATTTCCCACCAGGAAGAGGAATTAACAAAAGGCTCAGCGTGCTGTGCTGGAACCAGATTAGGGCCTTAAGCAATCCTGCAGTGTTGCGGCCAGCTCACAAGAAAGCGAGTTGAAGAAAGGAGCTCAGGGGCACTGTAATTCACAAACCTGCAGAGTTATAAATGACAGCTATCGTCCAAAAATATACTGAAGTAAGGCTGCCAAGAGGACTTGAAAGCGGGTCAGAATTGCAGGAAACCGATTTCAGGAGGTAGACTGGAATTGCATTTAAAGCATAGGAAAAGAGGCAGAACGTCGACAATGATGCACTTGGCCAAAAAGGACGTATGCGTTTTTTCCTGAATATATTCAGGAAAAAACGCATACGTCCTTTTTGGCCAACCAAGCAAGCTTGCAAACGAAATCTGCACTACAATGAAGTCTCACTTCCCCCTGGTCCAAAGGGCCATCTGAAAAAAGTGTAAAATCCAGAAAGACAGGACAGGCCATGGAGAACTGGGAGCCTTGTTATGCTGATGGGCGGGATGTAAATTGCCAACAGCCACTCGGGAGAAGTGTATGGTGTTTCCTGAAACATCTAAAAAACAAAGCAACAGAGACTAGGGCACTTCCACTTATGGTCCTATAGCTTAGGGAAATTAAAATCAAAAAGACACCGCCACCCAAAAATTTGGGACGGCTCTGTTTACAAGAACCTCGTTTAAGGGACAAGTTCAATATCGCAGAATGTGAAAAATGCATAAAGCAGTTGGGGTACTTACGTACAATGCAATATCACTCAGCAATGAAATCTATGTCATCAGGCCAGTAGCAGCATAATGAGTGGATTCAGGTATGATGATTCTAACTGAAATAAGTCACACAGAAAAAGAAACATCATAAGATATCACTAATACACGGAATGTAAACTTGGCTACACAGGAACTGGATTACAAAACACAACAGGGTCTCAAATTTAGAAAACCAACTTATGCTTGCTTAAGGGGAAAGGTGAGTTGGGGTGCTGCATAAAACCAGAGATTAAAATGAGCACAGATAAAGTTCCTTAAGCCAAATATGGAATAGACAAGAGCTACTCCTTGCTCAACGAAATGGACTCAACACCCCATATTAAACGCCTAAGAATGTACCTGACTAGTAAGTATCTTAAAACCTATGGATTGCTATGTCTCCGAAAGAGAATCAAGCGTGTGTACAGGGGCATAAACGCAGCAGTGATAGGATTGGAGAGGTTCGGTGAGCAAATGAAGACCCTTTGAAGTCATATTGCATGGTACCCATTCCACGGGTCTCAACTCTCCAGGTTTAAGGGATTCTTCCTTCAGCTAAAACATGCATGTGGAACCCAGAGTATGATCAACCGTGTGATTGGGAGACATGTTCCAATATGTCTCAGTTCTCGTCCCCTGGTACTCGGGTGCAACATTCCAGACGCTTTAGTAAGTCTCTCCCAACTTGGAGAGTCAGTGCCTTTAACCTCCTGTTTGGCCCAGTTTGCAATTTCCGTGGAAGATGAACAGGAATAGGGAGAACCAATGAGAGACAAGCTGGAGGTGTCTGGACGTGCAAATTTAACTCTCATTTCCCACCAGGAAGAGGAATTAACCAAAGGCTCAGCGTGCCGTGCCGGAACCAGATTAGGGCCTGAAGCAATCCTGCGGTGTTGCGGCCAGCTCACAAGAAAGCGAGTTGAAGAAAGGAGCTCAGGGGCACTGTAATTCACAAACCTGCAGAGTTATAAATGACAGCTATCGTCCAAAAATATACTGAAGTAAGGCTGCCAAGAGGACTTGAAAGCGGGGCAGAATTGCAGGAAACCGATTTCAGGAGGTAGACTGGAATTGCATTTAAAGCATAGGAAAAGAGGTAGAACATCCACAATGATGCACTTGGCCAAAAAGGGCGTATGCGTTTTTTCCTGAATATATTCAGGAAAAAACGCATACGCCCTTTTTGGCCAACCAAGCAAGCTTGCAAAGGAAATCTGCACTACAATGAAGTCTCACTTCCCCCTGGTCAAAAGGGCCATCTGAAAAAAGTGTAAAATCCAGAAAGGCAGGACAGGCCATGGAGAACTGGGAGCCTTGTTATGCTGATGGGCGGGATGTAAATTCCCAACAGCCACTCAGGAGAAGTGTATGGTGTTTCCTGAAACATCTAAAAAACAAAGCAACAGAGCCTAGGTCAATTCCACTTACGGTCCTATAGCTTAGGGAAATTAAAATCAAAAAGACACAGCCACCCCAAAGTTTGGGACGGCTCTGTTTACAAGAACCGCGTTTATGGTACAAGTTCAATATCACAGAAAGTGGAAAATGGATAAAGAAGTTGTGGTACTTACGTACAATGCAATATCACTCAGCAATGAAATCTATGTCATCAGGCCCGTAGCAGCATAATGAGTGGATTCAGGTATGATGATTCTAACTGAAATAAGTCACACAGAAAAAGAAACATCATAAGATATCACTAATACACGGAATGTAAACTTGGCTACACAGGAACTGGATTACAAAACAGAACAGGGTCTCAAATTTAGAAAACCAACTTATGCTTGCTTAAGGGGAAAGGTGAGTTGGGGTGCTGCATAAAACCAGAGATTGAAATGAGCACAGATAAAGTTCCTTAAGCCAAATATGGAATAGACAAGAGCTACTCCTTGCTCAACGAAATGGACTCAACACCCCATATTAAACGCCTAAGAATGTACCTGACTAGTAAGTATCTTAAAACCTATGGATTGCTATGTCTCCGAAAGAGAATCAAGCGTGTGTACAGGGGCATAAACGCAGCAGTGATAGGATTGGAGAGGTTCGGTGAGCAAATGAAGACCCTTTGAAGTCATATTGCATGGTACCCATTCCACGGGTCTCAACTCTCCAGGTTTAAGGGATTCTTCCTTCAGCTAAAACATGCATGTGGAACCCAGAGTATGATCAACCGTGTGATCGGGAGACGTGTTGAAATATGTCTCAGTTCTCGTCCCCTGGTACTCGGGTGCAACATTCCAGATGCTTTACTAACACTCTCCCGACTTGGAGAGTCAGTGCCTTTAACCTCCTGTTTGGCCCAGTTTTCAATTTCTGCGAAAGATGAACAGGAATAGGGAGAATCAATGAGAGACTAGCTGGAGGTGTCTGGATGGGCAAATTTAACTCTCATTTCCCCCCAGGAGGAAGAATTAACCAAAGGCTCAGCGTGCCATGCAGGAGACAGATTAGGGCCTGAAGAAATCCTGCGGTGTTGCGGCCAGCTAACAAGAAAGCGAGTTGAGGAAAGGAGCTCGGGGGCACTGTAATCACAAACCTGCAGAGTTATAAATGACAGCTATCGTCCAAAAATATACTGAAGTAAGGCTGCCAAGAGGACTTGAAAGCGGGGCAGAATTGCAGGAAACCGATTTCAGGAGTAGACTGGAATTGCATTTAAAGCATAGGAAAAGAGGCAGAACGTCGAAAATGATGCACTTGGCCAAAAAGGGCGTATGCGTTTTTTCCTGAATATATTCAGGAAAAAACGCATACGCCCTTTTTGGCCAACCAAGCAAGCTTGCAAAGGAAATCTGCACTACAATGAAGTCTCACTTCCCCCCGGTCAAAAGGCCCATCTGAAAAAAGTGTAACATCCAGAAAGGCAGGACAGGCCATGGAGAACTGGGAGCCTTGTTATGCTGATGGGCAGGATGTAAGTTGCCAACAGCCACTCTGGAGAATTGTATGGTGTTTCCTGAAACATGTAAAAAACAAAGCAACAGAGCCAAGGGCACTTCCACTTATGGTCCTATAGCTTAGGGAAATTAAAATCAAAAAGACACAGCCACCCCAAAGTTTGGGACGGCTCTGTTTACAAGAACCTCGTTTACGGTACAACTTCAATATCGCAGAAAGCGAAAAATGGATAAAGAAGTTGTGGTACTTACGTACAATGCAATATCACTCAGCAATGAAATCTATGTCATCAGGCCCGTAGCAGCATAATGAGTGGATTCAGGTATGATGATTCTAACTGAAATAAGTCACACAGAAAAAGAAACATAAGATATCACTAATACACGTAATGTAAACTTGGCTACAGAGGAACTGGATTACAAAACAGAAGAGGGTCTCAAATTTAGAAAACCAACTTACGCTTGCTTAAGGGGAAAGGTGAGTTGGGGTGCTGCATAAAACCAGAGATTGAAATGAGCACAGATAAAGTTCCTTAAGCCAAATATGGAATAGACAAGAGCTACTCCTTGCTCAACGAAATGGACTCAACACCCCATATTAAACGCCTAAGAATGTACTTGACTAGTAAGTATCTGAAAACCTATGGATTTCTATGTCTCCGAAAGAGAATCAAGTGTGTGTACAGGGACATAAACGCAGCAGTGATACGATTGGAGAGGTTCGCTGAGCAAATGAAGACACTTGGAGGTCATATTGCATTGTACCCATTCCACAAGTCTCAACTCTCCAGGTTTAAGGGATTCTTCCTTCAGCTAAAACATGCATGTGGAGCCCAGAGTATGATCAACCGTGTGATCGGGAGACGTGTTCCAATATGTCTCAGTTCTCATCCCTGGTACTCGGGTGCAACATTCCAGACGCTTTACTAACACTCTCCCGACTTGGAGAGTCAGTGCCTTTAACCTCTTGTTTTGCGCAGTTTGCAATTTCAGCGGAAGATGAACGGGAATAGGGAGAACCAATGAGAGACTAGCTGGAGGTGTCTGGATGGGCAAATTTAACTCTCATTTCCCACCAGGAAGAGGAATTAACCAAAGGCTCAGCTTGCCGTGCCAGAACAAGATTAGGGCCTGAAGCAATCCTATGGTGTTGCGGCCAGCTTACAAGCAAGTGAGTTGAAGAAACGAGCTCAGGGGCACTGTAATTCACAAACCTGCAGAGTTATAAATGACAGCAATCATCCAAAAATATACTGAAGAATGGCTGCCAAGAGGATTTCAAAGCGGGGCAGAATTGCAGGAAACCGATTTCAGGAGGTAGACTGCAATTGCATTTAAAGCATAGGAAAAGAGGCAGAACGTCGACAATGATACACTTGGCAAAAAAGGGCGTATGTGTTTTTTCCTGAATATATTCAGGAAAAAACACATACGCCCTTTTAGGCCAACCAAGGAAGCTTGCAAAGGAAATCTGCACTACAATGAAGTCTCACTTCCCCCTGGTCAAAAGGGCCATCTGAAAAAAGTGTAAAATCCAGAAAGGCAGGACAGGCCATGGAGAACTGGGAGCGTTGTTATGCTGATCGGCGGGATGTAAATTGCCAGCAGCCAATCAGGAGATGTGTATGGTGTTTCCTGAAACATCTAAAAAACAAAGCAACACAGCCTAGGGCACTTCCAATTATGGTCCTATAGCTTAGGGAAATTAAAATAAAAAAGACACAGCCACCCCAAAATTTGGGATGGCTCTGTTTACAAGAACCTCGTTTATGGTACAAGTTCAATATCGCAGAAAGCGAAAAATGGATAAAGAAGTTGTGGTACTTACGTACAATGCAATATCAATCAGCAATGAAATCTATGTCATCAGGCCCGTAGCAGCATAATGAGTGGATTCAGGTATGATGATTCTAACTGAAATAAGTCACACAGAAAAAGAAACATCATAAGATATCAGTAATACACGGAATGTAAACTTGGCTACACAGGAACCTGATTACAAAACAGAAGAGGGTCTCAAATTTAGAAAACCAACTTATGCTTGCTTAAGGGGAAAGGGGAGTTGGGGTGCTGCATAAAACCAGAGATTGAAATGAGCACAGATAAATTTCCTTAAGCCAAATATGTAACAGACAAGAGCTACTCCTTGCTCAATGAAATGGACTCAACACCCCATATTAAACGCCTAAGAATGTACCTGACTAGTAAGTATCTTAAAACCTATGGATTGCTATGTCTCCGAAAGAGAATCAAGCGTGTGTACAGGGGCATAAACGCAGCAGTGATAGGATTGCAGAGGTTCGGTGAGCAAATGAAGACCCTTTGAAGTCATATTGCATGGTACCCATTGAACGGGTCTCAACTCTCCAGGTTTAAGGGATTCTTCCTTCAGCTAAAACATGCATGTGGAACCCAGAGTATGATCAGCCATGTGATCGGGACACGTGTTCAAATATATTTCAGTTTTCCTACCCTGGTACTCGGGTGCAACATTCCAGATGCTTTACTAACACTCTCCCAACTTGGAGAGTCAGTGACTTTAACCTCCTGTTTGGCCCAGTTTGCAATTTCTGCGGAAGATGAACAGGAATAGGGAGAACCAATGAGAGACTAGCTGGAGGTGTCTGGACGGGCAAATTTAACTCTCATTTCCCACCAGGAAGAGGAATTAACCAAAGGCTCAGCGTGCCATGCCGGAACCAGATTAGGGCCTGAAGCAATCCTGCGGTGTTGCGGCCAGCTCACAAGAAAGCGAGTTGAAGAAAGGAGCTCAGGGGCACTGTAATTCACAAACCTGCAGAGTTATAAATGACAGCTATCGTCCAAAAATATACTGAAGTAAGGCTGCCAAGAGGACTTGAAAGCGGGGCAGAATTGCAGGAAACCGATTTCAGGAGGTAGACTGGAATTGCATTTAAAGCATAGGAAAAGAGGTAGAACATCCACAATGATGCACTTGGCCAAAAAGGGCGTATGCGTTTTTTCCTGAATATATTCAGGAAAAAACGCATACACCCTTTTTGGCAAACCAAGCAAGCTTGCAAAGGAAATCTGCACTACAATGAAGTCTCACTTCCCCCTGGTCAAAAGGGCCATCTGAAAAAAGTGTAAAATCCAGAAAGGCAGGACAGGCCATGGAGAACTGGGAGCCTTGTTATGCTGATGGGCGGGATGTAAATTCCCAACAGCCACTCAGGAGAAGTGTATGGTGTTTCCTGAAACATCTAAAAAACAAAGCAACAGAGCCTAGGTCAATTCCACTTACGGTCCTATAGCTTAGGGAAATTAAAATCAAAAAGACACAGCCACCCCAAAGTTTGGGACGGCTCTGTTTACAAGAACCGCGTTTATGGTACAAGTTCAATATCACAGAAAGTGGAAAATGGATAAAGAAGTTGTGGTACTTACGTACAATGCAATATCACTCAGCAATGAAATCTATGTCATCAGGCCAGTAGCAGCATAATGAGTGGATTCAGGTATGATGATTCTAACTGAAATAAGTCACACAGAAAAAGAAACATCATAAGATATCACTAATACACGGAATGTAAACTTGGCTACACAGGAACTGGATTACAAAACAGAACAGGGTCTCAAATTTAGAAAACCAACTTATGCTTGCTTAAGGGGAAAGGTGAGTTGGGGTGCTGCATAAAACCAGAGATTGAAATGAGCACAGATAAAGTTCCTTAAGCCAAATATGGAATAGACAAGAGCTACTCCTTGCTCAACGAAATGGACTCAACACCCCATATTAAACGCCTAAGAATGTACCTGACTAGTAAGTATCTTAAAACCTATGGATTGCTATGTCTCCGAAAGAGAATCAAGCGTGTGTACAGGGGCATAAACGCAGCAGTGATAGGATTGGAGAGGTTCGGTGAGCAAATGAAGACCCTTTGAAGTCATATTGCATGGTACCCATTCCACGGGTCTCAACTCTCCAGGTTTAAGGGATTCTTCCTTCAGCTAAAACATGCATGTGGAACCCAGAGTATGATCAACCGTGTGATCGGGAGACGTGTTGAAATATGTCTCAGTTCTCGTCCCCTGGTACTCGGGTGCAACATTCCAGATGCTTTACTAACACTCTCCCGACTTGGAGAGTCAGTGCCTTTAACCTCCTGTTTGGCCCAGTTTTCAATTTCTGCGAAAGATGAACAGGAATAGGGAGAATCAATGAGAGACTAGCTGGAGGTGTCTGGATGGGCAAATTTAACTCTCATTTCCCCCCAGGAGGAAGAATTAACCAAAGGCTCAGCGTGCCATGCAGGAGACAGATTAGGGCCTGAAGAAATCCTGCGGTGTTGCGGCCAGCTAACAAGAAAGCGAGTTGAGGAAAGGAGCTCGGGGGCACTGTAATCACAAACCTGCAGAGTTATAAATGACAGCTATCGTCCAAAAATATACTGAAGTAAGGCTGCCAAGAGGACTTGAAAGCGGGGCAGAATTGCAGGAAACCGATTTCAGGAGTAGACTGGAATTGCATTTAAAGCATAGGAAAAGAGGCAGAACGTCGAAAATGATGCACTTGGCCAAAAAGGGCGTATGCGTTTTTTCCTGAATATATTCAGGAAAAAACGCATACGCCCTTTTTGGCCAACCAAGCAAGCTTGCAAAGGAAATCTGCACTACAATGAAGTCTCACTTCCCCCCGGTCAAAAGGCCCATCTGAAAAAAGTGTAACATCCAGAAAGGCAGGACAGGCCATGGAGAACTGGGAGCCTTGTTATGCTGATGGGCAGGATGTAAGTTGCCAACAGCCACTCTGGAGAATTGTATGGTGTTTCCTGAAACATGTAAAAAACAAAGCAACAGAGCCAAGGGCACTTCCACTTATGGTCCTATAGCTTAGGGAAATTAAAATCAAAAAGACACAGCCACCCCAAAGTTTGGGACGGCTCTGTTTACAAGAACCTCGTTTACGGTACAACTTCAATATCGCAGAAAGCGAAAAATGGATAAAGAAGTTGTGGTACTTACGTACAATGCAATATCACTCAGCAATGAAATCTATGTCATCAGGCCCGTAGCAGCATAATGAGTGGATTCAGGTATGATGATTCTAACTGAAATAAGTCACACAGAAAAAGAAACATAAGATATCACTAATACACGTAATGTAAACTTGGCTACAGAGGAACTGGATTACAAAACAGAAGAGGGTCTCAAATTTAGAAAACCAACTTACGCTTGCTTAAGGGGAAAGGTGAGTTGGGGTGCTGCATAAAACCAGAGATTGAAATGAGCACAGATAAAGTTCCTTAAGCCAAATATGGAATAGACAAGAGCTACTCCTTGCTCAACGAAATGGACTCAACACCCCATATTAAACGCCTAAGAATGTACTTGACTAGTAAGTATCTGAAAACCTATGGATTTCTATGTCTCCGAAAGAGAATCAAGTGTGTGTACAGGGACATAAACGCAGCAGTGATACGATTGGAGAGGTTCGCTGAGCAAATGAAGACACTTGGAGGTCATATTGCATTGTACCCATTCCACAAGTCTCAACTCTCCAGGTTTAAGGGATTCTTCCTTCAGCTAAAACATGCATGTGGAGCCCAGAGTATGATCAACCGTGTGATCGGGAGACGTGTTCCAATATGTCTCAGTTCTCATCCCTGGTACTCGGGTGCAACATTCCAGACGCTTTACTAACACTCTCCCGACTTGGAGAGTCAGTGCCTTTAACCTCTTGTTTTGCGCAGTTTGCAATTTCAGCGGAAGATGAACGGGAATAGGGAGAACCAATGAGAGACTAGCTGGAGGTGTCTGGATGGGCAAATTTAACTCTCATTTCCCACCAGGAAGAGGAATTAACCAAAGGCTCAGCTTGCCGTGCCAGAACAAGATTAGGGCCTGAAGCAATCCTATGGTGTTGCGGCCAGCTTACAAGCAAGTGAGTTGAAGAAACGAGCTCAGGGGCACTGTAATTCACAAACCTGCAGAGTTATAAATGACAGCAATCATCCAAAAATATACTGAAGAATGGCTGCCAAGAGGATTTCAAAGCGGGGCAGAATTGCAGGAAACCGATTTCAGGAGGTAGACTGCAATTGCATTTAAAGCATAGGAAAAGAGGCAGAACGTCGACAATGATACACTTGGCAAAAAAGGGCGTATGTGTTTTTTCCTGAATATATTCAGGAAAAAACACATACGCCCTTTTAGGCCAACCAAGGAAGCTTGCAAAGGAAATCTGCACTACAATGAAGTCTCACTTCCCCCTGGTCAAAAGGGCCATCTGAAAAAAGTGTAAAATCCAGAAAGGCAGGACAGGCCATGGAGAACTGGGAGCGTTGTTATGCTGATCGGCGGGATGTAAATTGCCAGCAGCCAATCAGGAGATGTGTATGGTGTTTCCTGAAACATCTAAAAAACAAAGCAACACAGCCTAGGGCACTTCCAATTATGGTCCTATAGCTTAGGGAAATTAAAATAAAAAAGACACAGCCACCCCAAAATTTGGGATGGCTCTGTTTACAAGAACCTCGTTTATGGTACAAGTTCAATATCGCAGAAAGCGAAAAATGGATAAAGAAGTTGTGGTACTTACGTACAATGCAATATCAATCAGCAATGAAATCTATGTCATCAGGCCCGTAGCAGCATAATGAGTGGATTCAGGTATGATGATTCTAACTGAAATAAGTCACACAGAAAAAGAAACATCATAAGATATCAGTAATACACGGAATGTAAACTTGGCTACACAGGAACCTGATTACAAAACAGAAGAGGGTCTCAAATTTAGAAAACCAACTTATGCTTGCTTAAGGGGAAAGGGGAGTTGGGGTGCTGCATAAAACCAGAGATTGAAATGAGCACAGATAAATTTCCTTAAGCCAAATATGTAACAGACAAGAGCTACTCCTTGCTCAATGAAATGGACTCAACACCCCATATTAAACGCCTAAGAATGTACCTGACTAGTAAGTATCTTAAAACCTATGGATTGCTATGTCTCCGAAAGAGAATCAAGCGTGTGTACAGGGGCATAAACGCAGCAGTGATAGGATTGCAGAGGTTCGGTGAGCAAATGAAGACCCTTTGAAGTCATATTGCATGGTACCCATTGAACGGGTCTCAACTCTCCAGGTTTAAGGGATTCTTCCTTCAGCTAAAACATGCATGTGGAACCCAGAGTATGATCAGCCATGTGATCGGGACACGTGTTCAAATATATTTCAGTTTTCCTACCCTGGTACTCGGGTGCAACATTCCAGATGCTTTACTAACACTCTCCCAACTTGGAGAGTCAGTGACTTTAACCTCCTGTTTGGCCCAGTTTGCAATTTCTGCGGAAGATGAACAGGAATAGGGAGAACCAATGAGAGACTAGCTGGAGGTGTCTGGACGGGCAAATTTAACTCTCATTTCCCACCAGGAAGAGGAATTAACCAAAGGCTCAGCGTGCCATGCCGGAACCAGATTAGGGCCTGAAGCAATCCTGCGGTGTTGCGGCCAGCTCACAAGAAAGCGAGTTGAAGAAAGGAGCTCAGGGGCACTGTAATTCACAAACCTGCAGAGTTATAAATGACAGCTATCATCCAAAAATATACTGAAGTAAGGCTGCCAAGAGGACTTGAAAGCGGCGCAGAATTGCAGGAAACCGATTTCAGGAGGTAGACTGGAATTGCATTTAAAGCATAGGAAAAGAGGCAGAACGTCGACAATGATGCACTTGGCCAAAAAGGGCGTATGCGTTTTTTCCTGAATATATTCAGGAACAAATGCATACGCACTTTTTGGCCAACCAAGCAAGCTTGCAAAGGAAATCTGCACTACAATGAAGTGTCACTTCCCCCCGGTCAAAAGGGCCATCTGAAAAAAGTGTAAAATCCAGAAAGGCAGGACAGGTCATGGAGCACTGGGAGCCTTGTTATGCTGATGGGTGGGATGTAAATTGCCAACAGCCACTTGGGAGAAGTGTATGGTGTTTCCTGAAACATCTAAAAAACAAAGCAACAGAGCCTAGGGCACTTCCACTTATGGTCCTACAGCTTAGGGAAATTAAAATCAAAAAGACACAGCCACCCCAAAATTTGGGACGGCTCTGTTTAGAAGAACCTCATTTACGGTACAATTTCAATATCGCAGAAAGTGAAAAATGGATAAAGAAGTTGGTACTTACGTACAATGCAATATCACTCAGCAAAGAAATCTATGCCATCAGGCACGTAGCAGCATAATGAGTGGATTCAGGTATGATGATTCTAACTGAAATAAGTCACACAGAAAAAGAAACATCATAAGATATCACTAATACACGGAATGTAAACTTGGCTACACAGGAACTGGATTACAAAACAGAACAGGGTCTCAAATTTAGAAAACCAACTTATGCTTGCTTAAGGGGAAAGGTGAGTTGGGGTGCTGCATAAATCCAGAGATTGAAATGAGCACAGATAAAGTTCCTTAAGCCAAATATGGAATAGAAAAGAGCTACTCCTTGCTCAACGAAATGGACTCAAAACCCCATATTAAACGCCTAAGAATGTACCTGACTAGTAAGTATCTTAAAACCTATAGATTGCTATGTCTCTGAAAGAGAATCAAGCGTGAGTACAGGGGCATAAACGCAGCAGTGATAGGATTGGAGAGGTTTGGTGAGCAAATGAAGACCCTTTGAAGTCATATTGCATGGTACCAATTCCACGGGTCTCAACTCTCCAGGTTTAAGGGATTCTACCTTCAGCTAAACATGCATGTGGAACCCAGACTATGATCAACCGTGTGATCGTGAGTCATGTTCAAATATGTCTCAGTTCTCATCCCCTGGTACTCGGGTGCAACATTCCAGACGCTTTACTAACACTCTCCCAACTTGGAGAGTCAGTGCCTTTAACCTCCTGTTTGGCCCAGTTTGCAAATTCCGCGGAAGATGAACAGGAATAGGGAGAACCAATGAGAGACTAGCTGGAGGTGTCTGGACGGGCAAATTTAACTCTCATTTCCCACCAGGAAGAGGAATTAACCAAAGGCTCAGCCTGCTGTGCCAGAACCAGATTAGGGCCTGAAGCAATCCTGCGGTGTTGCGGCCAGCTCACAAGAAAGCGAGTTGAAAAAAGGAGCTCGGGCACTGTAATTCACAAACCTGCAGAGTTATAAATGACAGCTATCGTCCAAAAATATACTGTAGTAAGGCTGCCAAGAGGACTTGAAAGCGGGGCAGAATTGCAGGAAGACGATTTCAGGAGGTAGACTGGAATTGCATTTAAAGCATAGGAAAAGAGGCAGAACGTCGACAATGATGCACTTGGCCAAAAAGGGCGTATGCGTTTTTTCCTGAATATATTCAGGAAAAAACGCATACGCCCTTTTTGGCCAACCAAGCAAGCTTGCAAAGGAAATCTGCACTACAATGAAGTCTCACTTCCCCCCGGTCAAAAGGGCCATCTGAAAAAAGTGTAAAATCCAGAAAGGCAGGACAGGCCATGGAGAACTGGGAGCCTTGTTATGCTGATGGGCGGGATGTAAATTGCCAACAGCCACTCGGGTGAAGTGTATGGTGTTTCCTGAAACATCTAAAAAACAAAGCAACAGAGCCTAGGGCACTTCCACTTATGGTCCTATAGCTTAGGGAAATTAAAATCAAAAAGACACATCCACCCCAAAATTTGGGACGGCTCTGTTTACAGGAACCTCTTCTGCAGCACAAGTTAAATATGTCAGAGAGCAAATAATGGATAAAGAAGTTGCGGTACTTACGTACAACAGAATACCTCTCAGCAATGAAAACTATGTCACCAGGCCCGTACCAGCATAATGAGTGGATTGAGGCACGGTGATTCTAAGTGAAAAATGTCACACAGAAAAAAAACATCATAAGGTACCACTAATACATGGAATGAGAACTTGGCTACTCATGAACTGAATTACAAAACAGAACAGGGTCTCATGTTTAGAAAACCAACTTATGCTTGCTTAAGGGGGAACGTGAGTTGGGGTGCTGCATAAAACCTGAGTTTGAAATTAGCACAGATACCGTTCCATAAGCTAAATATGTAATAGACAAGACCGACCCCTTGCTCAAGGAAATGGACTCAACAATGAGATATCACCTCACACCTGGTAGAATGGGCATCATCAGAAAATCTACAAACAAAAAATGCTGGAAAGGGTGTGGAGAAAAGGAACCCTCTTCCACTATTGTTGGGAATATAAATTGATACAGTCACTATGGAGAACAATATGGAGTTTCTTAAGAAACTAACAGTAGAATTACCATATGATACAGCAATCCCAGTTCTGGACATATACCCAGACAAAACCATAAATCAAAAAGAGACATTCACCGCAATGTTCATTGCCTCACTCTTTACAATATCGAGGTAATGGAAGCAACCTAAATGCCCACAGACAGACGAATGCATAAAGCTGTGGTACATATATAAAATGGAATATTAGTAAGCCATGAAAAGGAATGAAATTGGGTCATTTGTAGAGACGTCGATGGATCTAGAGAGTGTCATACAGAGTGAAGTAAGTCAGAAAGAGAAAAACAAATCTTGTATATTCATGCATATATGTGGAACCTAGAAATACTGTACAGGTTAACCATTTTGCAAGGCATAAATAGAGCAACAGATGTAGACAACAAACGTATGGACAACAAGGGGGGAAAGCTGTTGGGGTGGTGGTGGTGGGAGGAGTTGAGAGACTGGGATTGGCATGTATACATTTATATGTATAAAATAGATAACCAATAAGAACCTGCTGTATAAAAATATAAAATAAAATTCAAAATTAAAAAGAAATAAAATTTAAAAAATAAAACAGAAAAAACAATTATTCCCTTCACATACATGTATTTATATGAATAAATTATTTCCATGCTTATATCTGTAAATACAAAAAAGAGGAATAAAATCTACCTTGAACCAAAAACGAAAAAGAGAAAAAAATCACAGAACCCACCAGTTCCACAGAGGAAAACCGTATCAGGGCACTTGCTCCAGTTGTAAACAATTCTGAAGTTGGTCAGTGGTGGGGAATCGTCTCCCATTCAGCCAGCAGCCCCCATGCAACAAGCGTCCTCATTGCAAAGCTGGGGCACCGTGCCGAGGCATCTGTGAGTAAACGTGAGCTGAGCCCCAGGCCAGTTGCTGCTGAACTATTCCCACCCGTCCCAGGTAAAACACCTGAATATATACAAGGACTTGAAAGCCTAGAGGAAGGGCCATAGAGCCACACGAGTGACAGCATGCCGGCCGACTTGGTGCCTGCAGGCCAGCCAGGATGGTCCTGGCCCTGGGTGCTCTTCTGGAAGATTTCCATTTCCCTGCCTGAGATACCCGTTCTGTCCCTGCCCCCACTGCTTTTTTCCTTCCTCACCTCTGCCCAGGGAGAAATTCCAGCAGCAGGTATGGGTGACACATCCTCTTCTTTAGCAGGTGGCAGCCTGGCAACCGCTGCAGAAAGTCCAGCAGAGCCCCACTCACACTGGGCCACCCACAAAGCCATGGCCTCTCACTCCCTCCCACCAGCCCAGCCCCGAGACTGCTGACAGGGCAGAGAAAATGGCGTCAGGCATGGCTGCAGGGGCTCTTGCTGCCTGGAGTGGTATTTATATTGATCTCAACCCAGGCACACCTGGGGAGGGCTGGCCGGCACGGTAAGGCTGCCCAGGTCAGCCAATCATCACCCCTCAGGGGCTCACAGTTGCAGAAAATGGAACTTGCTGAACCGGCCAGGTCCAAGGAACAGGTGTGGGCTCCTGAGAGTCAGGATAGACAAGGGGCTGCAGCTTTGGCTTGTTTTCTAATCATTTTATCTGGCCCATGAGTGGGAGACAACTTCAAAAAACCCTCTGCTAATGAGAGGAACCCAGGAGTCAGGGAGAGGAGGGGTGGGTGGTGGTTGGAGACAGAGGCCTGGTGCCCCGGGTGCAGTGGAAGTCTCTGGAAGACCAGGTGGAGGGAGGCCGCACAGAGTGATGCCCAGGGTCACAGACCTGTCGCAGCTGCTGTTTGTTAGTTCCAGTCCTGCTCTGAGGTGCTCTGTGTCAGCTCTGAGTGACAGGTGAGCTGGGGGTGCTCTGCAATGAGGGCTATGTGCACGGTTCCTGTGTGCTCAGCCCTGCCACGGTACCTGCAAGGGTAGCTCTGTATCCTGGGAGGGGCCTGACCACGAGAGCCCCGTGGGCTGGGGTGGGGGTGGGGTACCTGCCCAGGTGAGCTCCATATTCTGGCATTGGTCTGACCACGAGAGCCCACTGGGCGCTGGGGACCTGGTAAAGGATGTCAGGACAGTCAGTGAAGCCACCGAGGATATACCTCCAACTGCTTCTAATTCCTACACCCTGCTGGTCATTCTACCAACCACCAGGACATGGTATTCTGTATTAGTCTTCAATGATGCCTTCTTTTGTATTCCATTAGTCCCAGAGTCACAAGAAATTTTGGCTTGTGAGTGGCAGGACTCAACATACAACTAAAACAATACTTCTGGGCCGTCTTGCCCCAAGGGTGCAAAAATTCCCACACCATCTTTGGGGAAAGCTTAGCTAAAGACCTAAAAGTTCTACCTCTGGAAAAGGAAACTCTCCTTCAGTACGCAGACGACATTCTGATCGCCAGCCCTACTAAGGAGGCCTCTGAACTACCAAGCCAATAAAGGATAGAAGTTGTCCAAGAAAAAGCTCAAATATCACAGACTGCGGTGACCTGCCTGGGCTTCATTCTCACAGAAGGTCGGAGAAGCCCATCCCAGGAAAGGAAAGAAACCATTTTCAGCCTTACCCCTTTCTAAAACTAGAAGACAGCTTAGGGGTTCCTGGGGAGGCCAGGGTTTGCTGCTTCTGGATCCCTAACTACAGTCTACTAGCTGGGCCTCTATATGAAACACTGAAAGGAAAAGTTGATGATCCTTTTGAATAGAATCCAGAAGTGGCCTTTCAAGAATGGAAAGAGCAGTCAATTCAGACCCTTGCACCGGAACTCCCTAATTTAGCTAAACCCTTTGACCTTTACATTCCCGGTGAAAGGTGAATCGCCATTGGAGAATTAGTGCAAAAACTGGGACCACTTGAAATGGAACAATGCAAGAATGCCATCCAGGTAGGATAAACTACGGTCACCAAGGGGCTTGGCCCACTGCCACATCTGGCCAAGATACTGGCGGTATCTAAAAACCTGGAAATCAGCATCCCCAAAGGCCACCTCCCTCCTAAGGGAAAAGGACCCCACATGGTGATCCTAACCACCAACCATGCTCTGAAGTTGCAGGGTTCGCTCTGTGGGCACACCAACCTCGAGTGAGGAGGCCTTCCAACTCCAACATCCAGAGAGATAACCCGGGGCAACAGGGCACCATGACGACTCATGTGAACATCACTTGACCTGGAGTTTCTCTCATAAAACAACAAGAGTGTGTCCCAAAAGAGTAGACTACTGCTTGCAGGACTTACTGCACCCAGAGGGGAGCTAATAATCTTGGCGGGGGAACCATATATCACACTGTCACCATAGAAAAGCCTACAGACACCGTGATGATGGTGGCCAATGAGACTGGCTGGACTCCTGTTTACTTCAAAAGGCTGTTGAGGTGGGCTTCCCTGGTGGCGCAGTGGTTGAGAGTCTGCCTGCCAATGCAGGGGACGCGGGTTCGAGCCTTGGTCTGGGAGGATCCTCCATGCCGCGGAGCAACTAGGCCCGTGAGCCACAACTGCTGAGCCTGCGCGTCTGGAGCCTGTGCTCCACAACAAGAGAGGCCGCGATAGTGAGAGGCCTGCGCACTGCGATGAGGAGTGGCCCCCGCTTGCCGCAAATAGGGAAAGCCCTCACACAGAAATGACCTAGCATAGCCAACAATTAAATAAATACAAAAAAACCCCCAAAATGGTCCTTTAATTTACTGTTCAAAAAAAAAAAGGCTGTTGACTCAGTGGCCATCATGGTCCTTGATCAGCACTGACCCTGGACTGTCTGGGAGTTGAGCGGGCAGGGCTCTGACACCTGGTGCTGTTTGTACGTTAATTCAGGGGCCTAATTGAAGAAAGCGCAGACTACTGGTCAGAGCATCTAGGCTGGCAGAAACGCTCAGCCTAAGGTGGCCGAACAAATGTGGGGCGGGGTGACACCGGTCCCCACAGCGTCTCTGCACATCTCTTTCCTGGACCCTTAAAGGTCATTAGAATCTATAACACTTCCAATGCTGGTGCTCAGGTGGACGAGCAGGGAGGCAGGGGGCCTGGGGACAATCAACGTCATCTGGAGGCTGCTGGGGAGAAGCTCTGACCCTCGCCCCCGGGTATGAGGGCTCCCAACTCAGCACTCAGCAGTTACAAAAGAAGGGTCTGCACCCTCAGCACTCCAAGAATGAGGAACGGGACAAAAGGCAGAGGAGGGGTTTGTCCCCAGCAAAGCCCATTAAAAATCCCTGGGAGATAAAAATAGAATCTGGGCAATAAAGTCAAGTCTAACCGTTTTTATCCTTTGTGCTTTGTCTAATTTCATGTGCTCCTAGGGTCCCGCATGCAGAGGTTCCACACCCGGCACTTCAGACCAGATTTCCTAGTGCAGAATGGCTGGGTCGACACCTCAGCTCCTGGGGCCCAGTGCAGACTCCGCGATATAGAGCCTGAGCTGCAGCCAACCCGGCCCTCGAGAGCTCCGCCCCCTCCCTCCCACTGACTCTGACAGGATCTCTACACAGCAGCCCAGCCCACAGCCCACGGGGTAGTGCATGCTCTCACCTCTCCATTCTCTGATCAAAATATAAAGTTTCCTTTGCTTGTGAACCAAACTCAGTCTCGATCTGTTGGCCCCAATGACACTGGGCAGGGGTCACTTGTTGGGGTCCACTCTGGAGGATCAGTAACAGAAATTGAGACTATTGTAACCTCAATGAACAGATGTGTGAGCCAAACTGTAGTTAACATAGAACAGTGTATAAGGCTCAGGTAAAATAAGATGTTTCTAACACTTCCATTTGATATTTCCATCACTTTATTATAAGCAAGTTCAGTGAAAAGGTTTGTCTTATTTGTCAGGTCAATATTAGAGAAATGAAGTGATTTCTTTCCAAGGATGTACATCTAATAATCTTGGTTAAAGCTTCAATCTTGTTTTAAATGCTTTTCCATTGAAAATGATACCTCTCTTTCAGCTCCCCCATTTCTGAGAAGTATAAAATCTTATAATTTATTATTACCAAAGGGGAAAGGTGGGAGGAGGGATAAATTAACAGTTTGGGATTAACACATACACACTGCCATGTATAAAATAGATCATCAACAAGGAACTACTGTATAGCACAGGGAACTACACTCAACATTTTGCAATAAGCTATAAGGGGAAATAATCTGAAAAAGAATAGATATTTTTATTGACATCATCTATCAATGACAGTTAAAGTGTAACCTAAGGGAAGCTGGTGGTGAGTGCTTCTGACCCTGAAGACTTCAATCATCTAAAGTTTGGACTCTGCCTACTTCCCAAGGCCCTTAATGAACATATGTGTAGCCGTAGCTTAAAAAATTCCCCAGTTTGGGTTTCGGGGAGACACTGATTTTGAAAAAGCCCTGGTGTTCTCCTTACATGAATGGGACTCTTCCTACTGCTAAAACATGTCTGTCACACCCAGAGGATGATATACCGTCTGATCGGGAAGAGTTTGGAAAAGGCATCTCATCTCCTCATCTCCTGGTGCTCGGGTTCACCCCTCCAGCGTCTTTACTAACAGTCTCCCCACTTGGAGATGTCAGCACTGTCAACATCCTGTTGTGTACAGTTTGGAATTTGTCCAGAGGATGAAGCAGAAGGATGAGGAACAATGAGAGACAAGTCCTAGGTGTTCAGACAGGCACATGTTACTCTAATTTCCAATCAGGAAGATGAACTGACCAAAGGCTAGGATTGCCCATGGAAACAGTATAGGGCTTGAGGAAATCCCGCTGCTTTGTGGCCAGTTCCCATAAACACAAGTTGAACAATGGAACTCAGGGGCAGTAAAATTCATGAAACTGCAGAGTTGAAAATATCCATCACTGAAAAATGTCTTGAGGAAAGTCAGAGAAAAGGACTTGTAAGCAAGGGAGAATGGCAGGAAAGGGATTTGAGGAGGTAGAAAGGACTCGCCATTAAGCACAAGAAAAGGAGCTGAACATTGCCAACATTGCAGTTGGCCAAAAAGGGTGTATGCGTTTTTTTCTGTATATATTCAAGAAAAGGGCATACACTTTTTTAGCCAACCAAACAGGTGGGCACTGGAAGTCAATACTACAAAAGATATCACTTCGCATCAGTCAGAAGAGCCATCCTCATAAAGCGTAAACAACAGAAATGCAGGACAGGGCAAGGAGAAGAGGGAGCCCTGTGAGACTTATAGTGGAAATGTATATTGCCAACGGCCATTCTGGAGAAGTGTATTGTGTTTACTAAAGCATCTAAAAAATGAGCTACAGAGCATAGGGCACTTGCACTCATGGGCGTATATCTTGGGAAAAACAAAAATTGAGAGGACACAGGCACCCCAATGTTTACCCCCTCTCTGTTTAAAAGATCCTCGACTAGGATATAACTTAAATGTCTCTGGAGGGAAAAAATGGATAGAGATGTGGTACTTAGGTAGAGTGGAATATTATTCAGCCTGGAAATCAATGAAATATGGCCAGTTGTAACAACTCCGGAGGAGTTACGTATGATCTTTCTAAGTGACATAATTCAAAAAGAAAAAGACACATATCATAAGATATCACTTAAAGGTGGAATCCAAAATGGCTACACATGAAATAAATTACAAAACAAAAACATAGTCAAATATGTAGAAAACACGCATAAGGCTGCTAAACGGGAAAGGTGGGGAGGGGTGAGGCATCATCCAGGAGGTTGAAATAAGCAAAGATACCATTCCAAATACCAAACTGATAATCAACAAGGCCTACACGGTAGCTAAAAGAACTGCACTCAGCACACTCAAGTCACCGGAAAAGAATATATACGACTGGTAAGAATCTGAAAAAGAATTTACTGATGTCTCTCTGTACGTGAATCAAGTGGATGTACAGCAGCAAGAAACAGAGCTTTGAAAATCAGCTGTAACCAATATAGTAATAAATTGAAAAAAATAAACGACAGAGAGACAGAGAAAACCTCTTACAACTTTTCCTCAGGGACGGTGATGCAACATGGATTGAACACATCTAGACCCACAGCAGGATGAGACATAAGGCTGGAAACTGTTTGCACTAAGAGAAATGTGAGGTTGGGTGAGGAAATGCACACCCTTTAAAGTAATACTACCTGGTACCCATTCAATGGGTCCCAAATCTGCAGGTTCAAGGGATCTTCCTACAGCTAAAACATGCATGGAAAACCCAGAGGACTGTACACCATGTGATCGGGAGATGTGTCTAAAATGCAGCTCATTTATCCTCTCCTGGTGCACCTGTTCACCATTCCAGCCACGTTACTTAGAATCTCCCCACTTGGAGAATCAGCACATTTCAACTTCTGTTTCACACATTTTGCAAATTGTGAGGAGGATGAACGGGAAGAGAGGGAACCAATGAGAGAATAGTTGTAGGGGTTTGGACGGGCACATATCACTCTAATTTCCCATTAAGAATAAGAATTGAAAAAAGGCTCAGCCCGCCTCGCCGGAGCCAAAATAGGGCCTGAAGCAATCCTGCGGGTTTGAGGCCAGCTCACAAAAGAGCAACTTAAAAAATGGAGCTCAGGGTCACTGCAATTCACAAACCTGCAGAGTTATAAATGAAAACTAACGTCCAAAAATATGTTGAGGTAAGGCAAAGAAGAGGATCTGAATGCAAGACAGAATTGCAAGAAACAGATTTCAAGAGATAGATTGGACTCGTCTTTAAAGCACATGAAAAGCGGCAGAATTTCGACAATGATGCAGTTGGCCCAAAAGGGCGTATGCGTTTTTTCCTGATTATATCCAGGAAATAACGCATACGCACTTTATGGGCAACGAAGCAAGCAAGCAATGCAAATGTGCACAACAAAGAAGTCTCATTTCCCACCGGTCAAAAGGGCCATCCTAAAAAATTGTAAAAACCAGAAATGCAGGACAGGCCATAGAGAACAGGGAGCCTTTATACGCTGATGGGCAGTGTGTGAACTGCCAAGAGCCACTCTGGAGAAGTGTATGGTGGTTCCTAAATCATCTAAAAAACAGAGCTACAGAGCATAGGACACTTCCAATCATGGGAGTATATCTAGGGAAGTCTAAAAATCAACAAGACACAAGCACACCACAGTTTAGGGCTACTCTGTTTACAAGAACCTCAAATTCAGTACACCTTAAATATCCCAGGAAAGAGAACAATGGATAAAGAAGATGTGGTACTTATGTACAATGGAATATCTCTTCACCATGAAATCAAGGTAATAAGGCTAGTAGAAGGATAAAGAGTAGATTTAGGTCCGATAATACTACTTGAAATAAGTCAAACAGAAAAAGAAACATATCATAAGATATCACTTATAGAGGGAGGGTAAATATGGCTGCACAAGAAATGAATTACAGAACAGAACAGTGTCTCACATTTAGAAAACACACTTATGTCAGCTTAAGGGGAAAGGAAAGGTGGGGTGATGCATAAAACCAGAGTTTGAAATTAGCACAGATACCGTTCAATAAACCAAATAGATATTAGACAAGATCTACACCTTGCTCAATGAACTGGCCTCAACACACCCTATACACCGCAGAGAAATATATCTGAGTAATAAGAATCTTAAAACCCATGTATTGATATATCTCCATAAGGGAATCAAGTGTGTGCAGAGCGGCACAAACACAGCAGTGAAAATGAGCTAAACCCCATTATAGAAATAAATTTTAAAAACAAAACGCAGAAACAATGAAAGAGAGAAAAATTCTTACAAAATTTGCTCAGGGGCTGTGATGCAACCTGGATTGACCACATATAAACCCACAGCTGGATAACACATAAGGCTGGACACTTGGGGCTGAGAGGATTGGTGAGCTTTGGTGAGCAACTGCCAAAAGTTTAATGCAATACTTCATGCTACTCATTCCAAGGGTCCCAAAACTCCAGGTTGAAGGGAATCTTCCTACAGCTAAACCATGCTTGGGAAACCCAGCGACTGGTATACCATATGATCGGGAAAGGTTTCTAAAACACACATCATTTTTCCTCTCCTGGGGCTCCAGATCGACATTCCAGCCGCTTTACTAACAATATCCCCACATGGAGAGTCAATGCCTTTAAGTTCTGGTATCGCACAGTCTGCAGTTAGTGCGGAGGATGAATGGGAATAGGGGGAACCAAGGAGAAACTAGCTGTAACAGTGTCAATGGGCACATGTCACTCTAATTTCACATCAGTAAGAAGAATTAACCAAAGGCACAGCAAGGTGCCCCAGAAGAAGAATAGGGCCTGAAGGAATCCTGTGGTTATGAGGCAAGATAACAAAAATAAGAGCTGAAAAATGGAGCTAAGGGCCACTGCAATTCAAAAACCTGCAGAGTTATAAAGGTCAACTATTTTCAAAAAATATATTGAGATAAGGCTATGAAGAGGCATTGAAAGCAAGGCACAATTGCAGGAAACCGATTTCAGGAGGTAGACTGGAATTGCATTTAAAGCATAGGAAAAGAGGCAGAACGTCGACAATGATGCACTTGGCCAAAAAGGGCGTATGCGTTTTTTCCTGAATATAATCAGGAAAAAACGCATACGCACTTTTTGGCCAACCAAGCAAGCTTGCAAAGGAAATCTGAACTACAATGAAGTCTCACTTCCCCCTGGTGAAAAGGGCCTTCTGAAATAATTGTAAAATCCAGAAAGGCAGGACAGGCCATGGAGAACTCGGAGCCTTGTTATGCTGATGGGCGGGATGTAAATTGCCAACAGCCACTCGGGAGAAGTGTATGGTGTTTCCTGAAACATCTAAGAAAGAAAGCAACAGAGCCTAGGGTACTTCCACTTATGGTCCTGTAGCTTAGGGAAATTAAAATCAAAAAGACACAGCCACCCCAAAGTTTGGGACGGCTCTGTTTACAAGAACCTCGTTTACGGTACAAGTTCAATATCGCAGAAAGCGAAAAATGGATAAAGAAGTTGTGGTACTTACGTACAATGCAATATCACTCAGCAATGAAATCTATGTCATCAGGCCCGTAGCAGCATAATGAGTGGATTCAGGTATGATGACTCTAACTGAAATAAGTCACACAGAAACAGAAACATCACAAGATATCACTAATACATGGACTGTAAACTTGGTTACACAGGAACTGGATTACAAAAAAAAGAGGGTCTCAAATTGAGAAAACCAACTTATGCTTGCATAAGGGGAAAGGTGAGTTGGGGTGCTGCATAAAACCAGAGATTGAAATGAGCACAAATAAAGTTCCTTAAGCCAAATATGTAATAGACAAGAGCTACTCCTTGCTCAATGAAATGGACTCAAAACCCCATATTAAACGCCTAAGAATGTACCTGACTAGTAATATCTTAAAATCTATGGATTGCTATGTCTCCGAAAGAGAATCAAGCATGTGTAGAGGGTCATAAACGCAGCAGTGATAGGATTGGAGAGGTTCGGTGAGCAAACGAAGACCCTTTGAAGTCATATTTCATGGTACCCATTCCACGGGTCTCAACTCTCCAGGTTTAAGGGATTCTTCCTTCAGCTAAAACATGCATGTGGAACCCAGAGTATGATCAACCATGTGATCGGGAAACGTGTTCAAATATGTCTCAGTTCTCGTCCCCTGGTACTCGGGTGCAACATTCCAGATGCTTTACTAACACTCTCCCGACGTGGAGAGTCAGTGCCTTTAACCTCCTGTTTGGCCCAGTTTGCAATTTCTGCGGAAGATGAACAGGAATAGGGAGAACCAATGAGAGACTAGCTGGAGGTGTCTGGACGGGAAAATTTAACTCTCATTTCCCACCAGGAAGAGCAATTAACCAAAGGCTCAGCGTGCCGTGCCGGAACCAGATTAGGGCCTGAAGCAATCCTGTGGTGTTGCGGCCAGCTCACAAGAAAGCGAGTTGAAGAAAGGAGCTCAGGGGCACTGTAATTCACAAACCTGCAGAGTTATAAATGACAGCTATCATCCAAAAATATACTGAAGTAAGGCTGCCAAGAGGACTTGAAAGCGGGGCAGAATTGCAGGAAACCGATTTCAGGAGGTAGACTGGAATTGCATTTAAAGCATAGGAAAAGAGGCAGAAGGTCGACAATGATGCACTTGGCCAAAAAGGGCGTATGCGTTTTTTCCTAAATATTTTCAGGAAAAAACGCATACGCCCTTTTTGGCCAACCAAGCAAGCTTGCAAAGGAAATCTGCACTACAATGAAGTCTCACTTCCCCCCCGTCAAAAGGGCCATCTGAAAAAAGTGTAAAATCCAGAAAGGCAGGACAGGCCATGGAGAACTGGGAGCCTTGTTATGCTGATGGGCGGGATGTAAATTGCCAACAGCCACTCGGGAGAAGTGTATGGTGTTTCCTGAAACATCTAAAAAACAAAGCAACAGAGCCTAGGGCACTTCCACTTATGGTCCTATAGCTTAGGGAAATTAAAATCAAAAAGACACAGCCACCCCAAAGTTTGGGATGGCTCTGTTTACAAGAAAGTCGTTTACGGTACAAGTTCAATATCGCATAAAGCAAAAAATGGATAAAGAAGTTGTGGTACTTACGTACAATGCAATATCACTCAGCAATGACATCTATGTCATCAGGCCCATAGCAGCATAATGAGTGGATTCCGGTATGATGATTCTAACTGAAATAAGTCACACAGAAAAAGAAACATCATAAGATATCACTAATACACGGAATGTAAACTTGGCTACACAGGAACTGAATTTCAAAACAGAACATGGTCCCAAATTTAGAAAACCAACTTATGCTTGCTTAAGGGGAAAGGTGAGTTGGGGTGCTGCATAAAACCAGAGATTGAAATGAGCACAGATAAAGTTCCTTAAGCCAAATATGTAATAGACAAGAGCTACTCCTTGCTCAACGAAATGGACTCAAAACCCCATATTAAACGCCTAATAATGTACCTGACTAGTAAGTATCTTAAAACCTATGGATTGCTATGTCTCTGAAAGTGAATCAATCGTGAGTACAGGGGCAAAAACGCAGCAGTGATAGGATTGGAGAGTTTTGGTGAGCAAATGAAGACCCTTTGAAGTCATATTGCATGGTACCCATTCCACGGGTCTCAACTCTCCAGGTTTAAGGGATTCTTCCTTCAGCTAAAACATGCATGTGGAACCCAGAGTATGATCAACCGTGTGATCGGGAGACGTGTTGAAATATGTCTCAGTTCTCGTCCCCTGGTACTCGGGTGCAACATTCCAGATGCTTTACTAACACTCTCCCGACTTGGAGAGTCAGTGCCTTTAACCTCCTGTTTGGCCCAGTTTGCAAATTCCGCGGAAGATGAACAGGAATAGGGAGAACCAATGAGAGACTAGCTGGAGGTGTCTGGACGGGAAAATTTAACTCTCATTTCCCACCAGGAAGAGGAATTAACCAAAGGCTCAGCGTGCCATGCCGGAACCAGATTAGGGCCTGAAGCAATCCTGCGGTGTTGCGGCCAGCTCACAAGAAAGCGAGTTGAAGAAAGGAGCTCAGGGGCACTGTAATTCACAAACCTGCAGAGTTATAAATGACAGCTATCATCCAAAAATATACTGAAGTAAGGCTGCCAAGAGGACTTGAAAGCCGGGCAGAATTGCAGGAAACCGATTTCAGGAGGTAGACTGGAATTGCATTTAAAGCATAGGAAAAGAGGCAGAAGGTCGACAATGATGCACTTGGCCAAAAAGGGCGTATGCGTTTTTTCCTGAATATATTCAGGAAAAAACGCATACGCCCTTTTTGGCCAACCAAGCAAGCTTGCAAAGGAAATCTGCACTAGAATGAAGTCTCACTTCCCCCCCGTCAAAAGGGCCATCTGAAAAAAGTGTAAAATCCAGAAAGGCAGGACAGGCCATGGAGAACTGGGAGCCTTGTTATGCTGATGGGCGGGATGTAAATTGCCAACAGCCACTCGGGAGAAGTGTATGGTGTTTCCTGAAACATCTAAAAAACAAAGCAACAGAGCCTAGGGCACTTCCACTTATGGTCCTGCAGCTTAGGGAAATTAAAATCAAAAAGACACAGCCACCCCAAAGTTTGGGATGGCTCTGTTTACAAGAAACTCGTTTACGGTACAAGTTCAATATCGCATAAAGCGAAAAATGGATAAAGAAGTTGTGGTACTTACGTACAATGCAATATCACTCAGCAATGACATCTATGTCATCAGGCCCATAGCAGCATAATGAGTGGATTCAGGTATGATGATTCTAACTGAAATAAGTCACACAGAAAAAGAAACATCATAAGATATCACTAATACACGGAATGTAAACTTGGCTACACAGGAACTGAATTTCAAAACAGAACATGGTCCCAAATTTAGAAAATCAACTTATGCTTGCTTAAGGGGAAAGGTGAGTTGGGGTGCTGCATAAAACCAGAGATTGAAATGAGCACAGATAAAGTTCCTTAAGCCAAATATGTAATAGACAAGAGCTACTCCTTGCTCAACGAAATGGACTCAAAACCCCATATTAAACGCCTAATAATGTACCTGACTAGTAAGTATCTTAAAACCTATGGATTGCTATGTCTCTGAAAGTGAATCAATCGTGAGTACAGGGGCAAAAACGCAGCAGTGATAGGATTGGAGAGTTTTGGTGAGCAAATGAAGACCCTTTGAAGTCATATTGCATGGTACCCATTCCACGGGTCTCAACTCTCCAGGTTTAAGGGATTCTTCCTTCAGCTAAAACATGCATGAGGAACCCAGAGTATGATCAACCGTGTGATCGGGAGACGTGTTGAAATATGTCTCAGTTCTCGTCCCCTGGTACTCGGGTGCAACATTCCAGATGCTTTACTAACACTCTCCCGACTTGGAGAGTCAGTGCCTTTAACCTCCTGTTTGGCCCAGTTTGCAAATTCCGCGGAAGATGAACAGGAATAGGGAGAACCAATGAGAGACTAGCTGGAGGTGTCTGGACGGGAAAATTTAACTCTCATTTCCCACCAGGAAGAGGAATTAACCAAAGGCTCAGCGTGCCATGCCGGAACCAGATTAGGGCCTGAAGCAATCCTGCGGTGTTGCAGCCAGCTCACAAGAAAGCGAGTTGAAGAAAGGAGCTCAGGGGCACTGTAATTCACAAACCTGCAGAGTTATAAATGACAGCTATCATCCAAAAATATACTGAAGTAAGGCTGCCAAGAGGACTTGAAAGCCGGGCAGAATTGCAGGAAACCGATTTCAGGAGGTAGACTGGAATTGCATTTAAAGCATAGGAAAAGAGGCAGAAGGTCGACAATGATGCACTTGGCCAAAAAGGGCGTATGCGTTTTTTCCTGAATATATTCAGGAAAAAACGCATACGCCCTTTTTGGCCAACCAAGCAAGCTTGCAAAGGAAATCTGCACTACAATGAAGTCTCACTTCCCCCCCCCCCCGTCAAAAGGGCCATCTGAAAAAAGTGTAAAATCCAGAAAGGCAGGACAGGCCATGGAGAACTGGGAGCCTTGTTATGCTGATGGGCGGGATGTAAATTGCCAACAGCCACTCGGGAGAAGTGTATGGTGTTTCCTGAAACATCTAAAAAACAAAGCAACAGAGCCTAGGGCACTTCCACTTATGGTCCTGCAGCTTAGGGAAATTAAAATCAAAAAGACACAGCCACCCCAAAGTTTGGGATGGCTCTGTTTACAAGAAACTCGTTTACGGTACAAGTTCAATATCGCATAAAGCGAAAAATGGATAAAGAAGTTGTGGTACTTACGTACAATGCAATATCACTCAGCAATGACATCTATGTCATCAGGCCCATAGCAGCATAATGAGTGGATTCAGGTATGATGATTCTAACTGAAATAAGTCACACAGAAAAAGAAACATCATAAGATATCACTAATACACGGAATGTAAACTTGGCTACACAGGAACTGAATTTCAAAACAGAACATGGTCCCAAATTTAGAAAATCAACTTATGCTTGCTTAAGGGGAAAGGTGAGTTGGGGTGCTGCATAAAACCAGAGATTGAAATGAGCACAGATAAAGTTCCTTAAGCCAAATATGTAATAGACAAGAGCTACTCCTTGCTCAACGAAATGGACTCAAAACCCCATATTAAACGCCTAATAATGTACCTGACTAGTAAGTATCTTAAAACCTATGGATTGCTATGTCTCTGAAAGTGAATCAATCGTGAGTACAGGGGCAAAAACGCAGCAGTGATAGGATTGGAGAGTTTTGGTGAGCAAATGAAGACCCTTTGAAGTCATATTGCATGGTACCCATTCCACGGGTCTCAACTCTCCAGGTTTAAGGGATTCTTCCTTCAGCTAAAACATGCATGTGGAACCCAGAGTATGATCAACCGTGTGATCGGGAGACGTGTTGAAATATGTCTCAGTTCTCGTCCCCTGGTACTCGGGTGCAACATTCCAGATGCTTTACTAACACTCTCCCGACTTGGAGAGTCAGTGCCTTTAACCTCCTGTTTGGCCCAGTTTGCAAATTCCGCGGAAGATGAACAGGAATAGGGAGAACCAATGAGAGACTAGCTGGAGGTGTCTGGACGGGAAAATTTAACTCTCATTTCCCACCAGGAAGAGGAATTAACCAAAGGCTCAGCGTGCCATGCCGGAACCAGATTAGGGCCTGAAGCAATCCTGCGGTGTTGCGGCCAGCTCACAAGAAAGCGAGTTGAAGAAAGGAGCTCAGGGGCACTGTAATTCACAAACCTGCAGAGTTATAAATGACAGCTATCATCCAAAAATATACTGAAGTAAGGCTGCCAAGAGGACTTGAAAGCCGGGCAGAATTGCAGGAAACCGATTTCAGGAGGTAGACTGGAATTGCATTTAAAGCATAGGAAAAGAGGCAGAAGGTCGACAATGATGCACTTGGCCAAAAAGGGCGTATGCGTTTATTCCTGAATATATTCAGGAAAAAACGCATACGCCCTTTTTGGCCAACCAAGCAAGCTTGCAAAGGAAATCTGCACTACAATGAAGTCTCAATTCCCCCCCCCCCCCGTCAAAAGGGCCATCTGAAAAAAGTGTAAAATCCAGAAAGGCAGGACAGGCCATGGAGAACTGGGAGCCTTGTTATGCTGATGGGCGGGATGTAAATTGCCAACAGCCACTCGGGAGAAGTGTATGGTGTTTCCTGAAACATCTAAAAAACAAAGCAACAGAGCCTAGGGCACTTCCACTTATGGTCCTGCAGCTTAGGGAAATTAAAATCAAAAAGACACAGCCACCCCAAAGTTTGGGATGGCTCTGTTTACAAGAAACTCGTTTACGGTACAAGTTCAATATCGCATAAAGCGAAAAATGGATAAAGAAGTTGTGGTACTTACGTACAATGCAATATCACTCAACAATGACATCTATGTCATCAGGCCCATAGCAGCATAATGAGTGGATTCAGGTATGATGATTCTAACTGAAATAAGTCACACAGAAAAAGAAACATCATAAGATATCACTAATACACGGAATGTAAACTTGGCTACACAGGAACTGAATTTCAAAACAGAACATGGTCCCAAATTTAGAAAACCAACTTATGCTTGCTTAAGGGGAAAGGTGAGTTGGGGTGCTGCATAAAACCAGAGATTGAAATGAGCACAGATAAAGTTCCTTAAGCCAAATATGTAATAGACAAGAGCTACTCCTTGCTCAACGAAATGGACTCAAAACCCCATATTAAACGCCTAATAATGTACCTGACTAGTAAGTATCTTAAAACCTATGGATTACTATGTCTCTGAAAGTGAATCAATCGTGAGTACAGGGGCAAAAACGCAGCAGTGATAGGATTGGAGAGTTTTGGTGAGCAAATGAAGACCCTTTGAAGTCATATTGCATGGTACCCATTCCACGGGTCTCAACTCTCCAGGTTTAAGGGATTCTTCCTTCAGCTAAAACATGCATGTGGAACCCAGAGTATGATCAACCGTGTGATCGGGAGACGTGTTGAAATATGTCTCAGTTCTCGTCCCCTGGTACTCGGGTGCAACATTCCAGATGCTTTACTAACACTCTCCCGACTTGGAGAGTCAGTGCCTCTAACCTCCTGTTTGGCCCAGTTTGCAAATTCCGTGGAAGATGAACAGGAATAGGGAGAACCAATGAGAGACTAGCTGGAGGTGTCTGGACGGGAAAATTTAACTCTCATTTCCCACCAGGAAGAGGAATTAACCAAAGGCTCAGCGTGCCATGCCGGAATCAGATTAGGGCCTGAAGCAATCCTGCGGTGTTGCGGCCAGCTCACAAGAAAGCGAGTTGAAGAAAGGAGCTCAGGGGCACTGTAATTCACAAACCTGCAGAGTTATAAATGACAGCTATCATCCAAAAATATACTGAAGTAAGGCTGCCAAGAGGACTTGAAAGCCGGGCAGAATTGCAGGAAACCGATTTCAGGAGGTAGACTGGAATTGCATTTAAAGCATAGGAAAAGAGGCAGAAGGTCGACAATGATGCACTTGGCCAAAAAGGGCGTATGCGTTTTTTCCTGAATATATTCAGGAAAAAACGCATACGCCCTTTTTGGCCAACCAAGCAAGCTTGCAAAGGAAATCTGCACTACAATGAAGTCTCACTTCCCCCCCCCCGTCAAAAGGGCCATCTGAAAAAAGTGTAAAATCCAGAAAGGCAGGACAGGCCATGGAGAACTGGGAGCCTTGTTATGCTGATGGGCGGGATGTAAATTGCCAACAGCCACTGGGGAGAAGTGTATGGTGTTTCCTGAAACATCTAAAAAACAAAGCAACAGAGCCTAGGGTACTTCCACTTATGGTCCTGCAGCTTAGGGAAATTAAAATCAAAAAGACACAGCCACCCCAAAGTTTGGGATGGCTCTGTTTACAAGAAACTCGTTTACGGTACAAGTTCAATATTGCATAAAGCGAAAAATGGATAAAGAAGTTGTGGTACTTACGTACAATGCAATATCACTCAGCAATGACATCTATGTCATCAGGCCCATAGCAGCATAATGAGTGGATTCAGGTATGATGATTCTAACTGAAATAAGTCACACAGAAAAAGAAACATCATAAGATATCACTAATACACGGAATGTAAACTTGGCTACACAGGAACTGAATTTCAAAACAGAACATGGTCCCAAATTTAGAAAATCAACTTATGCTTGCTTAAGGGGAAAGGTGAGTTGGGGTGCTGCATAAAACCAGAGATTGAAATGAGCACAGATAAAGTTCCTTAAGCCAAATATGTAATAGACAAGAGCTACTCCTTGCTCAACGAAATGGACTCAAAACCCCATATTAAACGCCTAATAATGTACCTGACTAGTAAGTATCTTAAAACCTATGGATTGCTATGTCTCTGAAAGTGAATCAATCGTGAGTACAGGGGCAAAAACGCAGCAGTGATAGGATTGGAGAGTTTTGGTGAGCAAATGAAGACCCTTTGAAGTCATATTGCATGGTTCCCATTCCACGGGTCTCAACTCTCCAGGTTTAAGGGATTCTTCCTTCAGCTAAAACATGCATGTGGAACCCAGAGTATGATCAACCGTGTGATCGGGAGACGTGTTGAAATATGTCTCAGTTCTCGTCCCCTGGTACTCGGGTGCAACATTCCAGATGCTTTACTAACACTCTCCCGACTTGGAGAGTCAGTGCCTTTAACCTCCTGTTTGGCCCAGTTTGCAAATTCCGCGGAAGATGAACAGGAATAGGGAGAACCAATGAGAGACTAGCTGGAGGTGTCTGGACGGGCAAATTTAACTCTCATTTCCCACCAGGAAGAGGAATTAACCAAAGGCTCAGCATGCCATGCCGGAACCAGATTAGGGCCTGAAGCAATCCTGCGGTGTTGCGGCCAGCTCACAAGAAAGCGAGTTGAAGAAAGGAGCTCAGGGGCACTGTAATTCACAAACCTGCAGAGTTATAAATGACAGCTATCATCCAAAAATATACTGAAGTAAGGCTGCCAAGAGGACTTGAAAGCCGGGCAGAATTGCAGGAAACCGATTTCAGGAGGTAGACTGGAATTGCATTTAAAGCATAGGAAAAGAGGCAGAAGGTCGACAATGATGCACTTGGCCAAAAAGGGCGTATGCGTTTTTTCCTGAATATATTCAGGAAAAAACGCATACGCCCTTTTTGGCCAACCAAGCAAGCTTGCAAAGGAAATCTGCACTACAATGAAGTCTCACTTCCCCCCCGTCAAAAGGGCCATCTGAAAAAAGTGTAAAATCCAGAAAGGCAGGACAGGCCATGGAGAACTGGGAGCCTTGTTATGCTGATGGGCGGGATGTAAATTGAAAACAGCCACTAGGGAGAAGTGTATGGTGTTTCCTGAAACATCTAAAAAACAAAGCAACAGAGCCTAGGGCACTTCCACTTATGGTCCTGCAGCTTAGGGAAATTAAAATCAAAAAGACACAGCCACCCGAAAGTTTGGGATGGCTCTGTTTACAAGAAACTTGTTTACGGTACAAGTTCAATATCGCATAAAGCGAAAAATGGATAAAGAAGTTGTGGTACTTACGTACAATGCAATATCACTCAGCAATGACATCTATGTCATCAGGCCCATAGCAGCATAATGAGTGGATTCAGGTATGATGATTCTAACTGAAATAAGTCACACAGAAAAAGAAACATCATAAGATATCACTAATACACGGAATGTAAACTTGGCTACACAGGAACTGAATTTCAAAACAGAACATGGTCCCAAATTTAGAAAATCAACTTATGCTTGCTTAAGGGGAAAGGTGAGTTGGGGTGCTGCATAAAACCAGAGATTGAAATGAGCACAGATAAAGTTCCTTAAGCCAAATATGTAATAGACAAGAGCTACTCCTTGCTCAACAAAATGGACTCAAAACCCCATATTAAACGCCTAATAATGTACCTGACTAGTAAGTATCTTAAAACCTATGGATTGCTATGTCTCTGAAAGTGAATCAATCGTGAGTACAGGGGCAAAAACGCAGCAGTGATAGGATTGGAGAGTTTTGGTGAGCAAATGAAGACCCTTTGAAGTCATATTGCATGGTACCCATTCCACGGGTCTCAACTCTCCAGGTTTAAGGGATTCTTCCTTCAGCTAAAACATGCATGTGGAACCCAGAGTATGATCAACCGTGTGATCGGGAGACGTGTTGAAATATGTCTCAGTTCTCGTCCCCTGGTACTCGGGTGCAACATTCCAGATGCTTTACTAACACTCTCCCGACTTGGAGAGTCAGTGCCTTTAACCTCCTGTTTGGCCCAGTTTGCAAATTCCGCGGAAGATGAACAGGAATAGGGAGAACCAATGAGAGACTACCTGGAGGTGTCTGGACGGGAAAATTTAACTCTCATTTCCCACCAGGAAGAGGAATTAACCAAAGGCTCAGCGTGCCATGCCGGAACCAGATTAGGGCCTGAAGCAATCCTGCGGTGTTGCGGCCAGCTCACAAGAAAGCGAGTTGAAGAAAGGAGCTCAGGGGCACTGTAATTCACAAACCTGCAGAGTTATAAATGACAGCTATCATCCAAAAATATACTGAAGTAAGGCTGCCAAGAGGACTTGAAAGCCGGGCAGAATTGCAGGAAACCGATTTCAGGAGGTAGACTGGAATTGCATTTAAAGCATAGGAAAAGAGGCAGAAGGTCGACAATGATGCACTTGGCCAAAAAGGGCGTATGCGTTTTTTCCTGAATATATTCAGGAAAAAACGCATACGCCCTTTTTGGCCAACCAAGCAAGCTTGCAAAGGAAATCTGCACTAGAATGAAGTCTCACTTCCCCCCCGTCAAAAGGGCCATCTGAAAAAAGTGTAAAATCCAGAAAGGCAGGACAGGCCATGGAGAACTGGGAGCCTTGTTATGCTGATGGGCGGGATGTAAATTGCCAACAGCCACTCGGGAGAAGTGTATGGTGTTTCCTGAAACATCTAAAAAACAAAGCAACAGAGCCTAGGGCACTTCCACTTATGGTCCTGCAGCTTAGGGAAATTAAAATCAAAAAGACACAGCCACCCCAAAGTTTGGGATGGCTCTGTTTACAAGAAACTCGTTTACGGTACAAGTTCAATATCGCATAAAGCGAAAAATGGATAAAGAAGTTGTGGTACTTACGTACAATGCAATATCACTCAGCAATGACATCTATGTCATCAGGCCCATAGCAGCATAATGAGTGGATTCAGGTATGATGATTCTAACTGAAATAAGTCACACAGAAAAAGAAACATCATAAGATATCACTAATACACGGAATGTAAACTTGGCTACACAGGAACTGAATTTCAAAACAGAACATGGTCCCAAATTTAGAAAATCAACTTATGCTTGCTTAAGGGGAAAGGTGAGTTGGGGTGCTGCATAAAACCAGAGATTGAAATGAGCACAGATAAAGTTCCTTAAGCCAAATATGTAATAGACAAGAGCTACTCCTTGCTCAACGAAATGGACTCAAAACCCCATATTAAACGCCTAATAATGTACCTGACTAGTAAGTATCTTAAAACCTATGGATTGCTATGTCTCTGAAAGTGAATCAATCGTGAGTACAGGGGCAAAAACGCAGCAGTGATAGGATTGGAGAGTTTTGGTGAGCAAATGAAGACCCTTTGAAGTCATATTGCATGGTACCCATTCCACGGGTCTCAACTCTCCAGGTTTAAGGGATTCTTCCTTCAGCTAAAACATGCATGAGGAACCCAGAGTATGATCAACCGTGTGATCGGGAGACGTGTTGAAATATGTCTCAGTTCTCGTCCCCTGGTACTCGGGTGCAACATTCCAGATGCTTTACTAACACTCTCCCGACTTGGAGAGTCAGTGCCTTTAACCTCCTGTTTGGCCCAGTTTGCAAATTCCGCGGAAGATGAACAGGAATAGGGAGAACCAATGAGAGACTAGCTGGAGGTGTCTGGACGGGAAAATTTAACTCTCATTTCCCACCAGGAAGAGGAATTAACCAAAGGCTCAGCGTGCCATGCCGGAACCAGATTAGGGCCTGAAGCAATCCTGCGGTGTTGCAGCCAGCTCACAAGAAAGCGAGTTGAAGAAAGGAGCTCAGGGGCACTGTAATTCACAAACCTGCAGAGTTATAAATGACAGCTATCATCCAAAAATATACTGAAGTAAGGCTGCCAAGAGGACTTGAAAGCCGGGCAGAATTGCAGGAAACCGATTTCAGGAGGTAGACTGGAATTGCATTTAAAGCATAGGAAAAGAGGCAGAAGGTCGACAATGATGCACTTGGCCAAAAAGGGCGTATGCGTTTTTTCCTGAATATATTCAGGAAAAAACGCATACGCCCTTTTTGGCCAACCAAGCAAGCTTGCAAAGGAAATCTGCACTACAATGAAGTCTCACTTCCCCCCCCCCCCGTCAAAACGGCCATCTGAAAAAAGTGTAAAATCCAGAAAGGCAGGACAGGCCATGGAGAACTGGGAGCCTTGTTATGCTGATGGGCGGGATGTAAATTGCCAACAGCCACTCGGGAGAAGTGTATGGTGTTTCCTGAAACATCTAAAAAACAAAGCAACAGAGCCTAGGGCACTTCCACTTATGGTCCTGCAGCTTAGGGAAATTAAAATCAAAAAGACACAGCCACCCCAAAGTTTGGGATGGCTCTGTTTACAAGAAACTCGTTTACGGTACAAGTTCAATATCGCATAAAGCGAAAAATGGATAAAGAAGTTGTGGTACTTACGTACAATGCAATATCACTCAGCAATGACATCTATGTCATCAGGCCCATAGCAGCATAATGAGTGGATTCAGGTATGATGATTCTAACTGAAATAAGTCACACAGAAAAAGAAACATCATAAGATATCACTAATACACGGAATGTAAACTTGGCTACACAGGAACTGAATTTCAAAACAGAACATGGTCCCAAATTTAGAAAATCAACTTATGCTTGCTTAAGGGGAAAGGTGAGTTGGGGTGCTGCATAAAACCAGAGATTGAAATGAGCACAGATAAAGTTCCTTAAGCCAAATATGTAATAGACAAGAGCTACTCCTTGCTCAACGAAATGGACTCAAAACCCCATATTAAACGCCTAATAATGTACCTGACTAGTAAGTATCTTAAAACCTATGGATTGCTATGTCTCTGAAAGTGAATCAATCGTGAGTACAGGGGCAAAAACGCAGCAGTGATAGGATTGGAGAGTTTTGGTGAGCAAATGAAGACCCTTTGAAGTCATATTGCATGGTACCCATTCCACGGGTCTCAACTCTCCAGGTTTAAGGGATTCTTCCTTCAGCTAAAACATGCATGTGGAACCCAGAGTATGATCAACCGTGTGATCGGGAGACGTGTTGAAATATGTCTCAGTTCTCGTCCCCTGGTACTCGGGTGCAACATTCCAGATGCTTTACTAACACTCTCCCGACTTGGAGAGTCAGTGCCTTTAACCTCCTGTTTGGCCCAGTTTGCAAATTCCGCGGAAGATGAACAGGAATAGGGAGAACCAATGAGAGACTAGCTGGAGGTGTCTGGACGGGAAAATTTAACTCTCATTTCCCACCAGGAAGAGGAATTAACCAAAGGCTCAGCGTGCCATGCCGGAACCAGATTAGGGCCTGAAGCAATCCTGCGGTGTTGCGGCCAGCTCACAAGAAAGCGAGTTGAAGAAAGGAGCTCAGGGGCACTGTAATTCACAAACCTGCAGAGTTATAAATGACAGCTATCATCCAAAAATATACTGAAGTAAGGCTGCCAAGAGGACTTGAAAGCCGGGCAGAATTGCAGGAAACCGATTTCAGGAGGTAGACTGGAATTGCATTTAAAGCATAGGAAAAGAGGCAGAAGGTCGACAATGATGCACTTGGCCAAAAAGGGCGTATGCGTTTATTCCTGAATATATTCAGGAAAAAACGCATACGCCCTTTTTGGCCAACCAAGCAAGCTTGCAAAGGAAATCTGCACTACAATGAAGTCTCAATTCCCCCCCCCCCCCGTCAAAAGGGCCATCTGAAAAAAGTGTAAAATCCAGAAAGGCAGGACAGGCCATGGAGAACTGGGAGCCTTGTTATGCTGATGGGCGGGATGTAAATTGCCAACAGCCACTCGGGAGAAGTGTATGGTGTTTCCTGAAACATCTAAAAAACAAAGCAACAGAGCCTAGGGCACTTCCACTTATGGTCCTGCAGCTTAGGGAAATTAAAATCAAAAAGACACAGCCACCCCAAAGTTTGGGATGGCTCTGTTTACAAGAAACTCGTTTACGGTACAAGTTCAATATCGCATAAAGCGAAAAATGGATAAAGAAGTTGTGGTACTTACGTACAATGCAATATCACTCAACAATGACATCTATGTCATCAGGCCCATAGCAGCATAATGAGTGGATTCAGGTATGATGATTCTAACTGAAATAAGTCACACAGAAAAAGAAACATCATAAGATATCACTAATACACGGAATGTAAACTTGGCTACACAGGAACTGAATTTCAAAACAGAACATGGTCCCAAATTTAGAAAACCAACTTATGCTTGCTTAAGGGGAAAGGTGAGTTGGGGTGCTGCATAAAACCAGAGATTGAAATGAGCACAGATAAAGTTCCTTAAGCCAAATATGTAATAGACAAGAGCTACTCCTTGCTCAACGAAATGGACTCAAAACCCCATATTAAACGCCTAATAATGTACCTGACTAGTAAGTATCTTAAAACCTATGGATTACTATGTCTCTGAAAGTGAATCAATCGTGAGTACAGGGGCAAAAACGCAGCAGTGATAGGATTGGAGAGTTTTGGTGAGCAAATGAAGACCCTTTGAAGTCATATTGCATGGTACCCATTCCACGGGTCTCAACTCTCCAGGTTTAAGGGATTCTTCCTTCAGCTAAAACATGCATGTGGAACCCAGAGTATGATCAACCGTGTGATCGGGAGACGTGTTGAAATATGTCTCAGTTCTCGTCCCCTGGTACTCGGGTGCAACATTCCAGATGCTTTACTAACACTCTCCCGACTTGGAGAGTCAGTGCCTCTAACCTCCTGTTTGGCCCAGTTTGCAAATTCCGTGGAAGATGAACAGGAATAGGGAGAACCAATGAGAGACTAGCTGGAGGTGTCTGGACGGGAAAATTTAACTCTCATTTCCCACCAGGAAGAGGAATTAACCAAAGGCTCAGCGTGCCATGCCGGAATCAGATTAGGGCCTGAAGCAATCCTGCGGTGTTGCGGCCAGCTCACAAGAAAGCGAGTTGAAGAAAGGAGCTCAGGGGCACTGTAATTCACAAACCTGCAGAGTTATAAATGACAGCTATCATCCAAAAATATACTGAAGTAAGGCTGCCAAGAGGACTTGAAAGCCGGGCAGAATTGCAGGAAACCGATTTCAGGAGGTAGACTGGAATTGCATTTAAAGCATAGGAAAAGAGGCAGAAGGTCGACAATGATGCACTTGGCCAAAAAGGGCGTATGCGTTTTTTCCTGAATATATTCAGGAAAAAACGCATACGCCCTTTTTGGCCAACCAAGCAAGCTTGCAAAGGAAATCTGCACTACAATGAAGTCTCACTTCCCCCCCCCCGTCAAAAGGGCCATCTGAAAAAAGTGTAAAATCCAGAAAGGCAGGACAGGCCATGGAGAACTGGGAGCCTTGTTATGCTGATGGGCGGGATGTAAATTGCCAACAGCCACTGGGGAGAAGTGTATGGTGTTTCCTGAAACATCTAAAAAACAAAGCAACAGAGCCTAGGGTACTTCCACTTATGGTCCTGCAGCTTAGGGAAATTAAAATCAAAAAGACACAGCCACCCCAAAGTTTGGGATGGCTCTGTTTACAAGAAACTCGTTTACGGTACAAGTTCAATATTGCATAAAGCGAAAAATGGATAAAGAAGTTGTGGTACTTACGTACAATGCAATATCACTCAGCAATGACATCTATGTCATCAGGCCCATAGCAGCATAATGAGTGGATTCAGGTATGATGATTCTAACTGAAATAAGTCACACAGAAAAAGAAACATCATAAGATATCACTAATACACGGAATGTAAACTTGGCTACACAGGAACTGAATTTCAAAACAGAACATGGTCCCAAATTTAGAAAATCAACTTATGCTTGCTTAAGGGGAAAGGTGAGTTGGGGTGCTGCATAAAACCAGAGATTGAAATGAGCACAGATAAAGTTCCTTAAGCCAAATATGTAATAGACAAGAGCTACTCCTTGCTCAACGAAATGGACTCAAAACCCCATATTAAACGCCTAATAATGTACCTGACTAGTAAGTATCTTAAAACCTATGGATTGCTATGTCTCTGAAAGTGAATCAATCGTGAGTACAGGGGCAAAAACGCAGCAGTGATAGGATTGGAGAGTTTTGGTGAGCAAATGAAGACCCTTTGAAGTCATATTGCATGGTTCCCATTCCACGGGTCTCAACTCTCCAGGTTTAAGGGATTCTTCCTTCAGCTAAAACATGCATGTGGAACCCAGAGTATGATCAACCGTGTGATCGGGAGACGTGTTGAAATATGTCTCAGTTCTCGTCCCCTGGTACTCGGGTGCAACATTCCAGATGCTTTACTAACACTCTCCCGACTTGGAGAGTCAGTGCCTTTAACCTCCTGTTTGGCCCAGTTTGCAAATTCCGCGGAAGATGAACAGGAATAGGGAGAACCAATGAGAGACTAGCTGGAGGTGTCTGGACGGGAAAATTTAACTCTCATTTCCCACCAGGAAGAGGAATTAACCAAAGGCTCAGCATGCCATGCCGGAACCAGATTAGGGCCTGAAGCAATCCTGCGGTGTTGCGGCCAGCTCACAAGAAAGCGAGTTGAAGAAAGGAGCTCAGGGGCACTGTAATTCACAAACCTGCAGAGTTATAAATGACAGCTATCATCCAAAAATATACTGAAGTAAGGCTGCCAAGAGGACTTGAAAGCCGGGCAGAATTGCAGGAAACCGATTTCAGGAGGTAGACTGGAATTGCATTTAAAGCATAGGAAAAGAGGCAGAAGGTCGACAATGATGCACTTGGCCAAAAAGGGCGTATGCGTTTTTTCCTGAATATATTCAGGAAAAAACGCATACGCCCTTTTTGGCCAACCAAGCAAGCTTGCAAAGGAAATCTGCACTACAATGAAGTCTCACTTCCCCCCCGTCAAAAGGGCCATCTGAAAAAAGTGTAAAATCCAGAAAGGCAGGACAGGCCATGGAGAACTGGGAGCCTTGTTATGCTGATGGGCGGGATGTAAATTGAAAACAGCCACTAGGGA